>NC_089538.1:320566-641133 GCF_963924715.1 Thunnus thynnus
AGCAGGCAGAGTCCTTTCATAATATGCTGTAAGACTGATCCACCACACATGTTGCCATCATGATTTAATACCTGCAGTGTCATCTTTCTTTAGCTTGTTAAGCTTCACTGGCTGACTTGCTGGTCTTACTTCTTGCAGAGGTGATAATAGCAGCCAATCTAAATGGAGAGAGTCCATTTTCATATGCCTTGTCTACAGCTCATTCTGCAAACTGACTGTTAGATGGAGCATCATCCTTCCCCTCTGTGAATGACAAAATAGGTGATCTGTCAGTGCCTTCCAAAATCACCTCATATGGCCCAAAAATGATTCATATTAATGTTTTCTGATCCAACCTCTGTGTCTAGTTAGGTTTAGGTGATTGTAACTACTTGGTTAAGGTTAGGAAATGAGACATGAACCACAGTCTCAATTGGCCACAGTTGACTCAACCATCCACCCTGACCTCCTTCCTGAGATGCTTGTGATTTTATAACATGACACCACATCTGTCTTTGCTGCTTATAGAGGAAGTTCTTAGACGTTTTCCTAACTAATCTTGTCTTTCTTCTGTCTCTCAGGTCATTATGTCCATCAACACCACCACTGACTGCCACAATGACAGTACAAGCCACATCAGCATCTTCGCCGTGTGCACGTACTCCTTCATCTTCATCACGGGTCTCATTTTTAATCTCATATCACTGGTGGTTTTCTTCAGACACACCAAATCCCGATCACAAACCACTGTCTACATGACCAACCTGGCATTGGCAGATGTACTGCTCATCCTTACGTTGCCCATGAGGATCTACTACCATCTGGGATTTGCTAACCTCTCTCAGGTGCTGTGTGATGTCATCGGTCTGGTCCTGAAGGCCAACATGTATGGGAGCATCTTTCTCCTTACTTGCATTTGCTTTGACCGCTGCATGGCTGTGACCTTCCCTATGTCAAACTGTGTCCAGCAAGGGAGGAAGAAAGCGCCGCTGGTTTGCCTCGGAATATGGATGCTCACTTTTGGTGCCAGCCTGCCCATCTACCTCTCCAAGCACAGACAAGTTTCCAATGAGACGCATTGTTTTGATAACTTTCCAGTCTATGCCATACAGCCACTGGTGGTTATACCCACACTCTTTGTGGGGTTTGCGATCCCTTTAGTAGTTATGCTAATCTGCTCTTGGGGTTTGGTCCGTGCTGTGCAGAAAAGTACTGTGGCCCAGACCAACCTAGTGGACAGCAGGAAGATCAAGAGAATGATTGCTGCCAGCCTCTTCATTTTCCTACTCAGCTTCCTCCCATACCATGCCATCCTGGGCCTCCTCTCTCTGTACAGAGACAAAATATCATGCCCCATGCTAGCTGCATACCGCTACAGCCTGATGGTGGCATGTCTCAACACAGTACTCGACCCCATTACGTATTATTTCACCACAGACACCTTCAAGGGGAAGGTAAGCCTAAGCACTGTTCAGAGGATGTTCCCCTTGAATAGTCAAAGTTCTCTACAGGCAAACAGCAGGAGCAGAATGCCTAACAACAGCTAAAGGACTGTTGAAGCGCCAATTATTACCCATCAGCGGACTCTTTGTATCAACAGGTTTTTCACATCCCCTTCCAGTATAAACATTCTGAACAGCTATAAATTCTTTAGATGCTTCGTATGAGCTAGCTTGTTAAAAGCATACACTGGCTGTCATGCATTTTATGTAACAGGAAGAGAAGATCAAGAAGATTAAGAAGCATCAGTACCACTAAATCTATTGAAAATTGAAATCTGCCAACTTGATTGACAGGTGGAACTGAGCAACACATTTCACCAGAGCCCACAACAGTTACATCTGGAACCCAGTGAAAAGGGTTCAGTAAAGAAGCCTTATCTTTTACCCTATAACTATCTATTACTATATATCAATTTATACAGTATTGATTGTTTGTGTAAATCTGTTTGTATTTTTATTGCAATGCATTTTTCATGGAAGTCCATCTAAGGATAAATGTTGCTTAGCCAATAAATGCTATGATATGTAGCAGTGAATATTCTGTGTCTTTTCCTATAAAAAATAAAAAATAAAAAAATAAATAACACTGGCTACATGAATTATGAAAGAATGCACACTTTGGGCCAAATCCACAAAAGGATTGCGTGGCTTTTGTGGCCACTAAACCTGTGAAAATAAGACAAAAAGACAGCATGTAATTCACAAAACCTGCAGAGGGTAAAATGCATCGCATATTGTGCTGCCAAGGAAATAGCGACATGATGCGCCTGTTCCATTTGCATGTATGTAAATTAGGTAATATTCATACATTTGGTGCAAAATTAGCCCCTTTCTATGTAAATAAGCCTTGCTGCAAAAACAGTCTAATTAAGAAAGACCAGCGCTAATTGCCACACACAACTAGGGTGGAGTTATTAGCATCTTCAGATAATTAGTGCTAACCACACTCACTCCTCACTCACTCTCTCTATTTCTCCCTCTCTTCAAATCTTCATCCATACAGTAAGGAGCTGCTTTATTGCAAACAATTGCACCATATAAACCTGGAGTCTGTGTGTAACAGTTTACCTGTGTCGATATGTAGCAAAATACAGAACATTAATTACCGTTAGATCCTGACTGATCCAGTGTTAATAAAGTTACTGCTGCTGTGCCATGTGCATAAATGCAGACAGTCTCTTTCTCAGTTTGGAGACTCACTTATTGTTTCAGCTGCTGTGTGATGCTGCAGCCAGCTGTGACACACAGCCAGCTGTGGGCAACAAACAGAACATCAATGCTGATGTTTCTTTGAAATCCTGGGTACAATCAGTGACACTTGAACAACATTATTGTAAGATTCAGACATTAATCTAACATGTCTCAGACCTGGCTGAGTCACATTAATAGCTGTGTTTTGACATTAGGGGTGTGCCCGAATACAAATACATTATTCGGCAAAGCACAAATACTGGGTTTTATACAAATATTTGTTTCATACAAATATTTTAAAAATTATTTGTTTTTGGGAAGAAAAAAAACCAAACATGTCAAATACCAGTTCTCAGGTCAGTCACATCGTTATCTCAGTCTCTCTCCTCTGCTCCACTGTTACATCTATCAGGAGTAAATCCCAAGGGACTCTCCATAACCTGTTCTTCCCCCTCTGCTAATTAAAGATATGCAGTTTGAGGCTGCTGTGCTCTCTGCAGTTTTCATTATGGACCAATCTGTGTGCTGAAATATGGAGAAAAGCCTGAAACACTGGAAACAACTCCACTTACTCAATCAGATGCAAAACAAGGGAAAAATTGCACTCAGCTGCAAAACTTTATGGGCGTGTTTGCACCGGCAAAATCTTTTGTGAATACGACCTTAGAATGGGCAGTTTGTGGGTGCAAATGCTGCGCAATTGATGGTGCTATTAGTGGAGGCAATCCATTCTTTGTGGATTTGGCCCTTTGTGTTGCACTAAAAAGTCCTACCATCCATCCCTTGCATTGTGACATGACTGAGTAACAATGCTTGGAAAAATAAGTGCCACAAAACTTTCACACTATGAGAACTATTTTCTTTAGTGAATTGTCTTGAAGTAATTTAAAAAATAACCATAACACTGCTGTTGACCATGCTGTAAAGTCTGAATAAACAGTTCTTGTGAATACATGACTTTTTACTACACTCAAGCTTTAGGTGATGCATCAAACTGAGCAGGAAATACGCTCTCTTGAGATGTATGTTGTTGTATGCTGTCTACACTTACCATTACTATGTTTAAAGGTGCTATACAAATAAACTTGTCTTGCCCTTTAGTAACGGTACACATACTGTATATATAAAGATTCTTAGTCAACCAGCATATGGGAAGTGAAAGTGAAAGCAGCACACCAGCTGTGAAAGGCCACAATGTTAGCATGTTAACAAGCAATCCAGAGGAACAGTATTATTGTAACCATGACAATGAAGGTCTCCTAACCCCAAGGAAGTAGTCCTTTTAACCAGAACCATGATGTTTCCCTAAATCTGGTTTTTGGTTGGTTAAAAGTGGTTTTTGTAACCAACTAAACCTTAACCACAGCATCACATCTTAAAACATGTTGGCAGCATGGTGGCCTTTCTGTGCAGAGTTTGCACGTTCTCCCTATGTTTGTGTGGGTTTAGGGTTAATACTCCTGTCAGTGCCCCTGAATAAGGCAACAGCAAAAGAACTAGAGTTGGTCCACGGGTGCTGTGCTGCGGTAGCCCACTGCTCCGAGTGTTCATGGCAGAAACTGGCAGCTAATCAACACATTGCATCTCATTTAAGTGATTTCAGGGACAGTTATATGCTTGAACAATTTTTTTGACAAAACAGACTAACAGCACGTTTGGTTTTAGTTCTGGTCTCTGTATGACAACAGGTAGCTTGATCAACAGCCAGCTGCTCAAACATTAAGAGAGTGAAATCTTATCTTACTTTTAAAAAGCAAGCGAATAAGGGTGATTCCCAAAATGTCAAACTGTTCCTTTAAGCAACTTATTATCAGTTTTAAAAAAGAATTAATAATTAAAGTGATTCTAACTAATTAGCACAGAGAGACTTTGCATCATTTTATTTGAACAATTGAATTTTATGTAACTCAGAGTCATAATAAACTTAGCACAAAAAGTAAGGAAATTTGTGTTTGGTAGATTATTTCTTTGTTGAAACAATGCTTTTTTGCAATAAATCTTATATAATTGGAAAGCCTGTTTATTTCCCTTTTAAATGGTGCCACATTTGTAAGGAACATGCATTTGTGGGATGAGCAGCAGAAGTTGTGCCCATGAAAAATTTGCCAAATCTTCTCTGCCAATGCCAAACCTGTTTGTATCTAATGATCATGAGAGGACAGTTTAGGTCTAGAATAGAAAACCCTAACAAGAAAACAAAGTTGTTGTGTCAAGGTTAAAAAATGCCATCAGATATTTAAATCTGTATCTGTAATAACTTTTTTTTTGGCACTTGAGTGTCCATATGTTGAATTTGTTAAACAGTTCCCTATTTCCACATCGAGCAGTAACAGAGCAACATTAGTATTCATTTGGAGTGGTGTGGTGGAGTCCAACGTTCAATCCCATTTTAGCTCTGGTTTGGTCTCCACCAACTCCTGAGGGAAATATCTGGCTCTTTAGCTGTGAAATGCTCCATGATATTCACCAGCTAGTCGCTAACTGTGTCTGTCTGCTGTTTGGGGAACTGTACAAATGGTGATAATTTTCAGTGGGTTACCCTGTGAGCAACAACTTTCACATACAGTACAGGTAATTATGAGAACCATTTCTAATACAGAGTTGAAAGTGTTGCCGATCTGTCAAATTTGTCAAATTTTGCACAAAATGACTATATGGACACACCAGTGTTGTAGTTGAGTCACTAAATCTCTAGGCCGAGTCAAGTTTTGAGTCAACTAGTGTCTTGTGATTAAAGGAACAGGAAAAGCTCTTGTGTCATTGCAACCAGTGTTTTTCTGCTTCTGTCTGCGTGGTTTTGAGAGACAGATGTATATGATGGAGAAGTACATGTTGCACTGGCGTCTGTGGTTTCCTGTGTATGTTGCATATTTGCATGCTTGTATATGTGAGTGACCTCAGAAAGTAAAGAAATGCCCAGACATAAAGGCTCCATGGACGCCACACTTGTAAGTTCCCAGAGTTCAGAGGCTATTTACAAGGCAGATATTTATAAATAAATTGTTTTTTATGTACTGTGCTCGCCTCTGCAAGGATCATTTCTCTCTGTGTGTGTGTGTGTGTGTGTTTGTCTGTGTGTAAAAGTGATTCCAAATACGAATTAAAACTGTGAAATCTGCTATCTCTAATAGAGAATCATGAATATAGTTGATGGTGTTGGTCACTCTGTAGCTGTGTTCCACACTGAACAAAGGTTTACCTTTAAAAAGTGTCTAAGTCCTCCTCCACTCAAAAATGTGTTTTGCTTATTGGATGTTTGAGCTTCACTGTGGAGAATGGTATATGTGCAGACAGTAAGTATTTAGACAGTTCTACATTTCTTCAGCACATTCAATTTCAAATAAATATGGATATTACATTAAAGTACCAAGTCTCAGCTTTAATTTGAGCAGGTTTGCATCAATATAGAAAGAACTGTGTGGGAGACATAGCCCTTTTAACATATAGTGCCCTTCACTTCAGACACCTTCAGCTCTTGCTTGTTTTGGGGTTTCTCTGCCTTTAGCCTGGTCTTCAGAAGGTGGAATGCAGCTCAGTGGGATTGAGATCATGGGATTGACTTGGCCAGTCCAGGATATTCCACCTCCTCACCCTGAAAAGCTCTTTGGTTGCTTTGGCCATATGTTTATGATTAGAATTTTAGAATTTAGAATTTATTTTCTGGTCTGCATATAAAAATCATTTATTCATATTTTATACATACATAAACACATGAGAAAAAAAGAGACAGATACTTAAATAGAGAAGTTCAAAACAGCACAATAACCCAACTTAAAGTTTTTCTTTTTCTGCAGTCTGAAAGAAAGGTGTATACTGAAGCTGCAGTTTATAATGCCTACCATTTTAACACACATTATGTTTAATCTCGAAAGGTAACTTCAAACAACAAAAACAAAATAATCAAAACAAAACCTATCAATGACAACTTACATATAAATTGGTTAAATATTCTATCCAAATGTTTGTTCAAATTGACTAGAACTTCATCAATAGGTTATTATTATTTTCATGTAGACTACACATGTATGTTAACAGTTAAATTTCTTTGATATACTAGCCTATGCAAAATACAGACATGGTCAAAAAAAAATTAATTTTCTCTGTATTAAGTTGAAACTGACGTATGGTATCAATCATTCCTTATTTCACATTGAATATAACTGAAACTTTGCTTTTGATTTACAGCTGGACATATTATTTAAAAGGGGCCATATTATGAAAAACTCACCTCCAACTGCAAGTTTCAGCTCTTTCCACAGATGTTCAATGGGATTCAGGACCCATAGCAGCCCACTTTCGAATGGTCCGATGTTTTCTTTTTATCCACTCTGGGTGCTTTTTGATTTATGTTTGGGGTCATTAGCCTGCTGGAAGACCCATGACCTGCTACTATGACACAGCTTTCTGGCACTAGGCTGTATGTTTCACTCCAAAATGCCTTGATAGTCTTCTGATTTCATTGTGCCCTGCACAGATTCAATGCAACCAGTACTTGATGCAGCAAAACAACCCCAAAACATCACTGAGCCTCCTCCATGTTTCACAGTAGGCATGGTGTTCTTTTCTTTGAAGGCTTCATTTTTTCTTTTGTAAGTATAGGGTTGGTGTGATTTACCAAAAAGCTCCAATTTTGTTTCATCTGTCCAAAGCACATTCTCCCAGAAGGATTGTGGCTTGTCAACATGCACTTTGGCAAAGTCCAGTCTGGCTTTATTGTGTCTCCCTCTTAGAAGTGGGGTCTTCCTGGGTCTTCTACTATGGAGCCCATTTTCATTCAGACAGTGACAGATGGTGTGACTTGAAACCATTGTACCTTAACTTGAAGATCAGCTTGCATCTGTATTGAAGTTTTCCTTGGTTCTTTCTTGACCATTCAGGCAATCCTTCTGTTCAATCTCGGGCCGAATTTCCTCTTGCGATCATGTCCAGAGATGTTGGCTACAGTTCCATGGGACTTAAACTTCTTAATTATATTGGCAACAGTGGTCACAGGAACATCAAGCTCTTTTGAGATGGTCTTGTACGTTGACCATGCTTGGCTATTACCTTTTTTCTAATCTTTTCAAACCACACCCACTTACAGTTTTCCTCCTGCTTTCCATGTTCAATGTGATGCACACAGTGGCACAAAACAGCAGAGTGGGTGATTTTCTCCTTCTAAACTGGCTGCATGACTGATTAAAAGATTGAAAACACCTGTGATACTAATTAAAACAATAGTCTGCTTAAAGTATCACTACAAGTAATTTCTTACAACTTCTAAAGGGTACCAATAATTTTGTCCAGGCTATTTTAGAATGTCTTTGTAGAATAAGCATGAATTCAGTTTTTGTTACAACTTTTTTGTTTTGTTCCACCGCAAACCAAACATAGACATGCATTGACAATAATATATCTTTTAATTTCAACACTGTTCAGGGTGAATGGTGCATTATTTTAAGTCTATACATCCAAGATTTGGTAATTCAAGTCATACATATATGCAATAAACAACGCACTTTTAAACAACTTTGGAACTTCAGAAACAACTATTTTTCAAAAATCGATAAGAAATTCATATTTTTTTTCATTTCATAAACACTGTAACACTTGAATCAACAACATCATTACTACATGATAACATGCCCATAACTATTACTGTCAAAAAATAAATAAATAAGCTGTTCTTGACTTCTAAGTGAGCATTATTTAACACCAATAAGCAGAAGCAGCAGAAGAAAAAGGATCGAGTCCTCTAGTCTCTACTTGCAAGCAAGTATTGCTGTATGTAGAAATTTCACAGGTGTTGACTCACTTCCTCCCATTTCATAGACCACTTTTTGGGTCCCATGCAGGAGCACACTGCTTTGGGGTAGTTAATGTCAAAGATATAAAATGCCTTGAAGCACACATCAACTGCCCCAAGCAGTGTGCTTTGCTCCAAAGCCTGCCCCCCCAGAATGACAAATGCCTGAGAGGAGCACTGGTAGTCATCATCCAGTGTCAGGATGTAGGAGTATGGCCTCAACACCTAAGTCTATTGGAGGTATTCCAGGTAATCAACCTAAGAAAGAAAGAAAGCAAGCATGAAAGAAAGACAGAAAAAGAGAAATAAAACAAAGTAAAGATTATGTTGAATAGCAATGGGGTGTAACAATATCAATACTGAATAAAGACAATTAAATATGATCAGCGATAAAACAATTTACTCCACAGCTGACAACAATGTGTGATAATGCTAACATGAAAAAAAACATACAAAAAAAAAAACAAGCTAAACTGACAAACAGTGAAGGGTAGCTACTCCAACTGCTCTACGCATGATTGTTGACCTCTCAAAATAAACTCTTTTCCCCCCCCACACCCGCTTGATGACAACACTGTGGGAAGACAATTTTATAAGCATCAATATGATGTGGATTGGCATACCTGTGATTTGGTTATATAGTAGCCAAATATAATAAAAACCTATGCTAATACTGATATTTGCAAAGTGTGCTGTACAACAAAAAACTATTTTATCCAGCGTCATTTCTTCTACAGGAAATGGGAGTTTCCCTTCCTGCCTTGCCAGGTGCAGGATCTTCTCTGCATATATAGGCAGCCATGTTTCAAAAAGTTTTGGTGCTGTCTTTCCATGCAAACCAAGAAAGTCCTGCACAATCTAAAGAATTGAAAACATTTTTCAAAAGGAATTCAATGTGGCAGCTGCCATACTAATATAAGATGGTTATAAATAATGCATCACTGTTATATGTAAAATTATTTTGCACTAGACACATATCATGCCTGGAGACGTTAGATATGGGAACTCTTGGAGGATCCCACATATAATTATTTCCCCTTATCAACTGTGCCCTGTACAGGGCTGCATCTATGCCTCCACCTGGCTGAGGGGCTGAGAATTGTGTCTCAACCATTCTTTTAGCTGTTTGGCTCCCTCTTCAGATATGGTAGATTCTGTAAAAACACATGTAAGAATATTGTCAATAACTGTATGAGTCTTTTGCTTTACCAAAGTATTTTTCACTTCAACTATTAACTGGTATGTATGACCTTTCAGGCTTGCTAT
Organism: Thunnus thynnus; assembly: GCF_963924715.1. NCBI lineage: Eukaryota > Metazoa > Chordata > Actinopteri > Scombriformes > Scombridae > Thunnus > Thunnus thynnus. The sequence continues at coordinate 330,290 of NC_089538.1, forward strand.
CTTTTTGCCTTTGCAGCCTGCTCACAGATCTCAGCCTCTTTCTAATGTTCCTAAGCCTTTCTTTGAGGAATCCAGTGGCTGGATGGTGGTTCCGGCCTTGTATATGTATAATTTCTTGCCATTTCCTGGCAAGAAATTAAAATCTTTTGTGATAGAGATGGGGTGGATTCTGATTGTTTTTGTCTTTCCTATTTTCTACTTTACACAAAATGTGTGAGAAGCCCCCTTACCTTAAAAGGCACTATAAAGGACACTATTAATTACATTTATCAAACACATTCACATCATACTCAGAAAATGCAAATTTTTCTAGTTAGCATCCATTCCTCTATGGAGTTTTTTTTTAAAAACTACTCACACTACCACTGCCTGATGTGTCTTTCAAGCAGGGAAATGTCTGAACTAAAGATGAAGCCAAGGCATTTTTGTCTCAAAGGTAGGTAGGAACTTACATATACTGGAACTACATGTAGTACCAATGGTATCATCTGATCCACTGGTGCTGCTTGTTCCTCCATGGGGGGTGGAAGTGTGGCAGTTTGTGGGACATCAGGGCTTACTACATACTACCTATGTGGGGCAGTAGGTGGCACAGCATTTTGAATCTATGCAGAAAAGCCAAGTTAATATATATTGAGCTGCTTTCTCTATATCAGGGCTGTTAACTAATTTTTTCACCATCCTCCCAGAACTGTCCCAAAATACAATCTAAGCCATCCTGAATTTAAAATCTTTATTTTTCCACATTATCTTTAGTATAAATATTTGAAGTGACCTTTAACATAAATACAAATTCATACAAATGATTAGATGATAAATCAACCTTTTGTGTGTTTTCAAAAAGTGATTTTTGTTTTTACAAAAGAAAAGACTTGAAGGATGAAGACTAACTCGTTAACTTTAGCACACTTAGCAGCACAAGCTTTAGCTTCATTTTTGCATAACAGTAGGAAGTGGTTTTCACTCGTATGTGACTTAGGTGCAAAAGTATATACAAACCCTTTCTTTTACTTTGCTTTTCCCATACAAGAGGAGGAAGCCCTGCTTCTTGAGTAGCAGAGCCCAGAAGAGACCACAAAGTTGAGAAAGCGCAGCTTTGTAGATGCGTGAATTTGGAGGGGCGGTCTCATCTGCAATGTGTCAACTGTCACGAGAGCTGACCCAACTGCTAAACCGACAGCTGGGTTACACAAAAACTGCCCAACTCCCTGGAAGTAATCCAGAAAAATGGCCCAATAGGCTCAGCCCCGCATTTGGGTAGATAAAATAACCCAGCATTTTTTTGTGTGTATAAGTGATTTTGTTTACTATTCTTATTGCTTTCTGTTAGTTTGTTCAAATCAAACCAACTCTTTTGCATTTCCAGTTCTTTTTCCACTGTGTCCAAAAGTTGTTCCAAATTATTACCACAACAAAATGAATTTGTATCATCTGCAAATAATATAGTTTTTAAACCTCACATATATTGTCATGCTAATTGGTGAAATCAGCTCCAATACGTTTTGATGCATTGTCTGAATGTGAGCACACAGAATGCTCCTCTGTACTGCTGTATTCATACTGTTGCTTCTGTCAGCAGTGACATCATCAATAAAGGCCAGTGTGTCAGTTCCACTGGCAGCCATACATGCCCAAGCCATAACAGAACCACCATGTCTGACAGATGAGGTGTTATGCTTTGGCTCCTGAGCTGTTCCTTTTTTTCTCCACACTTTCCTCTTTCCATCATTTTTATAGAGATTGATTTTTGCTTCATCAGTCCATAGAACTTTGTTCCACAACAAAGTTTCTATGTTTCTATGATTGTTGTTCTTCTGTCCCCCCTCCCCCTTTCCCTCTCTCTTTCTCTCTCTCTCAACCCAACCGGTCAAAGCAGATGGCCGCCCACCAAGAGCCGGGTTCCGCTTGAGGTTTCTACCCGTTAAAGGGGAGTTTTTCCTTACCGCTGTGCTTGCTCATGGGGGAATTGTTGGGTCTCTGTAAATTAAAGAGTACGGTCTTGACCTGCCCTATGTGAAAAGTGCCTTGAGATGACTTTTGTTGTGATATGGCGCTATATAAATAAAAATTGATTGATTGATTGATTGATTGATATGTTTTGTGAACTGCAGTCTGCCTTCCTGTTTTTGAAGATTGCCAGGGGTTTGAATCTTGAATCCTCTGAAGTTCTGGTCATCAAGTCTTCTATTGATCTTTGACTTTTCTCTTCACCATGCAAATTATTTCTGCTCATCCATAAGACTTGTGCTCCTCAGTCCACCAGCTCATTTGACATTTTCTAGTTTTCCTGTATTCACCTACTGAAATACAGAGCCTGAAGAATAAATCGTGTAACTGGGCAAATACTTACTGTCTGGACTATATTTGCAGAGTTTGACACTGGAGGAGGTTTTTCACACTCATCTGCTTTAAGAGGAAAGTTTTACCTTGACTCACTGAAAATCTGATTTTAAGGCTTATATGATTTATGACTTTTAACAATTTTAATGCAAACATTCAAGTAACCATGGAGATTTTCAAGTTTCGATATGAGTAACATAGCAGCAAATGTTACTCATATCGAAACACTAAGAGGACTGGAATCTTCTTCTGGTTTCATCAGTAACGGTTAAAAAACATCTGTAAAAATACTGGACCTGGTTACATTTTTTGTAGTAATTCTTTACACACACTCCAGAGGAGTGTATGGATTGTGCAGTTCACAAAAACAAACATACCAGAGTCATAGTTGTAAAATTCCATCAGTAGGTTGAAACCTACTGACAGGAAGATAATGTCAAAATCACTTCTTCAGCTTCAGGCAGATACAGGAATCACACCACATGGGTTGACCAATAACTGATCTGTTTTTAATACCTAAAGTAGATTGAGCTGCTCATCTGAGGTGCACAAAGGCAACTCAAACAGCCTCACCATTCTGAATCTGCACAAAGGGGCCCTCTCTGTGGGACCCTCAAAAATCTTGGGGCCCTAGGCTTGAGCCTCAAAATGTAAAAAAAGAAATCCATATATCAGCCCAATGTGTTCAATTAAAAAAAAATAAAAAAAAATAAATAAATAATTCGATTTGTGTCAAAGCTTCTGAGTGGGACCAATTATCAATATGATTGATTTCTTTGCAATGTTACTAATTAAAATTACGTTTTAATGATTACGCAGTTAGTTTTGGCACTGAATGAAATATTGAAAAATAAATTAGGCTACAGCAAAGTTTATTTTCTATTTACTATTCAATGAAATCAACTAGTTAACTTCACCTGTAAAGCCCTCTTATATCTGGTCAACCCATCCTAACCTGTTTGTCTCAGATTTCTTGACCCACCCTCCCTTTCCTTCATCCATTCATCTTCTTACCTCATCCCTACCCACATCCCTTCATACTGTCTTCCCTCCTCCCCTCATCCCTTCCTATTAAATCTGGTGCATACCTCTTCCACGTCTCATTCTAGGTAACGTCTGGGAGCCTGTAATCAGCTCGGGAGGAAACATGTGTAACAGGGTTGGAAATAACCCCTATTATGAATTTCTACAAAATAGTTTTGCCTGTTTTGTATGTACATCATAGACTGTATATAAAGATGTACATAGTTTAAAGCCACCTGGTGGATTGGTGGCAACTACATAGATAGTGTTCCACTCTGCGAACCGTACATGCCTCAGTGTAGCAGTGGTGTACTCCCTCTTGTGTTGTGTTAAGGATGACACGCACACAGTCACTTCTCAGCTCTGTCCCAGATTTATTCTGGTAACAAACACAGTGGCATTAGCTCTCCACAGCCAACTCTCACAGCAGCAGTCGCGCTATTCAGCCAGTTTGCATAACTGATGGAATATTGTCACGTAAAAGTGTTCAGTCCGGGAGTCTTATCAACATGTAAAGTTTGGTGCAGACTGGAGCATGTACAATAAAGTTATAGCAACTTCCTCTGTCATGGCGAAGCATCAAATCTCAACGGTGTAAGGATGACAATTTTCTGCAGGGTGAGACATGTCTGTCTTGCTCACACCTGTGTCATCAAAATGCATGCATGTTTCACTGTAATTTCGATTAATAATTTGAAAACTTTTGATGAGCTTGTGTGTAAAAGAAATTCACTTCCTAGTTTTCATCAAGTTTATTTTTAGAAAAGTAAAGACTTTTAACCCACATGATCTGGTCAAAATTTGATTGACATGTTTACTGTCAGGTGTGTAGAGACAATAAGTAACTGCAGCTGGACACAGAAAAATACTCATATATTTGAAGGGAGGGTGTGAGTGAACCACTAGGTGCTTGGGCCTTAATAAAGGAAAAACTGCAGTACAGAGCTACAAAATTTAGTTATGATTTTATTTTTCTACTGCACTTTATCTCTTAACAGTCACCCTCACTCCATTTTTTCCCTTCCCCTCATAGGTCATCCCCACTACTGATTATACATATAGCCTAAGACCTACAATTATTGTAAAATAAATTATCATAACCCCAAACTTCATACAAAGTTTGTATATAATGTACTGTAAGTATATAGACCTTTCTGCTATATCCTATAAATTGAGCTACATTCAACTGTCACACCCATCCCCCGCCTTTCTTCCCTCCTTCTCCCTGTCAGATTAAGAGCAGTATTTCAGAGCAGTCTTCTAGTGGAAAGTGGAGAGCAATAAAGTTTTTACAAACAGTTAATTATATTGTTGCATGCAAATTAGATGCTCCAGAGGAACATTCCCAGACGTGAGGCAGAGGTCTGATTTTTTTATGCCTATATATGTAAGTAATTTGGTGTTTTATACATCCTGATCTGAGAGTATGTTTATTAGGCGTCATTACCAAACAAGTTACCATTTGAGTATTTTAATTCATTAATGGGAAATTTCACTTTATTTACATATATTCAGTGTACATTGTATGCTAGCTAACCAGTTAGCTTAGCAAGTCTAAAACTTAGCTAACATTTTCTGCAAAGAGTGAAAATTGTCATTACCATCACGTGTCATTACCATCACACAAGTGACTGTGATGGTAATGACAATCAGTGATGGTAATGACAATTTATCTGTTTATTACCTTATAACTAGAATATACTAGCTTAATTTACTATTTACTACTTTACTATGATACATAATTGAACAGTGACCAACCATAATTTACATTTTTGTTTGAAGATGTCAACATGGCCCCAGCTAAACCAGCTCAATGGTCAAAAAAATACAGAGACAAAATCAAGGACGATCCTGAGAAATATCAGCAATATCTTGAAAGAGAAAAAGAGAGATACAAAAAAAGAAAAGAGACAGGAAAATTGAAAGCCTTATCACAATTATCAAAGCGGGAACAAAGATGCAGGAGACATCAGTGGAAAGTTAACCAAAGAAACAAAAGGGCCAGTGATAAGAACAGAGGGAAGATACAAAGTTATATAACTGAAACCCCCCCCCCCCCATATCGCCTATAAGTCAGGAAGAACATGAGAATGAAGTGCCCATTCTTGAAGCTTCACCTGATGTTTCTGACAGTTCTCATCATAAAACCCCAAGTCATATGAGAGGATGGAAAAAAGTGAGAGCAAATAGGGCAAAAGCTTACCGTGACCTTGCTGAGTACCATCTGCAGCCTGAACATGCTCTGACAAAGGTTGAGAAGTATAAAAAGAGATATCAAAGGCTCTCCGAGAAGCTGAAAATTTCAGAATCTCCCAAAATGAAATTAAAGCAACAGATGCAGCTAAAACCGAAGGCCCTTCGAAGAACACTACTGTTTCAGAATGTAGTGCTTTCTCAGCTGAGAAAAAAATATAAGGATTCTGGCACAAAAGAAAAACAAGTAGTGTCAAAGATTCTGGCTTTGAAGATTCTAAAGAAGTACCACTTGGTGAAAGAAGTGCAAAACCAACTTGGTTTCTCAGCCAAGATGATGCGGAAAAACAGCGAACGGCCTGTTGGTCTTCACTTTCATAGGAAACCCTACAAAAACATAATCAGTGTGGATACCACTGAGAGAATTAAGATATTCTTGGAACGAGACGATAACAGCAGAGCAACAACAAGGAAAAGGGAGACACTCACCCGACAGAAGGTGAAAAAGCAGAAGCGTTTTCTAAATGACACACTTCACAACCTTTATCTGAAGTTCAAAATGGAAATTCCGCTGTTGAAGCTGTCATATACAGAGTTTTTCAAAAACCGACCTTTTTGGGTTGTGACACCTACTTCACGCGACAGAGATACCTGCTTATGCAAAATACATGCCAATGTGCAGTTTATGGCTGACAAGCTAGCGTATCATAGAGTGATACAAAGCAAAAACCCTGACAGGATGATGGAGACCTTATGCTGTGAAAAGCCAACAAAAGAATGTGCATACAGAGAGTGTAACGTCTGCAAAGCAAAAGAGCTGCAAACTGGTGAATTTGATCCTGGCTTACAGACCTATTGGTTTAACTGGAAAAATAACGTTGAAGAATGTGAGAAGACAAACAAAGATGGAACAAAACACAAGTTCAATGTACACTTAACAAAGGAGCGGATATATGGTACCCTTCAATCTCTTTTGGAAGACTATACAACTGCTTTAAAAGAGAGGTTTGCAAGACATGTCTTCAACATCCGCCATCAGTACTCCACGCTGAGTCGTCTGAAAGAAAATGTTGGGCAGAGTGAGATTATTCTTCAAGTGGATTTTGCTGAGAATTATCTTTGCAAATCTGAGAATCAAGCCGTACATTTTGGCGACTCACACAAGCAAGCATCCCTTCACACTGGAGTTGCCTACACAGGAAAAGGGATATCGTCATTGTGTTCGGTTTCCTCATCAATGAGGCATGATCCTTCAGCTATATGGGCACATCTCTCTCCTGTGCTCTCCCACTTGAAGGAACAGAACCCCTCTGCAACAACCCTGCATGTCATAAGTGACGGCCCTACAACCCAGTACCGATCCAAGAAGAATTTTTATTTACTCTCCACAATGCCCTTTAGGTTTGGGTTCAACAGGGTGACCTGGAACTTTTTGGAGGCCGGGCATGGCAAAGGGCCTGCGGATGGAGTTGGGGCAGCAATAAAACGAAATGCTGATGCTATTGTTGCCCGTGGAATAGATATACCAAGTGGTGAGATCCTCTTCGATGTCCTGTCGAAGGAGCAATCAAAGATCAAGCTCTTCCATGTCACTGAAGAAGACATTTCAGCAAAGGATGCCTTGCTACCAAATCAACTGGAAACAGTTCATGGAACAATGAAAATACATCAGGTGGAGGTGGAGTATTTTATATATTATATTATAATATTTATTTATTAAATTAGTCTATATGTACTCTGTGAATGTAGCATATTCAGTAACACCCAATTGTTTTACTTTTTGTTCAGATTTTCACCAACAATCCAGGTCACATCAAGTGGCGAGTACTCAGCTGTTTCTGTTCAGCTCCAGAGGAGTGCAAGTGCTATGGCCCGCAGACAGTGGCCATTCAGCGAGATGAGCCAACTACAAGCCAGGAAGGATCACCCCTGGATCTGCAGCCACCTGAGATGGACATACAGCCATCAACACTTGTCCCCATTTCAGAGATCACAGATCAACTGATAGGACAATGGTGTGCCATTCAATATGACCAAGATGTGTATCCAGGCATCATTCAGGATGTAGATGCAGCAGGTTGTACCCTTGTGAAAACAATGAGCATCATTGGCAAGAACCGTTTCTTTTGGCCTATGAAAGATGATGTCCTGTGGTATCAGCCACATGATCTGCTTGGTCTTGTCCCAGAGCCCCAGCCTGTCACAGAAAGGCACATGAGGCTACCAGAGAATGTGTGGGAGATGTTGTGCTCCCTCAGAGAATGAAACAAACTTGTGTCTAAGGTTTATATTGGTAGCACACTCTAAACTGTCAAAATAGCTTTTTACAAAATGATATTTGAGTGCTGTTAATTAAAAAAAGTGCTAAAAAATAAAGCCAGACACTTTGCAGATGATGAGTTTTTATATTGTTATGTGCATTTTCTTTTTGCTAGTGTGTAAAATCAATTGGTTACTTATGTGGTTGTTGCAGTCACAGAATGTGATATATGTTTTTTACTGACTTAAATACTATTTTTCTTACTCTACTGTATTTCGTACTAGTATTTGTCTTTCAATGACATTGTTCTGATGATTTGTATAAGCTGGTTGATAATCACCGGCAGGTCCCTGACTGTTGTTTAATATGGGTCATGCCACTGTTGCTGTGCATGAATTAAAATGCTACACACTTATTTGAGAGTGCTGAAAACTTTATTTTCCATTTTATCATTTTTGGATTGGCACCCATCATATGGGACATTTGAGTTGAGCATGCCAATTCTCTTGTTTGATCCTTTTTTATGTCAGAAATGAGCCAGCCGGCCCAAAGAAGATATTACATAAGCAATGCTGTGGTAGTTTACCAAGTGATTCATTTTAATGGAAGGTTAAGTGTTCAAAAGGTGTTCTTTTTAAAAAGTAGTATTTTCTTTATCTTTCATTAGTTGTAAAAACAACAAAAAACACCAGTGTTAATTTTTATGTCATTACCAAAACATGTTGTCATTACCGGAATACATTGTCATTACCGTCACAAGACATTTTTTTTTATAGAAAATGTTACTTTTTTGTTAACTTGGGTTTTACCTCAATCATTGTGGTAATGTTTAAAAGTCTAAATTTGCATTTTCTGAAAAAATATACATTGCAATTCAAATATTCTGATTGTTACGCAATATTTCATTGTTGAGACAAGGCAATATATTAAAAAGTTTGTGAGAACATGTTGTTAAAATGTATTTTAAATGTACTTACAAATATTTAGAACATAATTCTTAAAGAGCATGTTTTGTACTTACTGGAATGATTGTGAAAACTTTGCTTGTCAAATCATTTTGTATTAAAATCACTGTTTTGTTTTTGTGATGGTAATGACATTTTGCTGTGACAACTTTGAAAAAAGCATCATAATATCAAAATTATCATGAAGTACAATCAAAGCTATGCTAAGATCTTTGTTCCAGACCAATTGATAAACCTTTTGAAATAGAAAAAACAGAGATTAAAGAACAAAAATTCATAAAAACTGATTTTAATCCCACTGCTTTGGTTGTTAAACTGCCACATTCACACAGATATGAAGAGTCAGTCTGACAGTCGTGCTGTCAGCTTTGTGATGTTTTATGTGAGCAGCCCACTTTCAGAAATGGACAGCAATATTAAATCTCAACATTTTTGAAAGGAGTTCTGCACACAAGTTGCACGGTCATCCAATCCTCAATCAGCGACTTCATCGTGAAGTGCGGACACAAACACCATCTCTATTACAAGGACCTTTCGAGTTCAACAACATGATTGAAAATGTGAGGGCTTCTTACTTTGTCAACCTAACATATATCACCAGTAGGACACTTGGGTCTTCTGACCAGGGCTTACTGGTTATCCCTGGCGCTCAACTAAAAAGAAAAGGTCATTGTGCCTTTGAAAAGCAGTGTGTGCGTGTTTTTAATGTCTTTCTATTGCACATATTTTATTGTTTTCTTTCTTGACTGCTTTTTATGGTCTTCTTTTAAAAATTATTTTATTCCTTCATTCTCTTGTAAAGCATGGTGACTTTGATCTGTAAAAGTGCTATACTAATCAAACTTTACTTACTTTCTATTAAAGACTGCGAAAGTCAAAGAATAATCATGCTCACAACTCTTTGAAAAAATGCACTTATCATAGCTACTGCTGAAGACAATCAGAATGAGCTGAATGTTGGGCCGTATTAACAGTGATGCATTTGCTGATAAACGTCATAAAAAACACTTGAAGGTGATGCAGTCACTTGCTGATAAATGTACCAAAATATATTTGAATTGTGATGTGTTTGCTTACTTAGGAACTTCATATACTGTCCTCCTCCTTAAAGTGAGGCGACCGCAATTAGACAGCTAGCCAACTCCATTTGCAAGTCAGGATGTAGCCATCAAGCTCCAGAAATGAAATGGAGTGAAACTGAAAGAATAAAATTTGCAAAATTACAGTAATGTTTGCTATTCAGAGGTATGTAGAGCACAAACATGATCAGCTCTGTACTAGATTTTGCGAAATGATAATCAATAAAAGGATTAAAAACCAAACACTGATTAGACAGCTTCCTAATCACAGCACTAGCGAGGATGAGGGCTAAATGCTAAATATCAATATCTAACCACTGAATGAATCAAAATGCTGATTTAAATTCTAGCATAGAAACAATACCTTCAAAAGTTAAAAGTTTCATGAATACACATTGTTGAACTGCTTATTGATAGATTCTAACTTACAGGCAATGCTTCATATGGGACACAACGGGATGGCAGTTTATGAACTTCTTCACTCTGGATGGGCTAAAAACTACCCTCCTGGGGCCTATATGAGCTTTCTTTTTCTACTTCTTGTCTACCTAGAATTTTGTCCTAATAGGCTAAACAATTCAACAGAAATGCAGTAGAGGGCACCAAACACCTCACTAATGCCTGGAGGACAGCACACAGAGAAATACATTTGAAGTGTGTATTGATTTCTAATTGATGAACATACTGAAATGCTTTGAATGGTGATGCATTGACTTACTGAAATGCATCTATGAACTGAAATATGTTTCCACAGTGATGCGTTCTCGCACTGTTTTACAAATTGAAGTGCATTTGACAGTGATATGGCAAGTTGAGGTAAGGGTTGCTTTTATAGCCTACTTATGGAGAGCCGCTGAATGGTGATGCATTCACTTACTGATGTACAAACAGAATTTGACAGTGATGCATTCACTTTCAGAAATCAACATGGCATAATCAACTAGATTATTTAACTAAAGAAAACTCACTCTGCTACAGTTGTTGAAACTGCAAGAGCATGCAGACTAATGGTGACAGCAAACTAACAACAAAAATGGAGCAAGGAAGCATCTTTCCTCTCAAATGATCTTTGGCTGGGCCAACTCTGTAATCATACTTCAGTCTTCAATCAATCAATCTTGAGTCGTCTGATGATGTGATCAGTCTTTCCCATCTTTCTCATCATTTCCATAGGACGTGAACATGACATGACATGGATTTTTTTTTTATTTTTATTTTTTTACAATATCTCACACCACATGACCAAGAGAGGCCCTAGTGCCTGATATTTCACTGTTGTTTGACGTAATTCACTATCTTGTCAAGCCATAACGTATTACTACATTTTACTGTCAGCATTCGGTATTATTCTTTTTAGATTTTCAAGTAGAAGATAATGTTTTAGCTGTACAACTCTTCAGTGTCAGGCTAACTGTCATAGCCTGCCACTGTGTGTCCTTCAGAGCCACAGAGAGGCTTGAGGGACACATCCTATTTTTAAACAGAACACCACATACACACATTCAAAAAAGCAAGTTGACAATAAATGTCATGGGCCTTAGGTTATCATGTCTCATCTCTCATTCATCAGTGCATACTCTCACTGTGTTTACAATGTATATTTATCGCTCTTAGCTTTATGTACAGTGTGATTTTTCAAGGACAGAATGCTTTCTGCAAAAGACTTCAGTTTTTCTCTGGGAATTACAGGGTAAAATTTTCCAATATGTTTTGGCAATCAGCACCTTTAAGGATGTATGCCCCAGCGTGACACACACACAGCCACCTACACATGGCACATTTGCCCAGCTCCATCTAGATATGACATCCCCATAAAAAAATCAAGTCACATATTTAGGAATAGTAACAACTAAAGACTGTAGATGTCCCTCCAACTTACCTCCTATCATTGCTGAAACCAAAAAGAGGCTTAAGTTATGGCTACAAAGACATGTATCACTAAGGGGTAGAATTCAGCTCTCTAAAGCCAAAGGCCGCTCTTGACTTACTTATGCAGCACTGTCTTTTTGTATAGATAATCTGACTTAGAAAAACTGATAAAATGTTTTTGATTTTGTATGGAGGAAGGTCTACCATAAAAAAAAATCTGTTGTGATGAATACAGGAGAATGTGGTGGTTTAAATTTCCTTCATTTTGCATCCCTGAATAACACATTTAAAATAAATTGTCTGAAGCACTTCCTAAATGACTCAAATTTTGTTTGTTTTTAATAGGCAAACTAAAGTTCCTCTTAATGGTTCCACTTATTTCATTTGGAAAAGGAACATTCTTTACAAAAAAAGTCTATTCTTAGAGAATTGGTTTCAAAAAAATATTTGCTGGTTGGCCAGCTGCTTAAGCTGAATGGTGAGCTATATTCAAATTCCTTATATGTGTAAGCATACTTGGCCAATGAAGATGATTCTGATTCTTATATAACTATTCAGTATGTTTTGCAGCTTATGCTGTTCCAATATCTCCTAAAGAGTTCTCTGTTTTTATATGTCATTTTCTCTGGAGTGGTTATTTTGCTGAAAGACACTGACTTTAATTTTACTCTTAACTCACAACACTTATGACAACAGCCCGTGTATCTGTTTTGGTCTTGCATCCATACTGAAAACATTGGGTCTGATGTTCTCAACTTTATTCAAATGTAAGTTTAGAATGACTTTCATTTTCTTTTGAAGATGTTCTTTGTTATATTTGATTACCAAAAGTAATCAAAATTGAGCTGCAGCTCAATTTTAATGTAATTAAGTCTTCCAAAAATGTTAAAGCTATGAAAACTGTACTTTTATTTACAACTCTTCTGAAAGATTTGTGTTAATGTTTATTTATTTAAAATATATTATTTACTGTTTGTTTATTTATGCTGTTCCTTTTGCCCTGTCTTAATGTATTTCACTACTCTGGTATTCATGTCATGTAATCAAAGTGTGCACTATATGTAGGCTACAACACTTTACTATACCGGAGCTCAAACTGCAACATAAACATCAAGCCGTGTGGTCTGGTGTGAGTTGTAAGACAGGAATGGATACCCACAGAATTTTAAATCTTGATTAAAATGATTAATTAAAATTATGTTTTTCACTAATTATGAGTAGATAAAAATCCTGCTGCAGCTTTCAGCAATCAGTTCAGTACATTAATATATCCACTGATATTAAAATGGATGTAATGAAAAATATTTGCTTAAAGGTCATACTGGGACTAAAGTGGCATGATAAAGGTATATTTTTTTATATATATTACACTATATATTTAATCAGTATTCTTGAAAACAAAACAGTCTATTTAAATTCAATACACTGAACAGAGACTCTCAAATGTATGTTAAAGAAAATGGCACATTACAAGTTTGCTAAAATTCTTTGAATCTTTGAAAGAGGCAAGAATGTTTGACAGTAGGCCACAGCAGAGGCACAAGAGAGGAAGGGAGGTTAAAGTGCCGGACTGGAGGAGGCACTGTGAGCCGAAGGAAAGGAAGGAAGGAAGGAAGGAAGGAGGGAGGGAAGGAAGGGGGGATAAGACGGAGGACAGGAGAGATTCATGGTTTCAGATGACTGCTCTGCTCTGCACGTGCTGGAGACCAGGGCTGGAGGCTGGATGGGGAATGACCGCTTTTTGTCACCGACAGTTCACGCTATGACGTTTTTATTAGTGTCCGGGAGTTGAGCCACAAGCCGGGAACTTCTACAGACTTTAACCTCCGTCTGCTCCTGGAATTCTGCTGGAAAACTATCGGTCCAACAGGAGGAGCCCAACAAAGAACGCAGGGAGTTTGTTTACAATTACACTACTGTGATTTCTTCCGACACAGTCCACGTCGACGACATTTTGAAACAGAAGGTGAATATCTATTTAATACATTAGGATTAAGCAGTTATGCAGGGGAACATGGTCGGGGCGTCAAGCTAGAGGAAGCAAGAAAAACACCGGTAAGTTTCCTTTCAACATAAAAGCAAAAAAAAGGTATGTATAGCGTAGACAATATAACCAAAAAACGTCTTTGTTCCTTATACATTTTGACATTACGGCCCAAACGCTTTCCCACAGTGGGCTTTTCCATTTGAAAAAAAGTCTTAATGGCCTGCCAAGTGCAACATTCAACATACTACAACACTGAACAGAGGCTAACAAATTTTTAAAATAACATAGCAATCGAATTTTAACGTGAAATATTACATTCACAAATGAAAGATAATTAGCATAATAATAAAACAATGCAATGTGTCATCCATTTGCATAAAATATAGCCTAATACATCGTTTGATGTAGCCTACAGCTTAAAGGAATCGCTCACGGTTGTAATTGAAAAATTGATTATATTATACCGTCAAGATACATCGGGACCGTCACCTGCTCTTGACATTCCCTGCAGATGCAGCAGCCGTTTCGCTTCATTTATTGGGATATATATATATATATATACAGGGCGAGATAAGAGTTTTGGAAGCTATGGCCGAATGTTCCCCATTTCGTTTTGCTTAACAGAAGTTTGGGCTCTTAATTCGTACCTGCTACTTCAAATCTGTTATTAATTCGCGTTAGATCACATTGTCTCCTGATTGAGACACGCAACTTTGAAGTTAGATTATTATTTCTTTTCTGTTTTTGCAAACGCCTGTTGAGCTGATTTATAATCCTCACTGCCCTGTTCGTGTCTTGCTGTAATAATTCCCAAGTAGCCTACACCGAGCACTTGTCGGCTTATTCTCCAGGCATTTGGTTCAACAGTTGGGGGTAATCTTGTTTGACTGATCCTGCAGTATTAACCCGGTCTTACTGGGCCAGGTTAAAACTAGTACACCAATGAGGCACCGGAGGGGTAGGCTACAACAGGAATGGATCATATGTTCGCATTGTCATTAGGAAGTTTCACAGTTCTGTCACTGTTTCCCTGATTCTTCTGTTAAACATGGTGTATACAGGCAATGAACTGTCTCAAAAACATTAACAACAACTACGTAATACATTTCATATGAGACATATTTTCACATGTATAAATCAAATTCATTTCTAGAGATGTTTTTTGAGTTTGAAGTCACAAATATCAAACATGGCAACCAAAACAAGTCATACTAAAGTGCAAACCTTTAAAAAAAAATTTAAAAAAATCCTTTAGCTCAGTAGGCTATAATATTGCTTTTTCCAGTAGTCTAACTTAGAATTTTGAATATAACTCTTAACTTCTAACTCCATATACTATCAACATTGTATTCTTTTTAAGGTAAATGGTAAATGGACTGCACTTATATAGCGCCTCTCTAGTCTTCTGACCATTCAAAGCGCTTTCACACTACAAGAAATTCTCACACACATTCACACATCGTCAGCGGCGCAGCCATTGGGAGCCATTGGGGGTTCAGTATCTTGCCCAAGGACACTTCGACGTGAACCGGGAATCAAACCGCCAATCTTCCGATTAGTGGACGACTCTGTCCACCCGCTCTAACTCCTGAGCCACAGCCACCACCAGATATTAATTATTTTAACAGAAAAAAATAGTCTGCAACTGAAAAATCATCATCAATATTTTACAGAAATTCATTTTTCTAGAAAATCTAAGGCGATGTTTCAACTGATATATGTTTTGTTTTTGTGTGTGTGTTTTTTTTTTAATTAATTTATTTTTTTTTACAAAATAATGGTTATGATCTGTACACTCATGCATTTAAAGTGAATGAAAATATACAGTATTATTCCCTTTTAGTTGATGGTCACACTTGACATATTCAGGCTTGTTAAAAAGAAACTGTGGAAAAACTGCATGTGAATTTAAAAATGCATTTCTAAGAGATTTTTTTTATCTTCTTGAAAGTCCTGACCCACATCATATTTAGTTGTAACAATGGTTTGGGTACAGTATTTCAGTATGCCTGCAGATAAGTGATCCAAACCATCCCATTTTCTCTTTTCACACATAGCTAAAGCTACATTTTAATGTAGGTTGCCACCAGATTTAATGCCAAAGCAGTTAGAATTGTTTGTAGGCTGACACTGATCAGAGAGAAAATGTATCAGATTATTGTCAAATTTTAATTCACCACTAACATGAGTGTTTTGTAATATTTGAGTGAGAAGACATGACAATACCATTATGGTATATCTACATAATAATTGTTTCCAATGCCAACAACTGAGGGCAATCAAATAGGAGGTGTGTGATCATTATAAAACATTTTCTGCCCAGGCCCTGTCCCTTTTGCAGCTACCTCTTTGTATCAGAGAAGACACTTCTAAACAACACCTTGTAATGCTTCACTAAGTCTTTTCATCTCTTTTAGAAGGAACTTTACACTAAATGCATGATGATGTCACACACACACACACACACACACACACACACACACACACACACACACACACACATTCTGTAACATACTCTATAGCTGTAGTAGTTGTGCCACTAGGTGGTGCTGTTTGATAACATTGACTGAATGCTGTGCTGTATGTGTTGTGCACTATGGCTCTTGTGTAATGATAGCTTTATTCTACCAACTCATACATGGATACCAGTGGTGGAAAGAACTAAGTATATTTACTCAAGTACTGTACTTAAGTACAATTTTGAGGTGCTTGTACTTTACTTGAGTATTCCCATGTGATGCTACTTTAAATTTCCACTCCACTATATTTCAGAGGGAAATGTTGTACTTTCTATTCCATTACATTTATTTGATAGCTTTAGTTATTTTTCAGATTGAATTTTGACACAATTGATAATATAAGAAGCTTTTAAAATACAACACATTGTTAAAGATGAAACCAGTGGTTTCCAACCTCTGACATCTTACAAAAAGCAGTGTGTAGTCGTGGTCACATTTCACATGTCTATGAATTGTTAACAGCTCCACCAAATAGTGATTTTTCCCTCTAAACTTCTCACATGGTTTCATTTCAATAAATGTTCAAATGATCCAATATTTCACCAACAATCAAAGATTAGAGAAGAAGTCCAAAAACTTCAAACAGATTTGTGTATCAGAACTTTGTTTTTTCTTCTTTCCTCTCCCATTAATCATCTCCCCCCTAGGTTGGGAACCACTGGACTACTTCCTGGTGTGAAAGCTATCATTCAAAGTGTTGTGTGGATTGAATGATAACAGAGACAGTTTGAAAACATTTTGATTGACATTAACAACTAATAAATTGACACACTCTGTATGTGTATTATGTGAACTTTGAAGGAAGAGATCTCCTAAACGATCAAAAGTTGCTGTCACCAGAATACAAAGTCTTTTTTCTTTACTAAGAATGACAGACTGATTGGAAGAGAATTAATGGCTAACAACAGTACTTATTTGTAATACTCATTTGTAATACTTATTACACTTAATACACGTCATTTAGCTGTTTGCAAATGATGTCATATGAAATATGAGCCCAATTGGCCAGTTTATAGTGCTGTAATGAAGGCCCAAAAATTCAATTTTGGAAAGGCCACGCCCCTCAGACCGAAAGTCCAATTAACTGTCCACAGGTCCAGCTCAATGTGCTCTACAGAAAAGCCTCTTGGACCATAAAAGTCCACCATGATGGAGTTTTTGCCAATTTGCATAATGTGAAAAACAGTAATGTGACATCTACTTTTTTTTGACTCAATAAACACCAAATTTGGTATACAGCCTTTGGGAACTGAGATACACATTTCTATGATAAATGAGCAAGATCAGTTGAAAAACATGGCCACCATCAATCAAAATATCTTTGCAAAGGGTGGAGCTTAGCAAATATTGGCCATAGCTCATTAACCATTTGTCCAATCATCATAAATCTTGGTAGGTAATTTCAGTCTTTGATTGGGAATAGGTCTACCAAAGCATTTTGAGCCCGACCCATAGGGGTCATCACAAATGCCACAAACATGTTTCTGAAAACCCCATGGACAGAATTTCACCAAAATTGGTGTGCATGCTCTGGGGGAAAGTATTAACCAAATTCTGAAGCGCCATATTGATCAGTGCAAGTGGGTGTGGCCTATCACATATTTGCTCATAACTGAAGATGCCTTTGAGCAGTCCTGATTAAACTCACTATAGACATCCTATGCTAACTCATGAACATACACAAAGGGGGAATAAATTGCGGATGAATGGCGTAACTTTGAGTGTGCATTAATTGAAATCCTGCAGACTTTCTGATGGTGAAACAAATGTGTGATTGGTCTCACTCCTTCCTTAAACTAGCTGAATTGACTTTGCTCATCTTTGTAAAGCCTGAAACCTGCTCATTGCTGCTCACAGCTTTAATTTCGGCTGATTGAGCTGCTTCCCTCTGTTGAGTGCAGAAAGGATTGAACCCACGAATTGCTGCTTGTGGCTGTATTTACAACTTTAAAATCCTTAAAATTGCATCCACTCCTTCTTCATTAAAAATTCTAGAATCTACAAATATGAAAATATTTCATTTCAGAAGTTGAACTACTGCACACAAGATGTCTCCTACTTCACTGTAAAGTCCATTCTCAGTGTATGTGCACTGGAGGCTTCAAGTTTCCACATCACACTTGTGAGTTGCATATTGGACCAGGATTGGCTTCCAAACTAGTTGTGATGTTTGAGTGGAGGGGGACTTAAAATATATGCAACATTTTGTATAAAGCACATAGTAGACCCACAATGCATTTTTTGCACCTACATAACACAGTATAAATGATGCATTATAACAGATGCTATTAACCATCACAATATATTATTATATTATATCATCCCTTACCTGAATGATGCATCATATGGACTTCATATAAAGTATAAAACTTTGTGTAGCATTCTGACATGGAATGACATGATGTGTAACAACACTTGTAGGGGAGCTGAGCACTGGCTCCCCTGACTATTTTTATTTATTTATTTATTTATTTATTTTTATTGGTGATACTGTTGACAAGACATAGTGGAAAGGAAAAAAAAAAAGACAAATCAAGCAAATAGACAAACAAACAAAAATAATGACAAACAACAGCAATGACAGCATCATATTACAATTAAAAAGATAGTAAATGTAGAAAGCAACTAAGCAATATGGATTGATTGTGGGAAAGGGGAAGGGGGGGTGAGTGAATGAAAGTGAGAAAAGAAGAGAGAGAGAGGAGGGGAGGAAAGAAAAAGTGAGAGCGTCAATAATTATTATAATAATAATGATAATAATAACAATACAACAATGTAATGTAATAATGATAATAGTCTTCTTTGATAGTATACTGTGGTGGCGGTAGCGGCAGAGGCAGCCACAATAACAGTAAAATGGGTTAAATAATTAGCTATGGCTCCCCTGACTAGACCTCTACTTCTCAGAAAGTTTGTCATGTGTGTTTTACAGTGTTACGCTGTATTACTGTGCTTTCTGACCACATGCTGTGTGAAGCTGGTTTCTATGTCTAAATCAAAGGACAGACTGGATGTTATAACACCTTGTGTCTGTTGCTGATATCGATCACTCCAGCTGTGAAGAAACAGTAAGCCTCTCTCTCTCCTCTCCTGATTCTTCTGTCCATGGTTACATGTTCATCATGACACATGTATCACCTCTACACCACTGAGTTGACCAGGAGTGAGGTTATTCTTGGAAGTTAAATTGAATTAAAAACAGATTTTATCTTGATTGAGCAAACGTGTTTGTTTACTTTGTGAGGCAGCTGGACTTGCAAGATCACAAGATCGTGCGAGAATCCATCTTGTCAGGCTGCAAGTTACGCGTTTGCATCCGAACCACCGATGGTTCGGTCCAATCAGCATCTTATGACAATTTTTGCCTCACAAGGTAAGATGGTCATAGACGGTGATAGAAAGATGGTTCATCCAATAACCTAATGACTTTTCAGATAGTTTTGTGTAACAAACCATCTGGTGCATCAAGTTAGTTGTTTGTTAAACTTCATGAAAATGTGATTCAGTGCTGCCATGTTATATTGCAATTTTTTACATGTTGGTTTCAGTGTATATAGCACAGTACCCAATCCCAAGTACTTTTTTAGTAACCAATCAAGTATTAATTCTACAGCATGCTCTGACACATGGTAACATCATTCAGTGAGGGCTGTTAATTTGGATTCAGTTGAAAAGCAGGGGAGTGGGAATGTGGGATTATGTTGAACTGCCAGTGTTTGGGAAGTTTCTGTTCCAAAACAGAGTTGGTGCTAGAAAGGGAGTTTAAAAAGACTGAAATGTAGGCTAGAGGTTATACACATAGTTTAAAAACTGTGCTTGTTTTCTTTTATTTATAGGGAGATACTAGAGGCAGGGTGTCAGGTAAGAGGAGTATAAGGGAGTATGGAAGAGTAGCAACGGATTGCTGCTGTGAAAACTTTACACAGTTCAATCAATCAATCAATCTTTATTTATATAGTGCCATATCACAACAGAAGTCATCTCAAGGCACTTTTCACATAGAGCAGGTCAAGACCGTACTCTTTAATTTACAGAGACCCAACAATTCCCCCATGAGCAAGCACTTGGCGACAGCGGTAAGGAAAAACTCCCCTTTAACGGGTAGAAACCTCAAGCAGACCCCGGCTCTTGGTGGGCGGCCATCTGCTTTGACCGGTTGGGTTGAGAGAGAGAAAGAGAGAGAGAAAGGGGGAGGGGGGACAGAAGAAAAACAGTCACAACAACAACAACAACAAGCACAAGCAGCAACAGCCAGGGAAGGATGCCATCAGGACTGTGAAGGACCGCGAAGGTTCGGCCCGGGAGTCAGGTTTTTCTGTGAGATGAGAAAGCACAAAAAACTCCGGGGAAGAAGCAAAGTTAGTGACATGCATTGATGTTACATGAATGCATACAGATGGAGAGGAGGAGGAGGGGAGAGGAGCTCAGTGCATCATGGGAAGTCCCCCAGTAGTCTAGGCCTATAGCAGCATAACTAAGGGCTGATCCAAGGCGAGCCTGGTCGGCCCTAACTATAAGCTTTATCAAAAAGGAAAGTTTTAAGCCTTCTCTTAAACATAGAGAGGGTGTCTGCACCCCGGACTGAATCCGGTAGATGGTTCCATAGAAGAGGAGCCTGAGGAGTTGTGAAATCTTGGCTCACAGCTGTGCAGTGTCCTTGCATCTGATAAGCCTTCAAACTGTAATTTCTGGTTCATAATTCATCATCTCACTGGTACCTATAGCAACACAGCAAGTGCAGCCCGTTCATGTTTTTGACATGGTGCCATTGTCTGATCTAGGCCATAAAGGTGAGGTGGGGGAGGAAGAGAAGGAGGAGGCTGGTCAGGAGCAGCTGGTGCTGCGCTCCTTAGCAAAGGCACCAGTTAACCGATTAGAGGCTTAACTTCTAAATTTAGAATCAGAGCTGTCCTGATTGACACACACTAACTCTCCATCAGTACTGATGAGACATTAAAATTATACACATAAAAGACATAAAATTATTAGAACTTCTTAGCTCACTTTCCATTGATGTGAACCTAATAATACAGTGGACCAAACACGTACTTTCACCTCTACATATTAAAGGATTCACTTTCTGTGAGTTTGTGATGGATCATATGTGTCTCTGGTGCTTCCATGCAGTGCATACACCCTAAAGCTTTAAGGTTCACACATTTTCAAGTCTGTCATTAAACAATAACCTGGTCCCATTTGTAGACTTCATGAAACAGGTTTTGTGTTCTGTAATCATTCTTCATGTTCATACTGGCCATTAAGAGATCCCTTCCTATATGCACTTCCAGATATGTGAAGAACACAGCCTGTATTCCAAATATTTATCTGAAGCAGTCAAGTTTTCAAATCAAGTATCTTCCAAAGTTAGTCTTTTCTGTATAAAATGACTCTTTATGTTTACTGGCCAGTGTTTCCTTGTTGAGCAGAGGAAGGAAGCAGGAACTTCATAACTTTGGAGGATATCCATTTGATTTGTGTTATGACCTGGCTCAAGTGGCCACAAGGAGACACACTATGTTAAAGAGCTAACAAATGATAATTTATTAAATCAAATTCACAAATTAATTAAATATCCAATGTATGGGGTGTGAATGTCAGCAGGATCAGTGCGAGGTGCATGATGAATGAGTGGAGAGTGTGTATGTGTGTAGGTGTTGGACAGTGAGTGCATAGAAGCCCAATTAGAAATTAGAAATAAGCAAAGCAACATAACTAAACCCAAACTGAAACTGGAGGGGAGAGCAGAGGGCTGCAAACAACCGCAGCAGCTGCACGCAGTCAGAGGAAGGAGAGAGAGGGTGCTTTTCAATACATTAATTCTATGCTTCCTCGCGTCCTCTCTCCTCCGTGACCCAGAAACCGATCTCCCTCCGCCATCACTGGAAGGATCTTCCAGTTTCTTAAACGCACCTGTAGGAGACGAGGAGCAAGGAGAGAGGTGGCTCCTGGAGGAGCTTAGAGCGAGGAAACACAGGTGTATCCTATGCGGAAGTGTTTTAACGGACAGCAACACCTCTTTGATTCAAAGTGTGTATTGATTAGTCAGCTGATCTGACGGGAGAGTAACCAGTCAGACTGTTATTGCAATACAGCAGATCAGGAAAACTACCTGTAGAGAACGAATGAAAGCACAACAGCAGCTGCTCATAGCCTATTTATAAAATACACATTACTGAATCATGAATCAATCATAAAAACACTACTATTTTTTTCATGTGCCAAAAGGCTTCTCATTTCTTCTTCTCCGTTTCAGTGCGCCTCAGCTTCTTCAGGAACATATGACACTGCACAGCTGCGTCTCCTATAAAATCATCCTGAGCCTAAAAGCACGTCGGACTTTCATAAACTAAATAAGCAACATTTTATTTAAACATATTCTGCAGGCTACAGCTGTTTCTATTGTCCCTTTATGTCAGTTCTGTTCTTTCAGTAATTAACAGTTTTAAATGTTCTGTTTGTGTCTTATTCTGTGACAGCCAGATGATGATGATGATGATAAAACATTGGAGCAGTTATCAGGGGTTTTCCTTCCAGCTATCAATATGTGGAAATTATTAAGTAACAGGGAAAAGTCTTCATTAATTGTACTTGGATTTAAAATGCAAACTATAGAGTTTAAACCTTAACTTAGTGATTTCTACCACTGATTTATTCATATTTGACATTTAGGGTGAGGTGTGTCATGACAACTCGTCGTCTCGTCAACATGATGCTGGATTGAGCGAGGACGTCCCGTTTCATCAATTAAATTCGTCCATCCTTGTGTCTCTTCCTCGCATCTCTCTCTCTCATCCTCGCACCATTCACAAATTCAAACGATTAAACCCACATTACACATCCACAGCGGTCCGTGTCCCCTCCGTCCAAAGCTGTGTTCAGCTTGTTTGATAACAGAATAAACAAATGTACAAAGCGTTATATGTTTTTCGTATGAATTTAAAAAAAACAGAAATTCGTGTGCTTTTCGTGTTTTCGTCTTCAAATCAGCATTTGGACTAGAAATTAAATCAAAACCAGAAAACAACTGTTTTTTCACTTTTATTGTTTACTTTATATTATCTGCCCCAACTGCATCTCTACAAAAATACTGTCATTTACTATGCTTGCTATAGATAAATAGATAGATAGATAGATAATCAATGAAGTTACGCAGCTGTGCCTCGCGCGTAAATGCGCACAGCTTCTGTCTTATTGGGGAAACGCACTAATCGTTTAAAATACTTGCAGGGATCACCTCACATTAAGAGAGACGCTGTGCACATTTACGCACCAGGCACAGCAGCCTAACTTTATTATTTAAATCTCCAGACACGCCGTTTCTTCATACGAAAATCTGCAACAAAACAATGCATTGTATATTTGTTTATCCTGTTATCAAACAAGTTGAACAGAGATTTGGATGGAGGAGACACAGACCCCTAGCCTGTATCAACCAGGACAACTTTAAAGCCCAAACAAGTCAACATTTCAAGGTGTTTGGGTTTGTATGTGGTGGTTCTTAAACTATTATTTGCATTATAGGCTAATAACAGATTATAATCGGCATAACACAGAAGTCTGGCTTTCAAGGGAAAGGGATGTAAGACGTAAGATGTTTTTAGTCAGATGATGTTTTTAATTCATCATGTTTGAAACTAAAGAAGCATGTAAGATGCGCTTTTTGTAGTCCATCTTCAGAACATTGTAGTTTCACCACAGCAGAACCACGTCAATATCATCCGCCGTCGCATAATTACGTAGCCCAGTGTAGTTCATAGTTCTTATGATTTCTCCTTCACATCTTTCCTTGACCTCGTGACTTTTTCCATCGAAGTCAAGGAAAAGTGGTTAGGAAAAGACGATAGGAGGGACTTTTCGACCGCAGCCCCAGTCTCTTATTTCTGCTCCGAGGAGCGAGGATCGAAGAGCGAGAAGGGATCTCTGAGGAGCGAGGAAACATAAAAGCAGCAACATGAAAGAAGTCTTTTACCAGCCGACACGCCCCCTTAGGCTATTGGATATCAGTTATTGATTGGACGCTGCAGATGATTGGACTGATCTGATACATCACAACATCACTGCAGTTTTATACCGACTTGGAGACAGATTACAGTTTAAACTCAAGTGTATCACTCCCAAGTTTTATGTTTTATTTGTACGTCACTTTGGATAAAAGTGTCTGCTAAATGAAATTGTAAATTGTAATTGTTTTCTGATTCATCATCTAATTAAAAAAATCTGTTAATTGTCGATCTGATCAACAAAAGATCCATCAAATTCCTTCATTTATTAGAAAGATTTTTCTTTTCATGATCTGTTATTTCCTCCGGTAAACTGTTCCTTCCTGACAGACAGACTCTTCCTGACTTTAATTGTATCCATAATAACAGTAAAACACATTTATATTTTACATCATTTATCGTCATTTCCATTCAGTCACATGTGAGGCTGGAAATTCCTGAGCGTTGACGTTTGATATGAGTTTCATCATTTCCATTTTTCCTGAAACATTTAGCCAAATACATATTTTCCAGTGTTCAAAGACACCATGATCATATTCTTGGTTACTGAATAATGAATTCACAATCAGAATATCAAAAAAACATAGATACAAATAATCAATAAATAGTATAAATACATTCTGCAAGTGGAAATGGTTCCTGTGCCTCTGAGTAGGACACAGTGTAAATACTGAATGCAGGTTTTTATTTATGTTTGTTTTTATGTAGGTGTTTGTGAAACAGGTAACAGGCTGCAGAGAGGAAATAGCTGCTGCAGTGATAACTGTGCACCTTTATTAGTATTAACACAGTGCACATGTGTACAGACATAAACTCCATATGATCCAGATGTTTCTACGGCTGTTAAAGCCGACTGACAGCTGATCCAGCCGTGATCGGCTGGTGCCATCATCAGAAACGGACGTAGCTTCATGTGGCGTTTCAGAGGAAAGCATGTCTCATGTCTCTAAAAACACATTTCCTCGTTTCCTCTCTCCTCGCTTGGTTTCCTTGCGTCTCTCTATGCATCCATGGTGGGAGGGACTAAGACACAAGGAAAAGACGCAAGTGAGGGAAACGTGGATGCAATTTAAGAGACTTGGATGCAACCCAGGACACCATCTCACTCAGACTGCTGAAGCCTCATATTAGCTCCAGATAAACAGTGGATGTACTTACACACAGCTGTAGATTTGGTCACGATCACTAATGTTGCAAGTGTATTAGGGAGGGATCTTTTAATGGTCAGTTTGAACAGGAGGCCTGATCATGACAAACAAACACTGTTTCAATGTGCATATGGCCACCTGACTGTTTTCAGACCGTCTTAAAAAATTATAAATGGTGGAAAGTAACTAAGTACATTTACTCAAGTACTGTATTTGCACTTTTGAGGTACTTGTACTTTGAGTTTTTCCATTTGATGCTACTTTATACTTCCACTCCACTACATTTCAGAGGGAAATATTGTACTTTCTACTCCACTACATTTATTTGACAACTTTAGTTACTTTCCAGATGAAGATTTGAAACAATGGATAATATAACAAGCTTTTAAAATACTACACATTATTAAAGATGAAACCAGTGGTTTCCAACCTTTTTGGCCCTCGATGTCTTACAAAAAGCAGTGTGCAGTCGGGGTCACATTTCACATGTCTATGAGTTGTTAACAGCTCCACCAAACAGTGATTTTTACCTCTAAACTTCTCACATGGTTTCATTTCAATAAATGTGAGAAACACTATTGATCATTGATTTCCGAATGAATGGATATTTGGCATTATTTTTGGCATTCAAAAAAATATTTTTTTGGCCTGGTGGAGGTTCTCATTAGCCTGGTGGCCCACCAGGCCTGAACAATTATAAGTTTCTACAGCTGTTAAAGCCGACTAACAGCTGATCCAGGTTCCATCAAAATGTTACATTAAAAATATAATTTATGGACATATTCTGAATTTCACTACTTTTAGGACTACTTTTGGCATGAAGTCCAGGCTTTGGATTGCCAACTGAAGAACATTCACATAATTTTCCAGAAGCCACTGTTATTATGTGGTTTAACACAAGGCAAGTCAGTTTTTTATATGTAGCCCATAATCACAAATTTGTCTCAGATGGTTCTGCAGTCTGTACAATATGTGACATCCTGCATCCTTAGAACCTCCAATCTTCACCACAACCTGCACCTGTGTGCATTCTCTAGCTCTCTGTATTCAGTTCCGTTCTTCATTGTCTTAACTCTGACCTGCTGCTGGGACACTTGCCCCTGAACATGATGCTGTCAGCAGCATGCTTCACTGGAGGATGGCATTAGCAGGTGATAAGTGGCACTGGATTGTATCTCATCAGACCAAAGATTTTTTTTTTTTTTATAATACAAGGCGCATTAAGCTCAAGGCAAACTCTCATGTTCCTTTTACCAAGCAGTGTAGCATGTAGTCACTCTACCTTGAAGGTATCTTTCAGCACATTCTTCTGGGTTCCAATTTTTCCAATCTGTCTTAAAACAACAGTCAGGTACCCAAATGAACAATGAAACACGTTTTTCTTGCTGTAATCATTCCTCCTGTTCATACTGACCATTAGAAGACCCCTTCATAATTTACTATCAGTGTAAGTGATGGGCGCCAAATCCACAGTCTTTCTGTGCAAAAGTGTAATTTTTTAAGTTTATCTGACGCTAATATGAAGCTTCAGAGTCAAATCAAGTAGAAATCTTTCAATGTTACAGTCTTTTTAGCGCCAAAGTCCCTCTTTTTGTCACTATACTGCCACTGCAGCTCAACAGGGAAACACTGTCCGAGGAAACACAAAGAGGGAATTTTGTGCTAAAAAGATGGTAAATGTGGCACATATCCACTTGATATGAATAACTCAGACTGCTGAAGCCTTGTATAAGATTCAGATCAACTTTTAAATGCATTTTTGCACATTTTTGCACTGTGGATTTTGGCCCCCATCACTTACACTGAAAGCACATTTGAAGGGGATCTTTTAATAGCCAATATGAACAGGAGCAATGATTACAGTGAGGAAAACCTTTCAGTGTTATGGACATATGGACACCTGACTGTTATTTTAAGGCAGACTTAAGATTTTTTGAATCTATCCTTTTTTTCATAATAATCAAAGAAATATGCCAATTAAGACATGTAATTTCTTTATGTTGACTTATACTAACTCGTATAGCCACTTCGATCATAGCTATACAAGTTGTTGACATCCTCATTATTTGTCCTGTCTACAAAGCACTGATTGGTTATGTGAAAGAATGGATTGTCAGGGCCCTCTCATCATATTCTTGGCAGAGAATAACCCCTAACCCTTTTTTTCCAAACTAAGTGTTGTAATAACAGGAGTCCATTGATATGTGAAGTGATTTTTTGGACACTACACTGTGTAAGAGTGAAGTTATTGAATATTGTTTGAATTATCTCTTTTTGGTGTTGCACTTTTTAGACAGTCCTTGTGCCCTTGTCTCACAGCCAGCTGTACATAGAGAACAGTGTTATTAGTCCAGCTCTGAAGAAAATAAGGTTGTAGCTTGTTGTCTACCTTACTACAATAGGAAAGAGGCCTCGTTTGTATTTTAATGTTTCACTGACGTGTTCATCACTCTTAAATTCTATAATGTGTTGTCTTGTGGTATTTTTAGCGCCTTTTGTTAATGTGCTGTATTTGCAGCACATTTTCTAAATGCTGCCCATGTGTTGTCAAATTAATGAAGATGTTTTCTTAATTTGCTTGTGTTTTGTCTATTTGCATATGTTTTTTTTTAAGTTGCAGCGCATTTGCCCTTGTTGGCCACTGGCCACTTTCCATTTTGAGAATGCATTCTGGATATTTAGAGGAAAAGTTAGTAATGTCTATAAGAATTAAGTTGTCATTTAGAGAAAAAAAGTAATATTATGATAATAAAGACATTTGCCAGGAACAAAATTGTGAGAAGAAAGTCATAATTTTGAGAAAAGTATTTTATTTTTGAGAATAATGTAGGATTATGGGAGTGTGAAAAATGTCAAGTAAAAATATAATGATACTCTGTATACACTGTTGTACGTTAGTGAAAACTTCACATAATATGTCGTAATGGGACCATCTACTCATGAATACACTCAAAAGTAAGAACAGAACTATGCACTGCCTGCATCTGTTTTGGAGCATATCTGTCCCTTTATCCCGTATGATCTACACTGAACTGTAATGTCAGTGTACACAGGAGCGTGTTGCATGCACAGCACTTGCTCACAGGCTCCTGGTGTGTGAGCAGCGCTTAGCTGTTGGATGGGTTGACATGTTGTAACAGCTGCAGCAGTGTGAGATTGCTGACCAGCAGCAGGAGTGACCTGCAGAGCACTGGACTACACTTGTCAAATCTGCAATGAGCAAAACACAACACACAGAATGGTGCTGCACACAGTTTTTAACATGTTAAAGAAGTGGCCAACCACTTCTTTGACATATATCCAACCAACAAAGTTGCAAGTCTAGTGTGGGTTTTGTCAAGTTGTTTCACTTCCTTGTTGTTTGTCTGCAATGAAAATGTCACTACAGTATGTTCCTCTAACACTGTGGTAGTAATATCCTGTATAGTTGCTGATTCACTGCAATATTCTCTGATCTGTCTGGACTGTGAGAGCTATTTTTAGTTTGAAAATGATTTAAACAAAGGTCTATGTAACTGTAAAGGATTGTCTTAAGAATGTTAACATGTAGTTATTCAGTCACTAAAGACACAATGTGTTAAAAGTAGTTTTTGGTGAGGTTTATGTTGAGCACACGTCTCCCAGTAGTGTAGGTTTTTTTTTTTATGTGTGCTTTTCTTTGCTAACAGGGACTGACGGCTTGTATGTGTGGCAGAAAACTGCCACACAATTCTTTGTTCCTGATTTGTACAGATCCACTTTTGCCATTATCCTGCAATCCCACGTTAAAGAAGCAGCCTGTGTGACAGCTTGTGGTCCTTACTTCAGCAGTGCAGCTCACAGAACACAACGCAAATAAAACAGAACTTCATGTGCAGTCAGTCAGTTGAAGCTGTTGCCCCAGCACACACTTTACCCAGTGATAATTGATTAAAGGTCAAAAAGTTACTTCTTCTTAAATTTTACTTGTCATCAGTAGCAATTCACAGTAGTGACAAAATTTGAATTTGCATCCATTTCGATCAGGGATTTTTCTTTTTTTGGAGCTAATCCCCTTCATTTTCCAGCAGTTGGGGGAACAACAGACGTGACTTTTCTTGGTCTTGACAAGCTGCACTATTCCTAAAAAGGAGCTACGCTACCAAGAGTTTCCAAGGCAAAAGAGGTTAACTCACGTTTCGGAACACAGAGGCTCCCAAACGCTATTGATTTCCAAAGGAATGGATATCTGGCATTATTATCGGCATTGAAAAAAAATTTTTTTTTGGCCTGGTGGGGTTCTTGTTGGCCTGGGGGCCCGCCAGGCCTGTACAATTATAGGGGAAATGCCATGCATTCAAAAACAGTATACAGAAGTATTCATTTTATACATGTAAAGGATATACTTGTGCAGACAAAAAAAACACATGAATATTTACT
Organism: Thunnus thynnus; assembly: GCF_963924715.1. Classification (NCBI taxonomy): domain Eukaryota; kingdom Metazoa; phylum Chordata; class Actinopteri; order Scombriformes; family Scombridae; genus Thunnus; species Thunnus thynnus. Next base: position 360,071 of record NC_089538.1, read on the forward strand.
CCTGTATGCATGTGTGCATGCACACCTGAAAGCCTTGAGAGAAGGGAGGAACAAGGTGAGAGAGAGAAAAAATTCTGTTTTTTCTTTTAGGACAGAAATCCAACACTACAAATTCAAAAAACGTTTCAAGACTACACTACACTGGAAAAATAATATTAACAGCAACATTAATAAAAGGGATGTTTGAAAACAATTTTAATTTGACCAGGTTGCTCTGACACACGTCTCACACCCCTCAGTCTACGCCTTCACATCACATCAGGCTGTATGTCTACATCAACTGTTGCTTTATTTACTGAGCTACATGACCAAGAATTGTGAAATGTGTTCATATGTCATGTCCACATCAAGGAATGGCAAGACTGCTTAAAGGTCTTGATATATAGGACACATTTTGAGGCAGTTAAGTAATGTCAGATATATCTAAAATGTCATATTTTACCATGGCGTATGGTGCAGTAACTGCTTTTTGTCTGGATGCCTTTCTGTCAGCATCACAGGGTGACGTCAGATTCTTCCAAACCTGCTCTGTCAAGTTGACAGAAGTGAATCAAACTGCACAGGAAACACACCCATTTTGCTGTCAAAATAAAAGCATGGACCGTGACCACGTAAACTTCTGTGGAACTGTGATGTCATATGGCAACACTCAGGATTTAGCATTCTCCACCAGAATTACAGCTTTTTAAAAATATCCTCTTATCATAATGCAAGAAAATAAAATCACAGAAAACATTTTAAAGAAAAAAAAAGCAATTTGTTTAGTTTTTTTTAAAATTGCCTGATTTTGGTTGGTGATTAGTCTTTGCTCAGTTGGGTGGGGTTGTGTGCAGGAAATCGGACCTATGACGTCAGTATCTAAATCTATAGGCTATACGCCTACAACCTCTTGACCTCTCCAGTGTTTCTCCTCTGATATCTGATGATTTGAGCTGTTTGTATGAGTGTAAATTAAGTAAATATATAAATAACACTTTTTTTTTTTTTTTTTTTTTTTTTTTTTTTACAAAAATAAGTTTAGAAATTATAAATTTATCAAAAGTTTACTAAATTTGAGGATTTTTTTTGTTTTATATTATTGCAATTAGAATGGGAATTAATTGGACCTTAGGACCCAATTTTCTTTGATATGTAATAGACTGAACTATTAAAATAAAAATCAGTTAAGAATTAATAATGACAGTAATAATGACAGGCAGCCTGAGAGTTCACTGAGGTTATGTTTATGGGTTTTAACCCCACAATTCAAAACACAAGGTGGTTATTTTATAAGCTGATTCCAGTATTTTGTTTGGACTATTTTTAGGCCAACAAAACAATAATTAATAAAGGACGTGTGTCCTCTGTATTTTTTGCCTGGCTAAATTTATAGGCTAGAAAGCTTCAAAACATCATAAATGGACTTTTAGAGGGTGGATGAGACGAGGTTGGCCGACGACGCATCTCTCTCACTCTTGTTTTTGTATAACTGCCTGCTCAAGCGGCCCATAGAGCGACCGGTGCTCCCGTCTGACTCTTACAATTACATTTACATTAGTTGTAGAAATTGTGTACAAGAGAAAAACAGATACATTCTGTATTTGCGATTTAGGACCTGACAGCAAATTCTCCAGTGTAACGTTAATGTGTGAACTCGGCAGCAACAAAACACAACACTCTCCGGTAGTTAAAGTCGCCATGACAAAGATGTCAACGATAGGGAAATAAGCCATATTAAAGCAACATTCATCTGGGGACAGGATTGTTGTGAATGATCTCCAGCTACACTTTATATTCAATGTCACTAACAATTTATGATCAATAGAAAATTTATTTCAAAGTAGAAAATGTTACACTCCATAATGTATTGTATTCATATCACGAGGTATGGGCTGGGTCCGCATTAACTTGCCGTTCGGTCCTGATGCGGACCGAGGTCCGGACTTTGAGAGGCCCTGTGGTATGCAAATGTACAAATGTGGTCACGACTGTCTGTCTCCTACTCACAGATCCAGTTCTGGACCGCTTCGAATAACAATGCACTTGTTCTGTGTTACATTAGCAGGAGTTTCCATGTGCAAACTCTCTCTGAGGTTTGAAATGATACAAATCATTTTATCTGCTGCTGCAAAGGTCTTCAAATTGGCACTAAACAAGGTTTAGTATAAAAGCAAGAAACTGATTTTGACACAACTTGCTATTTTTAAGTAGACAGTTTGTGATTTTGTTATAATGCTCAATTACACAGCATGGACATGATTTGACTAATTCTCTCACCATTTTGATGTGATGCTATGTAGAGGTTGGCAGTGGTGGGAAGTAATTAAGTACATTTACTCAAGTACTGTACTTAAGAACAATTTTGAAGTACTGGTATCTTACTTGAGTATTTCCATTTGATGCTACTTTATACTTCCACTCCACTCCCAGGAAGACTAGCTGTGCTTTAGGGCACAGCTAATGGGGATCCTAACAAATATATTTCAGAGGGAAATATTGCACTTTCTACTCCACTATATTTATTTGACAGCTTTAGTCACTTTTCAGATAAAGATGTGACACAATAGACAATATTACAAGCTTTTAGATTACAACATATTGTTGACAGTTTGTGATTTTGTTATAATGCTCAATTACACAGCATGGACATGATTTGACTAATTCTCTCACCATTTTGATGTGATGCTATGTAGAGGTTGGCAGTGGTGGGAAGTAACTAAGTACATTTACTCAAGTACTGCACTTAAGTACAATTTTGAGATTCTTGTACATTACTTGAGTTTTTCCATTTGATGCTACTTTATACTTCCAGTCCACTACATTCAGAGGGAAATATTGTACTTTCTACTCCACTACATTTATTTCACAGCTTTAGTTACTTTCCAGATGAAGATTTGATACAATGGATAATATAACAAGCTTTTAAAAGACAACGCATTGTTAAAGATGCAACCAGTGGTTTCCAACCTTTTTGGCATTTGACGTCTTACAAAAAGCAGTGTGTAGTCGGGCTCACATTTCAGATGTTAATTAGTTATGTTAATTAATCATCTCAAGACCTCTCAGCTTTATCTGGTGACCTTTTGGGAGGGGCCTGACCCCTAGGTTGGAAACCATTGTACTAAACTAGCTACCTGTATATGAAATAATTCAAACTAGCTTTACCTCCAGCAGCTAAAACAGTAACATGCCACTTAGACACTGATGCTTCAGTATTAATAATCTAATGATGTCATATATAATGATATATCAGTCAGAGGGACCAAACCACTACTTTTACTGCAATTCTTTAACTACATCAAGCTCATAATACTCATGTACTTTTACTCTAGTAGGACTTTAAATGCAGGACTTTTAGTTGTAATGGAGTATTTTACTACAGTAAAGGATCAGAGAACTTGTTGGAGGGGGGTCAGATGCAGTTGTTGCCTTGAGGGGGCCTACTCTGTTTTTCTCCTGCATGTCCGTCAAAACGCTTTTATTTTGCAAGTGTCCGGAAGTGTTGTACATACACACTCTCTCCTTGTCAGAAGTGTGTCTGCACAGCCCGTCTGTCTTGGCCGTCAGCAGAATAAGCGTTGGAGCTTTCGGTGCACAGACAGAGAATTCCCTGAAAGAATAAAGTAGCTCTCCGCAGCGCACAGGCTGATCCGGGCTCCGGGTTAGGGTCCGGGTCTATGGCCTGATCTGTACCGGCGGCAGATAGGCTGCAGCTGAAGCCTCCGAGATGCTCCGAGCTCTCTGCAGCTGCTCAATAACGCCGTCACCGATACCGGCCCGGGGACACAGCTATGCTTTTCCGACGGAGAGCCAGGTAACGTTAGCTAGCTAGCACGAGCTGTCAGAGAGGGAGAAAAGGGAGGAGATGGAGATCCAAAGAGTGTTTGCACAGATTGGGGATGCAGTGATTGTGGGAATGAACGGTGGCGCTGAGTGGTGATCCTGTAGGGAAACAGAAGGTGTGGGTGGAGGGCTCGTTCAGCCGCAAAGGCCTTTCTCTCACATTTATTCAATCCATCTGCGAGGACGATTCTCGTCTCTCTCTCTCTCTCTCTCTCTCTCTCTCTCTCTCTCTCTCTCTCTCTGTGTGTGTGTGTGTGTGTATGTATGTGTGTGTGTAAGTGAGAGCTGTATTATGTATCTTTGTGTCTGTATTGGTAGACTGTGGGTGGTGGCCACTGCTGTCTTCTCTGTGTATTACCACTCCTATTGTATATTCATACTACACATCTGCTTTTTGGAACTGTTATGTAACAATTTGAACTCTGCTGTCCATATGTTTAGAACATATGATTCATATAATACTGATAGTAATGATAAGAGGGAGAGACCTCAGAGAATGTTTTCAGAGGGAGCCTGTGTGTCCTTCATACTGTTTGGTTCTGTATGGACCCTGATGAGACATCGCCACACCATCTCCACACTTTACTGTGTATATACTATATATATATATATATATATATATATATATATATGTGTGTGTGTACACTTCACTTTTCCAGCAGTTGGGGAAACAACAGACGTGACTTTTCATGGTCTTGACAAGCTGCAGCATTTATTAACTGACATACTGTAGTCTGTACTGTACATTTAACGCCAGACTGACAACTTACCGCTAACCTTTTCCTCTGCTCTGCTCGCATTCACCGTTATTTTTCTGTCACTCGCTCTCTCGCTCAACCACTCACTCGCTTACGCTCTGCCCTATTCCTTAAAAGGAGTTACGCTACCTTCAGTTTCCCAGGCAACGACACAGACGTTAACTTAAGTTTCTGCTCAGCTGCTCCCAAACGCTATTGATGAAGCGAATGAATGGATATTTGGCGTTATTTTTGACATTTAAAAATATATTTTTTGGCCTGGCGGGGGTTCTCTGCCAGGTCTGTACTATTATAGGGGAAACACTGCTATAAAATGTAAGAATCTGCAGAAAGAAACAGCCCATCACAGTTTCTCTCGAGCCCAGGGACATGTCTTCAGATTGACAGTGTTGTCTGACCACCAGTCCAAAACCCAAACATGATCTAAAACACAGAAATGCAGCAAATATTCACATTGTAGAGGCTGAAAACAGAGATTAGTTGTTTTTTTTTTGTTGCTTGTGGATTAGGGACGTGCATCTCCATCACTGCGATATGCATCACGATACATTGCCAATGATCCAATACATTAATAGATACATATCGCGATATACCAGTCTTGACGATAACCATGATATTTAAAAAATGAAATATTGATATCATGTCAATAATACACAATAATACACATTATTACATGATAATATCATGTAAATAATCCGTTCTTGCTTTGTCTCCCCCCCAGTGCTCCACCCACACTTTTTTTATCAGTTCATCTGGTTGCCTTCTCACTATCCATTAAGTGTATTGTTCTTTTTGTTTGCTTTTGTACAGTAATTGTTACTCCATCTCCCTACACTCGTATTTTGAGTGTAATTCATTTGCCAGAAAAGAGACAAAACACACAGCAAACAAAGTTAAATATAAATTTGACTTTCTAAAAATTTTCTATAGATATTGCATTAATATTGTTATCAGAATTCTTTTGGCCGCGATAATTGTCTAGTGAAAATCTAATATCGTAACAGCCCTGATATGAAGCAGCTACCACTGCAATACAATACGATTCACCCATAGACCATGAAAAAATATAGACGTTGTGACCATCGCTAAACTGTCACCATCTTGCATTTGACCATGATTGATTTTGATTTTTGGAGCCAGAAGTGACCATATTTGGATGAGGGGGTGGAGCTGACCCTAGTGCTAGCTGCTAGCTTGGTTAGCACTGTGCATTTACAGTCTATGGTTAACTGTGATAATGCTAATGTAAATGCTGATTTTCGCCAGCGAAAAATAGGCATAAAACCATTAAAACAAAATGTACTTACCGGAAAAATTGAACAGCAGACTCCTTAGAGGGTCTTTTATCACAACCAAACTCTGAACAAGACTTTTTTAGGCGACCAAAATGTTACAATTAACTTTCATGAACTGAAAACACTCTGTGAAATAGCAACAGTTATGCCTATACTCTGTGAATCTGGGGTTACGCCATGGTAACGTTACGTAATTAACATTGTTGCCATGGTAGCGACTTGTTAATCACAAGGTAACACGCCGTAGAGCATACCTTGCTTTATTGTCTGTTTTACTCTAAATGGGACCATCATTTACAAAAAGAACATCATGCTCACCATAAACTCATTAGGAAAGTGTTTCCTGGGGTAATAAATCAAGTGAGAAGTAGGGTCATTTTCTCATAGACCTCTATACAAACAGACTTCTTTTTGCAACCAGTGGAGTTGCCTCCTGCTGGCCATTAGAAAGAATGCAGGTTTAAGGCACTTCCACATTGGCTTCACTTTTCAGACCAGCAGTGACCCACTTGGATTCACCCCTATTGCAATGCAATGCGTTTTGACACAATTTGATTCAACACAATGCGATTTAGTGTGATACGATGTGATTTAGCCTGATGCAAAAGAATGATGCTATGCAATTCAATATGACACAGAGAGTTTGATTTTATTTCTTAAGCATGCAACACATCATAAATTAACTAAAAAAGTGCCATTTTTACTTTACATATTTGTTTTTCCAGTACTGCAACTCCGCAAGCATCTCATTTATAATGTTTCTTTTTGATCTGAAAACACTTGGACCTATGGCAAACAGGCCTTTTCAAAGATGTTAGAAATGATGTACCACAAGTTCATCCTGAATTGTATCCGGTGCACACTTTTTTAATCGGGGCAATCGCATCATGAACGTTTATGCTGGTCCACTGACATGAATCGGTGAATCTTCCTATCCCTATTTTTATTATTGTATTATTTTTCACTTAATTATTCGGTGTAAAATATGAAAAAAATGCAAATTATCAGCACAAGTTAACAGACCTCAGATGTTTTGTCTGAACAACATAAAAAGCATTCACATCCCAGCGGCAACAAACAGGCATTTATCACATCTGAGAGGCTGGAAGAACCTGCAGATCATATTACTCAGTCAAATGTTGTGCATTTCTTGTGAAAAGGTTCTCGAATTAAATATCTAGCCTAGAATGCTTCCCATATGAAAAAAACTGAATGGATAATCTGGTTTTTGTTACTTTTGCTGTACAAAGCCTTTGACAGTTTTAGGCTCCTTTCATATAGATAATCTGATTGGAGCTTAATTTCTTACCAGTACGTCTGAAGCATTTTAAAGAGTACAGTCTAGACCTGCCCTATGTGAAGAGTGCCTTGAGATAACTTCTGATGTGATTTGGCGCTATATAAATAAAATTGACTTAAGTTGAAGCAAATTTACTGACTAGAAAGCTTCAAAACATCATAAATGTACTTTAGAAGGTGAATGAATGAGACAAGGTTGTGTGTAACTGTTTAAAGTTATGAATGTGTAACAATCCAGCAGCGTGACCAAGCAGAGTGCTCACACTCACTGCATTTATTGGTACTGTAAATTTACATTGTGGTATGCAAATGTACAAATGTGTTCACAGCCGTCTGTCAGTTGTTTAGAGGGGAAATGTCTCATTGGTGGAACTGCAAACAACCTATAGACATCTGAAACATGACATAGAGACACAAATACACACTGATTTTTTTGTAAGAGGTCATAAGCCAAAAAGTTTGGGAACCACTGCTTTAATCTTTAACAATGCAGTTTGATTTATAATCTTATTATTATGCTATTTTATGAAAAACTTTCATCTGAAAAGTAACTAAAGCTGTCCAACAAATGTAGTGGAGTACAAAGTACAACATTTCCCTCTGAAATGTAGTGGAGTGGAAGTATAAAATGGAAATATTCAAGTACAAGTACCACAAAATTGTACTTAAGTACAGAACTTGAGTACATGTACTTAGTAACTTTCCACCACTGGGTAGAAGATACAGTTTGTGATATTGTTATGATGCTCAACTACACAGCATGGACAGGATCAATGTTTCGTTAATTGTCTCAGCATCTTAATATGGTGCTATAGAGGTGGGCAATTTGAATATCTGTCTGTCAGAGTGCATTTTTTGCAATAGTGATATAAATCATGATCCAATACAATAACCAGACTGGAATGTCTGATTTGGGTTATTCCAGTGAATTAAATACCCCATAAATCCTGTAAATTCAACATTACTGTAAAGTGGATTGACAGCATTGCAGTGACCTATCCCCTGTTTACATACAGGCTGTTTTTTGTCTTTCTTGAGCCTGAAGCTAGTGGAAATGTTTACATACTCTGTTCTGATTGGACCTGTTGCCACTATATTGCAACACATCATAGTAGTTCATATCCGGAGTGATCTTGTGGTATTAAAGGAATAACTATTATTCAATATGACAGGGCATGTTTATCTCTTCGAATCAAAAATATGTTTTCAGTTAATGAGGATTTCACAGTGGGACAGATTTTTTTTAAATGTAACTCGTTTATTTTGACATGAGAGCTGTCAAAAACTTCTATCATGATTCATCTATATAGAGAGATCGTCAGTGATCATGTTCAATTGCTGTTCACCCGTACACCTGAGGGTGCCTCTAAACTCCCGAAATGAGCTCCTAGCTGACTTTCGATGTTTTAAAAATATCTTGTGTGGTTTGGCTGCTATATTAAAAGGGAGGTGATGCTGTTTTATTACATCACCAGACTTCAAGTAACATGTTAGAAAACAGACCTCTGAGTCTTCATCCTTTTTTGATTTCTTGCGTATTCCCTGTTCATGTATAGAAGAAATGACAGTATATATACAGCAGGTCCTGTTTTCAGGCTGCTTTCCTCCCTGCGATGATGATGATGATGATGATGATGATGATGATGATGCCTTAGTCATGTTTGTTTTATGACTCATTCCAACCTCTCCCTCTCTCTACCCCCCCCCCCCCCCCCCCCCCCCCATTCCACTCTTTGTCCATCTCTACATCTCTTTTTTACATGACATCATTTGCATGGTCCCTCATGCATGCCTTTTGTCCATCCACCCCTCATTCCACTCTGCTTCTTATTCTACTCCCTTCTTCTATTCTTGTCTCACTCTGTGTGTCCCACCCTCTCTCTCACCTTCTGTCCTTCCTCCTTCATGCTCTCTCCATCTGCCTGCCTCCCCCACCTCCACCTCTCCTCCCAGGATGTTGCGATGGCTGGTGTGTGGTCGGTTGGGTCCAGTTTGGATGTGGAAAGCACTGCTGCTCTTTGTGGCCATTGTTTTTGCAGGCCAGCTGCTCGGAGTCATCTTCAACAAGAGGTATCTGATTTCATGTTGTTGATTGAATTATTAAAGTCTGTCAAAATAGGTGTTATTTTCATAGTTTTGTCCATCCTTTCTATCTGTAATAACATTATACTCACCAAGTTAATAGGAGAGAACACAAAACATCACCAAAACAAAATCTGATGGGTCAAGAAACTCAAGCAGTTGGCTTGAAACAAACTGACAATTTATCCTGAGTTTTGCCTCTCAGGCAACGTGGGCCTACATACTGCTTCTGATTGCTGGAGCTTGTTAAAGTACCCTGTGAACAACTAAAAAGCTCCATCTGATTTGTGTTTTTGGGAAAATCTTAATTAACTTTATATATTTCAATGCAACAATGTGTAATTATATAGTATATATTGTATAAGATATATTTAAAATATGCTAGAATGTTAAAGGCACTGCTGCATTTATTAACTGACACACTGTAGTCTGTACTGTACATTTACTGCCAGACTGACAACTCGTTGTCGTTGTAGTATTATACAGCAAACACTGCACCAAAACTTGGTCATTACAAGGAAGTAGACAGAGACAACTGGTGCTCTTTTGTATGTGCACAACTATTAACCTGAGTTGAGTTTTTCAGCTTGCAGCTGTCTGCTCATCATGTAACTGTGGTGACCACAGCAACCACACTGAGGAACTGAGGAGAACAACACAGAAACTAAATGTACCAGTCATACCCTTAATCACTCCTCAAAAGATACAAATATATCAATGTTAAAAACAGGCCTTGAGCAACATCAAAGTCAGATTATGTTAATGATATTAGTTAATATGCTGTTAACTGTGTGTTATTCTTAACACTATATCTAATTTAAGCTATAACCTGGAGTAGATGGATGAAGTGTAGCTGGTAGTTGTGGCAGCAGAGTTATGCACACACAGTGGTGGTAGCTGCTCACTATTCAACAACTATTCAACTGTATCAACAGTTCAGTGTCTACACTGTGGTGTTTCTTTTTACACAACTGCTAGATTTACATGTATGGCATTTATTTTATCTAAGTAAAGACAGAAAGAATCAGAATCAAATTTATTCGCCAAGTAGCATGGAATTCAGTGTGGTCCAGATGTCAACAGAAAAAGCAATAAACAGGAACATTAAACAATAAACATAAACACAAACATAAAAGTGTAAGAGAGTGACAGTCATTTACAATGATTCTGTGTAGTTGGGGTGGATGATGTGCATGCATATTAACATGATAAAAACTGTGTGCAACAAAAGCAGAATATAAATAGACGTATAAATACCAATGTAGAAAAATAAATACATATAAATTTGAGTGTAAATAAACTATGTATGTATATTAACACAATATATACTGTATGTAAAGTTAACAGTTAAAAAATAAAATGTATATACACAGTGTAGGACAGACAAAGAGTATATACAGTGTACACAACATGAATTTGAATGAGATATGGAGTTTAGGTGGAGTTGCTGTTTGCAGTCGTTTATTGTCCTTGTTAAAGATGGCTATTACCTGGGGAAAGAAACTGTGGAGGTGGCAGGTGGTCCTGGTTCTGATTTTCAGAGGGGAATTTTCGGAAGAGGGACTGGCAGGGGTAAGAGGGATCAGACATGATCTTACCCACTCTCTTTCTGACCTGGGAGTTGTAAATGTTGTAATGTTCAGGTGCCTGAGTTTGTTGAGGAGGACATGTCGGACTCATGTCGGCTGCATGTCATCATTCAACCGCTGGTTGTCAAGATGGTATCCACCACACGACGTGGGCTTCATAGACAATTGGTGGACTTCCTGGTTTAGTTTATTAGTAGAGTTAGTAGAGTTTATTAGTAGACCAAAACCATGACAACCCAGAGCTGAGATCATAAGGCAGAGCTGCAGTCCTACACACAGTTACCCACCCAAAAACAAACAGAAACTGTGTCTGCCACCTGACCACTTAAAAATAAATTAAATATAAAGTAAACAGAAGAGGAGTTATTCATAAAAATCTGATAACAACACACCGCCACTGCAATAGTACAACAAGATAGGAGAATTAAATGTGGACTCTTAAACATTAGATCTGTCATCTAAACCCGTATTAATAATAGATCTAATCTCAGATTATCATGGCGTTGCAGGTATTTTCAAGAGGATTGAGGATTTTCAGTCACGATTTAGAGCGCATCATAGCACAGAGACAGCACTGGTGAAAGTTACAAGTGACCTCCTAATTGCATTGGACAAATGCCTTCTCTCTATACTTGTCTTGTAAGATCTTAGTGCTGCATTTAAGACCACTGACCATCACATCCTATTACTGAGACTTGGACAATGAATTGGCATTAAAGGAACTGCATTAAGCTGGTTAGAGTCCTATTTATCAGATCGATTTCAGTTTGTACACGTTGATGATGAATCCTCCATGCACACAAAAGTTAGACATGGAGTTCAACAAGGGCCTGTGCTTGGACCAATGCTATTCACCTTATATATGCTTCCTTTAGGTAATATTATTTTGGAGCACTCCATGAATTTTCATTGTTATGTAGATGATACCCAATTATATTTATCAATGAAGCCAGATGAAACCAATCAGGTAACTAAACTCCAAGCATTCTTTACAGACCTGGATGACCTGCAATTTTCTGCTACTAAACTCAGACAAAATTGAAGTTACTGTGCTTGGCCCTAAACACCTTAGAAACACATTATCTAATGATATAGCTACTCTGGATGGCATTACCCTGGCCTCCAGCACCACTGTAAGGAATTTGGGACTTATCTTTGATCAGGATATGTCCTTCAACTCCCACATAAAACAAATCTCAAGGACTGCCTTTTTTCACCAAGGCAATATTGCAAAAATCTGGCACATCCTGTCTCAAAAAATACAGAAAAACTAGTCCACAAATCTGTTACTTCTAGGCTTGATTATTGCAATTCCTTATTATCAGGCTGCCCTAACAAGTCTCTAAAGACTCTCCAGCTGGTCCAGAATGCAGCTGCATGTGTACTGACAAAAACTAGTAAAAGATCATATTTCCCACTTTAGCTTCACTGCACTGGCTCCCTGTGAATCCAGAATAGAATTTAAAATCCTCATCTACAAAGCCCTTAATGGTCAGGCACCATCATATCTTAAAGAGCTCATAGCACCCTATTACCCCACTAGAACACTGCGCTCCCAGAATGCAGGCTTACTTATGGTTCCTACAGTCTCCAAAAGTAGAATGGGAGGCAGAGCCTTCAACTATCAGGCTTCTCTCCTGTGGAACCATCTTCAAGTTTCGGTCTGGGAGGCAGACACCCTCTCTAAGTTTAAGAGTAGGTTTAAAACTTTGCTTTTTGATAAAGCTTATAGTTAGGGCTGGCCAAGGCTTGCCTTGGACCAGCCCCTAGTTATGCTTCATAGGCCTAGACTGCTGGGGGACTTCCCATGATGCACTGAGCTCCTCTCTCCTCCTCCCCCTCTCCATCTGTACGCATTCATGTACCATTAGTTCATGTTACTAACTTTGCTTCCTCCTCAGAGTTTTTGTGCTTTCTCATTTCACAGGTTTCTATGGTTCATGGTCATGGACCGCCTGGTTATGGATCACCAGCTTCTGTGGGTCATGGTTGCAGACCCCATGCTGCAGTGGTCCTGCTTGACACCCATGCCTGCTATTTTAATTATTATTAGTCATATGTCTATTATTGTTATTGTTGCTTTTATTATTTTTGTTGCTCTGATTCTCTGTCTTTCTCTCCCCTCTCCCCATCCCTCTTTCTCTCTCAACACAACCGGTCAATGCAGATGACGCCCATCAGAGCCTGGTTCTGATTGAGGTTTCTTCCCGTTAAAGGGGAGATTTTTCCTTGCCGCTGTTGCCAAGTGCTTGCTCATGAGGGAATAATGGGTCTCTGTAAAATAAAGACTACAGACTAGACCTGCTCTATGTGAAAAGTGCCCTGAGATAACTTCTGTTGTAATTTGGTGCTATATAAATAAAATTGACTTGGCTTGACATCAGTGATGACAGTATTAAAAGCAGAGCTGAAATCCACAACCAGGATCCGGGCATAGATGTGGGGGTTGTCCAGGTGCTGTAGAACATGGTGCATGGCCAGACTGATTGTGTCTTCTACTGACCTGTTGGCTCTGTAGGTGAATTGCATGGGGTCCTGAAAGGGGTCGGTTATGGATTGACCTGCTACAGGATGAGTCTTTCAAAGCACTTTATGATTCTGGAGGTTAATCCTAATAATCTCTACTCATTTAGGCTGGAGACAGACTGTTTTTTGAGGACTGGGATGATTGCGGTGGTCTTAATGCAGGCAGGCATAATGCACTTGGTCAGGGACTGATTGAAGACATCAGCCAGGGTTGGGGACAGCTGATCAGTACAGTGCCTGAGTGTTACCAGTGACACGGTCTTGGCCGGCTGCCTTCCTTGTCTTTTGTCTTTTGAGAATCCTGCTGACTTGAAGGCTGGTGATTGTAATAGAAGGGAGGCCAAGATGTCACAGATTGATTGTAGATGGTTTGGGGAATTGTGGAAGAGGTGAAATGTATGACTTAAGGAGTCGGTATACAGGAGCTGTACAGGGCCATTTCTGTAACTTTCAGCATTCATACCCACTCCACACTGTGATTGGCCAGCTGTGCAGATGTGAGAAAGTTGTCGGGGTTGGAAGTCGTCTCTCTAGCTCTCTTTTTTCTGTCACTTTTCATGTGAAAATATGAATATTTTCAAACTGTCTGATAATATGCACTGTTATCCCTGTATTTAAACTATATCATGTTTCCCCCCTCTCTATGACGGCAGAGTTTGTTTTCATATTCATCTGCTGAAGAGGGAAAGTTTCCTCTGTGCTCATCTAATATCTCAGTTTAACATGTGTACCTACAAGCATGATTTATGACATCACAACTAGTTTGGAGCCAGTCATGGTCCAGTATTCTACTAACAGAAGTGTGATGTAGAAACCTCAAGCCTCCAGTGCACATACACTGTGAATGGACTTTACAGTGAAATAGGAGACATCTTGTGTCCAACAGTTAAACTTTTGAAATGAAAAATATTTCTATATATTCATAGATTCAGGATTTTTAATGAGGCAGAAGGAGTAGCTGTAATTCTAATCATTGCTAACTCGGTACAGTACCAGTCAAAAGTTTGGACACACTTTCCCATTCCCTTGAATGAGAACGTGTGTCCACACTTTTGACTGGTACTGTAAATGAACTTTTGTGGAAAAATCACATCAGTTATTCAAAGCAGTGCATTCTTATGTCTTAAAACATGTCTGGGGGGAATCTTCAAATGATCAATTGATGATCAAAAAAAATGTTTATATTAATTAATTTTCAGTTGATCCACAAATTGATTAATTGCAGTAGTCTCTACGATCTCAGACCTGCAGACATATTCTATTTGGAGGTGAAATGACAAATTGCTTGTATAGCCCTGCATAGTGTGCAGATTATTGTTGTCTGCTATGGAGCAAACCATGTCCTCACTGTGAATGAAGTAGATGCTTCTTAACAGATTTACTCATAGTTTGCTCCTGAATCTCTTCGTCTGCACTTCAGTTTTTCTCAGCATACAGTTTAATTTAAGATCAAAGGGACAGTGCCTATATTGTGCACTTTATGAGATGTGACAATTCTGTTTTCTCAGTTTACTGTAGCATAAGCAAAAGCAAAATTCATACCTTCCACATGTAGTCACCACAAAGGCATCACAGGAAGTGTAGTAAGATGTATAGTAATGCCCACATAAGTGCTGACAGCAGTCAGTCTCATCATAGAGCACAAGTGGCACATTGGTTTAATATTCAGCACATAAAGCAAACATGAAATGTTAACTGTGTTTATGGACTCAAAACCTTTGCAAATACACAAAATCTTGGCTAAGAAAACATTTTCTTATTTTGCTGCCAAATTTAGACATTCCTGCACTACCCGGAGGTCACTGTGAATGTCTATATCGCAGTTAATGTAATTTCCAATGTGTATTGTTCCTATCAACATCCAAGTCATAATTATGACAGGGGAACGTTTTTTTTTCTAGTTTATCTAACTTGGTGCTTAATAATAAAGAAGTGCCTGAAAACCAAATGTCGATGCCTCTTGTCAGCCAAAGTCCATCATTCCAGGGTTGTTCAAGTCAAATTGAATGGATATAGTAATATATTGTAAATACACTGTATCTTTAACCCTCACAACCAACTCAGTAATTACACACAACTGTCTTGAGTTGTCTGATGACATGACTGCTCAGTGTTATAGCTTCTAGTGGCACTTTAGTCCACTAACTTACCAATCCTCTGTTGAAAATTGTTAGTATTCCCTTTTAATGGCTAACATGATCAGTGGTGTAGCAAGAGTTTTCTAGTGTTGTTGCAGTGCTAAGTCTCTCCAGTCCCAGGGCCTTCAGATGAACAAGTTTTTCTGTGTTCTACAGAGCTGTGAGGGAAAAGTTCAGTTCAGTATATCAGGCTGCTTTGTCTTCAGAGACACATCCTCTCATTCACATATCGTCACCTTCCTAAAATAATGGCCCAAGTCATTTTTTGACAAAATCGTCTCCTCATGATGCTGGCCACCTCTGGTAAAATCGCCCACATCCTCAGTTGAACAGATCATGTGATTCTACCCCTATCGTATAATAGCCTCTGTCAAGAGTGTGACTAAATCGTCAAATGGCGTAGTTATTTAGTCTTTTTATTCAGTCTTTTTAGTCAGCATTTTATTCAGCAAAATAGCTAAGTTCATGACGCTAGCATTTAGCAAAGAGTGGAAAGGCTCCAGAATCTGTGGCTGTTACAAGTGATAGGCTTTCTGTTGACTCTTTTCTGCCTTTTAAACAATATTTAATCTACAGTTTTGAATACGGTATTGTAATCTAACAGCTAGAAATGATGTGTATAACTAAAAAATTACTTTTGTGTTTTTATTTAATGAAAATTTCACTTGAACATAATATTAGTAATCATAACATCATTTGACCAGTATTATAGTATGCCTGTTATGCAGTGTCTATAGGCAGCTTGTGGACTCCTAGGGGTGCATGCACACCATGATGATTTTTTTGTGTTTTCTGAGAAACCTGAAAAAAATGAGTTGAAAAAAATGGCCATTATTTTAGGAAGATGACAATATTTCTCTGCTCCTGCTTCTAGTGTGCTCTAGTGCCACTAATACAAACACAGCAGTGGAGAAGTACTCAGATCCTTTACTTAGGTAAAAGTACTAATACAGCAATGTAAAAATACTGCATTACAAGTGAAAATCCTGCATGAAAAATCCTATTTAAGTAAAAGTATTAGCAGTATTGAAGTAAAAGTAGTGGTTTGGTCCCTCTTACTGATGTATTATTATATATCACATTAGATTATTAATCTATTAAAAAGATTAATCTATTAAAATTATTAAAACATTAAAAAGTATAGGTGTGTAAGCAGCATGTTACTGTTTTAGCTGCTGAAGATAAAACTAGTTTGAACTACTTTTATATACTATTAGCTAGTTTAGTCCGGTGGTTCCCAACCTAGGGGTTGGGCCCCTCCAAAGGGTCACCAGATAAATCTGAGGGGTTGTGAGATGATTAATGGGACAGGAAAGAAGAAAAAACAAAGTTCTGGTACACAAATCTGTTTTCAGTTTTTCTCTAATCTTTGATTTTGGTGAAATAGTGGATCATTTATTGAAATGAAACCATGTGAGAAGTTTAGAGGTAAAAATCACTATTTGGTGGAGCTGTTAACAACTCATAGACATCTGAAATGTGACCCTGACTACACACTGTTTTTTGTAAGACATCAAAAGCCAAAAAGGTTGGAAACCACTGGTTTCATCTTTAACAATGCGTTGTCTTTTAAAAGCTTGTTATATTATCCATTGTATCAAATCTTCATCTGGAAAGTAACTAAAGCTGTGAAATAAATGTAGTGGAGTAGAAAGTACAATATTTCCCTCTGAAATGTAGTGGACTGGAAGTATAAAGCAGCATCAAATGGAAAAACTCAAGTAATGTACAAGTATCTCAAAATTGTACTTAAGTGCAGTACTTGAGTAAATGTACTTAGTTACTCTCCACCGCTGAATGCACACAGTCACAGCTGGGTATCCAAACCAAACGTGTCCATAGTATTAAAACTCTCAAGTATCGAAAAAGGGCATCACATGTTTGGTGAGATTCATGATCTTGTTGACTTATTCTCGAACAGCCCCTGATTTAATCAGGATTTTGCTAATTCAATATACTACTTTGTTTAAGCAAAGATTTTGTACAACCATTTTGATGATTTTAAGATGTTAAGATAACATAGAGCACCGACACATTTAAGAAGTTTGGGTTTTGTAATTCAATATTTTTAATTTAACCATTACTTTGCTCCCAAAGTAAGGTATCAACCAATAACACTAAAACACTGTTACCCATTCTAACCATAACCCTCTTTCTGAGTTTTTCAACCTAAACATCGTGAAAATACTAAAGTCAGTTATTAACCTGAAGTAGACTCATGTCTAAGGAATAAGTTTAACAAAAATGGTGTTACTGTTTTCAAGTCAAAGCTATTCTCTCAAAGATACCAGTACACCCACATCCAGGGCCTCTACAAAGCTTACCATCTAGCTCATTCACTGTATCCTATAAACATCTGGGTCCAAGGGCCCTAAGGGAGGTTCAGGTTGCAGTCTCTCTGCCTGTTGAGAGCATTCATGTGGTGTTGTTCACAGCCAGAGCATAAAACCAGGCTTCTGTTGCATGCACACCGACCTAAAAGAAAACTGTATTTTTTATGCTGACACGATTTTGAGGCCCTTAATGAGACTTTTAATGAGAAACATCTGCAGGATGTGTTGAGTTTCATGTCCTTCACAGGGAAATTGAGCAGAAAACGAACACAGAAAGAGTCCTTATACTTATTCACCATATTACTATCATGTTAGCACCATTGACTGTATATACTGTATATATGGACATCATCACAGCTCTAAAAGTGAAGCAAAAACATATCCATCGCCCCCTGGTGGCTGGCTGCGGTATGGTCATAAATCTGGCCCCCTCCATGTTAGCGGATGTGATGTGTGAAACTAAAACAATCAAAGTACACGTCAAATAAATATATTTTTCCCAAAGATGCTCTCTGTCATTTAAGGTCATCCTTATCACGCTGATGTTTGTTCAAATAGTAATTTTTCTGATAAGTTCGTTTTTAATAAGTTATTTGACAATATATAAAAAGGGGTGTGACATCATGATTGACAGCTGTGACAGCTCCAAACCTCCATCAGGCCATGGTACGATTGAGGTGGCGTGTCCCGCAAGCCGTCATCCCCAAGTATATCCATCTGCAGCCACAGCAGAACGTGAAGGAATTTGAAGGAAGTTGATCTTCCAAATATAGTTTGTGGGCTAGTAGGGGGTCGTCCACTAATCGGAAAATTGGCAGTTCAATTCCCGGCTCCTCCACTCCGCATGTTGAAGTGTCCTTGGGCAAGATACTGAACCCCAAATTGCTCCTGATGGCTGTGCCATCAGTGTGTGAATGTGTGTGAATGGTTAGTTTCCTCTGTTGGGCAGGTTGGGACCTTGCATGGTAGCCCCTGTACCAATTCAGCGTATGAATGTGTGTGTGAATGGGTGCTATACAAGTACAGTCCATTTACCATTCATCAGTCGACAAAACTTGACCGCTTTCTTGTGGTTAGCACTGTCCCCTAAATACACGCAGAAAGAAGTTATGGGGGTCAAACCTGCTGGTCATCTGGAGCCTTTCTGTATGAAGTTTATATCTTCTCCCTGTGTCTGCGTGGGTCTCCTCCAGGTGCTTGGGTGCCCTCCCACAGCCCAAAGGCAAGCAGTTAGGTTAACTGGAGACTGTGGTAGACCGATGACATGTCCATTGCATACCTGCCCCTCACCCAGTGTGAGCTGGGATTGACTCCAGCTCCCAGTGAGTGATTTGCAGACTTTGTTTTGCTCTGGCTTTAGCCTCTAAGGCCCATGGTGGAAGTTGTTGGGGGTGCCTGTGAGGAGGCCTGCAGACACTACTCAGGGCTGAAAAGAAGTCTTCTTGTGTCTTTTGGTGAAGAAAAAAAAAGTTTTTATTTAAAGATAATTCTCCTAAAAACAAGGCTAGAACTGATCAGCGAAATTAGGATCATCAGTCAAAGACAATGCAGTAAAAGACAGGATGGAAGTAAAACATTTATTGAGTTTAAAGCTTAATGATTGACATTTTAAGTAGTAGTTTGAAACTTTAGTAAAATGTTTTTATATATCATCATAACATTATTTATCATAAATTACCATGAAATTATAGGTGATTTTAGGAT
The DNA here is from genome assembly GCF_963924715.1 of Thunnus thynnus. NCBI lineage: Eukaryota > Metazoa > Chordata > Actinopteri > Scombriformes > Scombridae > Thunnus > Thunnus thynnus. Next base: position 379,617 of record NC_089538.1, read on the forward strand.
TGGTTTATTACAATGCAGCAATTTTGGTATACTACCATTATTATGAAAAGCTTAATAAACAATTTGATCGTAATTTGTAATTTGCCAGATGACACGCATTTGTATAAATGGGGTTTATATAAATTGAGGTTTGAACACAAAGGTAAAATTTTCCTTCCATCTGTCCTCCAGCAGTGTCCAGCCAGCTGCTCGCTCCATCTTCTCGTCCCCTGATGCTCAGGGGCCTTCTCTGGGCTCCTGTCAGCCCCACACCCACATCATGTTCCTCAAGACCCACAAGACAGCCAGCAGCACTGTGCTCAACATGCTGTACCGCTTTGGAGAGGAGCGCAACCTCTACTTTGCCCTACCACTGGGCTACCAGCTGGGCTACCCGCTGCCCTTCAACGCTCACAGGGTCAAAGGTTACCGAGGTCCGAGAGCCATGGAGTTCCACATCATGGGCAATCACATGAGATTTAATAAGCCAGAGGTGAGTTAATCAGAAGAGAAGAGGGGGTAGGGGGGATATAAGCTTGACACAATGATGATGGGATATTCTGTAGTCATGTGGATACACTGCAGCTACACAAATTGTGCCAAGGGCTCAATGGGGAAAAAAGAAAACGCCAGAGAGAGAGAGAGAGCATGAGGGAGAGTGTGCTGGTTCTGTGGGGCTGTCATCTTTCTCACATAAAGTAGAAGTATCCAAATGCTTCAAATAATTGTATATTTAGCAGCAGTAATCCTGCAGACAACAGCCAGAGAGGAACTGGGGCCGGTTTCATTAAAACTGCAACATGCAAGCTGTGACTTGCAACATGAGATCATTTCCTCTTGCGTAAATTTTTACATGTTTAATCATGTCAAAAGAAACACCGCTTTCTTCACATCCTTGTCAAATTCAAACGCTCATTTGAATTAAAATTATAATGCTGAATTAATTTGGAGTTTACATATAATACTGAAATTAACAAAAAAAATAAATATATAATTAAAACAAACTTTATACAAACAAAATTTATATTCTGTTCACCATATTTTCATCACCATGGCTGGCAATTTATTTAAAAGGCTTTTTTAGATTTTATGATTTTGCCTGTAGTCTATATTATTCTCTCCTCTCTATCTCTGTGACTGTCACATGACTGCCTCCCATCACAGAGCGCTTTGCTTTAGAAAGATGTTTTTTAGCATCTAACTTGACGTCAAATCATTCCCTCTTTATTTTTCTGTCACAGCGAAGAGCTGCTCCGATGATGTTAGCTGGATTCACATTTTCTATTTGTTTTAGGTCTTCTACTGTCTCTCCTAAATTTGTTCTGTGTTTGTCTTCTGATTTCTAAAAGCAGGACTCGAAGCTGTGCAGTGTTTTTACCTTTTGAGAGCTTTTTTGTGATTGAAACTTGCCCAAAAACGGAGTGGATCATGGAGCCTTATATGGCAATTTTAGGGGGGTGGATTATGCTTTTTGTGATCACATCCCACGAACACGCACCTCCTCATGAAAAGGTGGCATTCATCAGGCTGACACAAGTGATTTACGACAAGTCCAAGCAGTTAGGAGAGTTTGTTGAATCCCACGCAGGATTTTCCTGTTTTCCTCCCATCGCATTGTGCAAGAAGAAATATAGGAGAAAAATGAGAAAACATTCATGCAAAGGCCCAAATATTCCATTTTTTGTTCCATAAATCATTATAGTTCATTAATCTCTGTTTACTACATGATTCTTGTGATAGGGGTGGATGTTGGTGGGCCAGTCATAGTCCCACTCTACCACTTCACTGTAATACAAAATGAGGAATCTGATAAATAATGAAGACTAGTCGGATCATGCACTGAGCAGCTTTTAATTGCTTGGAGATTGTTTTGCAACCTGACAGTGGTTTGGCAGCCTCACATTTCAGTTTCAGCAGCATAACATAGCAAGAATGTTGTTTTAATAACAAAAATAATGGAGGACAAGATGACAACGACGAGTGCCTGACATCCCTGGGATGTCATCATGATATAGTCCATTGTTTAATTGCTGACAGTGAGTGACTTTTATGTTTATCAAGAATTAAATTGTTGTAAAAACTTAATATTCACCGGTTTTTAGATTAATTTCTGCATGAAAGGGGAAAGGGGATTTTGAATAACATAATACATGTTATGTTTTCTATTCATAGCTTCATTCCACACACTGTGTATTTATGTACTTCCACAAATACATAGATACATAAAATTATAGGGTTAAGTCTTCCTTTCCTTCATGCTCCAGAAAAGGGGTAGCCAAATACGATGAATTTACCAACTATAATTACTAAATTTCCCTATAATAATAATTGTTCTTTTCTACTGTCAATACATTCTGAATTGAGCAAGTGTGAGAGAGGGGATCATAAGTCTTCTAATGAAGCAATATTAAATGTCTTTGGATGAAGGTTAGGAAAGTAATAATATTGTATTACTTTGATGGCACACCTGCTGTCTCAGCACGCCAAAAAGTGATGATATGTGAACTGACAAACTCACCTCCTCAACAGGTATTGTACGTTAGTGGTGTAAATTCCTGAATTAATTTGCAGTTTATCAAATTACTATAACTAACTGACCTAGTCAACCTGGGACTTGTGGGGCCACTGTAATGCTGATAAAATACTTAGTCCATTTATCATGAAATATCTGGTCGATAAGGTGGTTAAATGATGGGTTTTAATGTAGAGCAGCATTTGCAGTTTTTACACTTATTGCTCTTGAGCACATCATTAAAGGTCCAAAAATCCTTTAGAATTTCATTATACTGTGATTCAATGTATTTACATTCTGTTATTGTCTGTCTGTACCGTAATTTCCATTCAAAATTACTACAGGATTCAAATTGCACACCCACGCACAAGAGATTCACAGAAACGTGCTGCTCAAGGTGTGTTTGCTGATCCCACATCCCAGAATTGCTGATCCCCAGTGGTCAATGCTTGTGTCGTAGCAGCTACTTAACTGATGGACTAAGCAAGCATGGACACCTTGGCAATCCTAGCACAAGGCATGTCAAAAGCAATAGGGAAAAGCAAAAACAATAAGAGAAAGAAAGAACAATGGAAAAGGAAAAGCAAACACAACAGGGAAAAGAAATAAGAAAAATAAAGGGATAAAAGTAAACAAAGCTATATAAAAGTAAATACATAAACAAATAATAAGTAGGCACATAAATGTGAAAATATGTGAAAATGCTAATAATTATTCTTTTATATTTTGTTATTTCTCTTTATATTTACCAATTAATTCATTCATTTATTTATTTCTCTTTATATTTACACATTTATTTTCTTATTATTTCACAGATATGTTTGAGAAATGAAAATGTCTCATTTCAGGCATTGTATATTACTACTGTTTGCAAAAGAGTTTGTCTTCTTCTGTCTGTTAGGTGGAGAAGGTGATGCCTGCAGACACGTTCTACTTCTCCATCATCAGAGACCCGGTTGCTCTGGCTGAGTCCTCCTTTGCCTATTACAAAGAAGTGGCACCTGCCTTTCGGAAAGCCAAAGGCTTGGGCGATTTTGCTGATGACCCCAGGAAATACTATGATCCTCGTCTCCGCAACAACCACTATGCACGCAACCTGCTGTGGTTTGACTTTGGCATGGACCACAATGCTAACTTCTCAGTGGCTCTGGCTCAGCGCGGTGAGGCCATGATCCACCAGGCTTTTAAGCTGATTCTGATATCAGAGTACTTTGACCAGTCCATGATCCTGCTGAGACACGCCCTCTGCTGGCCGCTGGATGCTGTTGTCTCATTTAGTCTCAACGCTCGGCAGCAGAAGCCCAGCAGCATAGGAGGGATGAGTGGGAGCTGGATGGGCAAAGCGGCAGCAGTGGCTGGTGTCAACGTTAGAGGTGGACGCTCACAAGCCAAGACACCGCCCAATCTGTCACTAACGGAGGAACAGCGGGAAAAGCTGCGGCAGTGGAATGCCTTAGACTGGTATTTATACAAAGCCTTTAACCGGACCTTCTGGGAGGAAATTGACAGGTTCGGTCACACCCAGATGGAGCAGGAAGTGGCTCTTCTCAGGATGCGACGGGACGATCTGGCCCGGGTTTGTCTGAGGGATGGCGGGAAGCCTGTGGAGGCCCACCGGATCCGAGACAAAACCATCCGGCCATTCCAGAGCGGATTAGTGAAGATCCTTGGCTATGAGCTCCAGCCAGGGCTGGACAACACCACCAGGATGGCCTGTCTGAGGATGATCAGACCTGAGATCCAGTACAAAGATGTACTGGATGTTAAACAGTTCCCACGGGCTCAGCCGATCCAAGCCCAGCCAGGCCAACAGAGCCAGGGACTCATGATAGCAGCCGGTGGCTCTTTTCTGAGACAAGACTCGTCCAGGACAGGAGGAGAGAGGCAGGTGGGGGTAGAGGGAGGGGGGAGGACGGTGGAGAAGGGGGAGAGAGACTGGGATGGAAGCCATTTAATGAGGAACAACCAGACTTTGATACGAGTGCAAGAAAAAGGAAGGTTGAGATAGTTTGAGGTGAGTCTTGTCCCTAAATATGGTACCTTTGACTAATGAAACTGAAAACTGAGCCGAGAAAACAAAAAGCTCCTCCTTTGCACTTCCACTTTTTTGGTCATTTGCTTGTTTTCTTAAAAACTGTCTCTGCTTTTAGTTAGTGTAATTCTCGTGGACTTGCCCTTTGACCTCTGAGCGCCTGGGATGCTTTCATGGCTGCAGTAACAAGCTGAAAGATGATGGTAGGTTTTGTGTCATAAAGTGAGAGGACCACTTTGTTTTTGGTATGGTAAAACACTCCTGAAGTGTTGGCAGGTGCTTCTGCTGCAGTTTATTACACAGTGATGTGTGACGGTGGGCACACAAGCCTGTTTTATTCCTGGTTCACGAGTACTATAAGAGTTCCACTTTTCATGTTGACATTGGCGCACATGCTTGAAACTTCTCAAATTAAAGATACTTATAGTCACAGTTTGTGTCTCTCATGCAGTCCAAGTCAAACACATCTGATTTTCTTGAAGCTAATCTTTGAAAACACAGGCCTTTAAAAAGATAACCCATGTTTTAAAGGTATTACCATAATCCTCAGACTCTGGATAAATAAATATTTTGTCTGCTGCACAACAAAAAAAGATTTAAAAATGTTTTTTCTTCATCAAAACAGAGTTGATAGCCAGAAATGTCACATGTTCCAGCTCAATTAGTACAACATGTACAAAAGTTTTAAAAAGTATTTATTCAGTCATCCTTTTTTTTTAGAAATTGTTGTTCCTTTGAGTCACTTTATATTTAATGCAAAATAATGCATTAATAATACTTTATACATAATATACTTTAATTGCTTTACACTATACACTATACACTAAGGGGCGGTGTTAGTGAGACAAACAGCAGACAAACATAAGACAGACACACAAGGATGGATGGGGGGGGGAGCGGGAGTGAGAAACAGTGAGGGATACTGAGTCTCTGATATCTTAGGGCAGGGAGTTCCAAGACAGAGTTTATCTTGTATATACTGTATAAAATGAGCAAAGAGGTGTGCTATTTCTAGGGCTGTACCGAATGTTTTGAAGCTTTGTTCGTTGCCATGATATTTGAACAGCAAAATCAGTAATCAAATATTTGTGTATATATATATATATATAGTTTTTCCCTGGTGGTGGGGGGGGGGAGTAGAAACGGAGGCAGCGAAGGCAGCGAGGGAGAGTGAGTCACAGTGCAGATGCCTCCTCCTTCTCCATGATTTTTTTATCATAAAGGACATTTTTTCTTTCATAAGTTCAGAGGAGTCTTTGAGATGATTGCAAGTGTTTAAGCACCTTCTGGGTTTTTCAAAGATTGTCGGAGCATTTTTCAGAACAGCACACACTCAGCTATGTGACTAATGCCATGGTAACACTTAACCTTGCGAGGCAGCTGGATTCATGAGATCACGCGAGAATCCATCTCGTCAGGTGGTTCAAGTGTGCTTGTGGCTGAACCAACAGTTCAGACAGTTCGGACCAATCACTGTCCTATGTGAAACTACTGGCAGCTATGGGTGTGGTTTAGGAGTGATGACAGTGAGAAGTTAGTGTGATGAACAGTGATAGCCAGTGATAGTTCATCCAATCACCTGCCAAGTTTTTTTTTTTTTTTTTTTTTAAAGTGCCTGCCCTTTTCTGAACAGTTTCCAAGGATGACTTCTCAGAAGGTTCTGTGTAACAAACCATTTGGCACGTCAGGTTATGGTAACACATGAGTGGCACAAACTGGGGTTAGAGTATGTATACTGCATTAATGTTCCATTGCTGATATGTTCTGTAAACTCAGCATTGGCTGGTACTTGCAGGATAAAGGTACTCTTGTAAACAAACTTAGTTCAGCTTCAAAGTCAGTATTGAGCCCCCACTAGTCTGAACAGCTTGTTGAATATCTCTTAATAATACAAGAGGGGAAAATCATCTGAGGCCTACTTCTGTTCTCAGCTGCTTGATATTTACTAGGAGACTGGTAAATAACATTCCTTCCTTCCACTATCTGATAAAGTAGATGGAATGTATCCACATGCAGAGCTGTTCCCATGGAGATCCACTTCTTTGTTATGATGTCAGGTATTAAAAATACAGTTCATCAATGTGGGCTGAAAGTACATCTCAAAGCAGCTGCATCTTCAAGAAATTTTGTCCTCAACTCCCCAGAGTTCCTCCCAGATCACTGAGTGAGTAAACAAAATCACAAAGCGTATCTTTGAACTTGAGCCTAGTTAAGATAACTTTGTTAATGCTCACAGGGCAAACTAGACAGACACAGCAGATGACATACAGTACTAACACAGAAAATGACTTTTTTCTGTTATTGTTGTTCAAGGAGCTTAAAAAAACAATATAAATACAATTGATTAACTTGTAAATAAAAGCAGATCATAAGTGATGCGCTAAAATTAAGACCAATAAAACATACAAAATTTGGAACTAATTATGTCAAAAATACAACCCATATTTTTAACATAATTTAAACTTAAAACAAGCAAATGCCACCTGTCACTCTTAAATTTCACAGCTTTGGGCACATAAAAGCTTCAAAAGAGCTGGGTACTTGTAACTGATAACTAAGCACACCTTTGACATGCTCACCTGAAATTAAATCAGATCTGCAAGTAACGATTATCTTCCTAATCAATTAATCAATTAATTATTTGGTCTATAAAACATCAGAAAACTGTGAAATGCACAATTTCTTGTTTTGTCTAACAGTCCAAAGGCCATGAATATTCAATTTACTGTAATGTTAAGACAAGGAAAAACAGCAATTTATCACATTTGAGAAGCTAGAATTACTTGAAAAATGATTTAATCAGTTATCAAAATTGTTGCAGATACATTTTTTGCCAATAAACTAATCAAGTAATTGACAAATTGATCAGTGACTACATTTCGAGAGATAGTCAGAAGTGCTGTAACAAATGAGACCATGGTTGAAATGTTGGGCATCACTGTCTCAGACTGGTGGTGCTGTTAGTCCTGATGTTCCTCCAATTGAACACAATTTCTTTGATTCCTGCTCTCCACCTCCACCCTGCTTTCTTCAGCTTGGAGTAGGAAACTGAATCTCCACCATCTCTGGAATGCAGCGTTAGATGTGTTTATCTGAGCGAGTCATGTGTTCTATTATAGGGATCTGTTTATGCGCCCTGAGTGGTGCCGCTTCCTTGTCACAGTGCTGGGGATATTTAGTCATTAACATCCTGCTGCGTGATGTTTCCAGTGGAATCTAATCATCTTTGTTTACGACATATATAACAAAACAACATCTCTCCCCTTTCGTATCTCTATCCATAGTCATGTGCACCTACAATCCAATAACACAGTTCTGTAATTTGTGTGCAAACAATGTGTGTGCATGCTGACACTGTCTGGCTGCTTTTTCAAGACAGCTTTTGTTGAGAGCTCAGTCTTTGTGCAAAAACAAATAGAAAAATATAACACATATGTGAGTCACAAAGTCGCACTGGTTGACTGCATTTTTGAAGCATTTTACGAGCAGGTGCAGTTCCATGTTTACACTGAGGGCTTTAAAGAGGCTCTGGAGAGATTTTATGGTTCCCAAAGCAAAGTGACTCACTACATTTGAAATCAAGTAAAACCTCCTCATTTATATCTCAATCTGATCAAAGTCAGTATGTCGTCTGATGTGGTTCTCTTTAGGCTCTGTAACATGGAAATAATTGACAATTCTAAATGTAAATGATAGCTGTAACAGAAATTAGCACATCCCACACTGAATGCCATGTAAGCTATAGGTACCTATATTTACTGGTTGTCAGGTGGTGTGTGAGGAAAACAGAGCACACACAGAAAACTCAGGCAGGTACCTTGCTTGATACTGTGGGATGGAGAGCAGACAAACTGGTTGGTGTGTGAGCAGTCAGAGTACTTCCACCGTCAGTTGTGGTTTTCACTTCGAGCTGTCAGTCAGTACAACACAAGTCTTTCCTGCAGTGCGTACTGTTTAAACACTGGTCTCATTTTTGGTACAGCCATCATACTTTGCCATTGCAAAGTCTTATATAATAAAGAATAATAATAATAATAATAATATAATTAATAATGTATAGACTATATAAATATTTTACAAGTAGGTGTCTGAAGTGGAACAGATGTTATTCTTCTTGCCTTCATATAGCCAGTACGTGTTAAAAAAATAAATAAATAAAAAGGAAACACTCCATGGAGTGTGTTATTTTTCACTGCATGGCTTGGAGTGAACAGCAATTTGACAGAGCTCAAGTATTTATTCATATTTTGGCACAGCTCACGCTTTCCTTCACCAACATTGGAAAAAATGCTGTTGAATGGTGATATCTGAAAATAATGCACATCCTCTGACCAATCACAACGGAAAATTCTCCATGGAAATGAATTTACAATTTACAAAATATTGATTACAATAAGTGTAAATGCCACACAGTTTCTCTTTGCGCACATGTAAGAACATATTAGCCAACATCAGCAATAATAAAAGGTATTAAGCAAGCCTGAAATTTTAGGCAATTTGTGAAAAATGCTGAGGCCGAGTCATAGTACACATACATCGACATCTTATGCAGCTACACTTGACAATATATTCATATTGCCAACTGAATATATGCACAGGCTGGTCAGAGTGTTCAGGTGCAGGTATGGAAAGAAAGTCTGGAAACAGTTTGAAGTGTGTTGGAGCTCTGATTGTGTGTAAAATATCCAATATTCCACTGAACAGTAGAGTGAGTTCTCCATCCTGTGCAGAGTGAATGGTGTCACCTTGCAGCACATGGCCCTTTGGGGGGATTGGGTGTACTGCATTGTGTTCAGAGTGGATACTTCCTCTGTTTCCTATGGTGACAGGAGATTGCTAATCAGCTTTTACAGTCATCTGGTTTAGACATTGAGTCAAAGGGCTGATAAAGAATTAATTAAGCTTTAACAGTAAAGGGACATACCAGTGTTTACATTTTCTTACCTTCCAGCAACGACTGCATTATATTTATTTCACAAAATCTGAAACTCAGACTTGCAGTCTTGAAATTTCCTTCAGTTACAACTATGTATCATTACAGTGACCTTTGCAAAATAGAGCCTGACCAATACTTAGCCCCGATCCAGGATCGTCAGACTATGTATCACAGTCCTGCATGGCCTTCTCCTGGTAACATTTCGGTTGTTCAGCAGAATAAATTTGTTACAGGACAAATAACTCTGACCCAGAAAGCTCTCTTCTCTTAAAGTCAATACAAATTATATCAAATCAAAAACTGCACACAATCCCTCCTTTCCTCACACAGACTACAGTGTGCATGTCGGTAGTCTCCTTAATATACAGTATCTTGTATTGACTTTGAAGGGACCTTTCTTGATCAGAGTAATTAGTATTTTTTATTACTTTGCACTGCCTGGACATCCTGTATCCCACCTTATAAGTTGTTACCATCTAGTGGGTTTGTATCAGTTACGTTAATGTCAATTTTTTTAATGAGCTGCTCATTGACTGAGATGCCAAGATTCCAGGGGATTTTTTTTTTTTTTTTTTTTTTTACAGTTTTTCTGACTTAAACATAGAACATAAACATTATTGATAAGGATTTCTTATATTTTGGTTATAGACTATTATGACATTGTTCAGTTAAAAAAAGTAATCTTTGGCATTTCTGTACTGACATTACGTATCAGACAAATCAACAATATATCTGTGATCTCGATGCTTTGGTCAGGCTCTAATGCAAGATATGGAAGAAAGTGGCCAATTTCCACAACATGTGTGTGTAATGCTTATTAATTAATTAATCATAGTTTTGGTGAAGCTCCGACCTTCCCTCCAGAGACACCAGCAGGTCAGAATTTCCATTTGTCTACATGCATGTAAGAATATAAAATTCTAATGGCAACATTGCACGCTCATGAAAAATCAGCATGTTGGACAGTCAAGCTTTTTTTTTCACAAAACGTCAGGTGTGGATACAACATGACAACATGCTCCCAGTTTTTTTTATTTAAGTGACCCTGTGATCTTTCCTCTAGTCCCACCATTAGGACAAACTTTATGTGTTTAGCTATAAGAACAGTATGTTCAGTATTTGTTCAGTTTGTTCGAAGGAGGGATATTGTTTGCACCAATGCCATACATTTATTGTGCCGATATAAACAAGCCCTACATGCTTGTATTGCAGTGAAGAACTGGACTAAACCTGTGCTCGGACAGCTCTGCTTACTGAACTGTAGGACACAGATGCACAGAATATGTCTCAGAAACACTACCACTAGGATTTGTTTCATGCCTTAGGATGCAGTCATATTATGGACCAAGGTCCTTCTGTATTTATTATTCAAACTGATATGTGTACATATTGTATTTATCAGGATTTATTCTCTTTGGAGATCAGCGGTGGCGAGGGAAGGAGTTGGTATGTCACAGTATGATGGAATTTACTATTGATGTTGATGAGAAAGTATTGAATCTGCTCACACTCATCCCATGGTTGAAATAGTGATGATAAATGTCGCTCAGTAACTAGAGCTGGGTGATAGTGGATGTTTTGACGATTTTTTAGTTTCACTGGGATTGTAGCGTGATGATAGGGTCATACAGTGCTATTGTTTTACAAAATGTCATCATACAAATTTAGAATTTAAGCCAACTGTAATTAAATCTAACAAAATGAATTACTGAAGATTTTGTTTTGCATGTTGGTAAGGGTGTGTGTAATACATGATGGTGGAATAATCCAGTACATTGAAAATTAATTCAATTATTTCATATGGGATTGTTTTTGTATACATATTATGATATTGATTTCAACCATGTTGCCCAGCCCTGTCTGTATAAATAAGTATTCTCCCTCCTGACCTAAGTATCAGTATTCATTCATCAAGAGGTAAAGAGTAGGCCTACAAATCATAGAAATATTCATATTACCATTATTACTAACTGTTGTTATCTTAATATAATCAGGTAATTACATCATGATCATCAAAAAATGGTTTGATTCCTCAAAATGGTGAATAAATCACAATATTGGGATAACTGAAGAATAAAGGGGTGTGTTACCTCTAGACAACAATACATTACATCTTGATCTCAAGATAATGCTTAGACAAGGATCAGTAACCACAGAAGAGTATTGCCTTCACCCAACAAAAAGAAAAAGTGAAATGCTGTCTTGTAGTTATGACCCTTTATTCTTATTCCTCATCTCAATATCTTGTAATAAGGAGATCATAATTGGTGTCTCATAAACACAGGATGTTTATCTCGTAATTGAGAGCTGCAGATCTTGTAATTATAATATATTTTCTCTTGATTATATTTTCTTCTAATTATTAGATGGAGATATTGTGATTATGACAAAGTTTTCTCATAACTATGAGACGCTAAGTCACAGTTAGAAGATACAGAAGCATCTCCACTTGTTTTCTATGGTGTACAGTGTGGTTCCATACATGCTGTGTGCACACATCAATGTTTCATCCCTACAAACACTTCTCCACAAACTCACTCTCTGGTGATAGGTAACAGAAAATAAAGTGAAAACTCTGCTTAATTTTCATGCTTGTCTTCCTAACATACTATTAATCTTTGTTTTTATTCTTCCAGGCAAAATCTGGTTTAAAGAACTCTTACTGATGTGGTACTGTGACTTATTTTGTAGCTTGTTACTATTATAAAAGTTTTCATATGTGAACATGTTTTATGTTACATAGTGTGTAGGAATGATGCAGAGTATAAAAGGTACGTCTTGTCTTGAGGACAGAATGAGCAGAAGCTCTGGTACATAGTATGATTCATCTTTTATCACGCTCACTTCATTTTAACAGTTCCCATCGCTGTCCTACAATTCCACAACCCCAGGTTACTACTGACAGGAGATAGTTAATTTAACTTGTTACAGATTTCACTGAATTTGAACTGCAAGAGTTCATTCAGAAAGCAACAGTGTACCTTGGCGTGGATTTTACTTGAAACTGCGTATTTTTGTTTTTGTTTTTTTTAGCAGATCATGCTCTTTTTGTGCATCCATTGAGTTGTTTTTTCTTGTACTGAATAAAAGCAACATTTCTTTCACTTCACTCATTTGTCTCCTTGATTTTCACATGTTGATAGCCAACATTCAGTTATCATCAGCTGGATGATACAGTTGTTGATGGCATCAGTAACTTGAAATCAAGTCATTCAATAGTACAATGAGTCATAAACATGTAGTTTTTACTAAAGAATATGTTTTTCAGTGGTTAAATACCTCCTGAAATAATGTGGTAAGCAATTTGTAACATCGGAGTCTTTATACTGATGTTGGGGAATAGAGCTACATGGCTCAAGAGGGAGCTCTGCCCAGTCTGGGAAATGTACTCAGGTGACTTTATACTTCACTTAAATACTACATTTTTTCTTTATTTATACTTATCTACATCTCAAAGGAAAATATTTTACTTTTTATGCTACCATATTTATTTGATCCCTGTAGTTACTTTGCAGATTCATCATTTACATGCAAAACATATGATCAATTCATAATATAGGCTGCTGTTATACAGTTAACTACACACTTTATAAAATAGACTATGAAATCTGAACATTAACCTCTGCTTTAAACGTAATGCATCAGTATTAATATAATAATACGCATAATAATTATGATCACTTTTAATATAATTAATTAATTAATTAATTAATTAATTAAAAGTTATCATTAAGGCTATTGTACTTAATGATCACTTTTACATTTAATACATTGTACATTATTAAGTACATTTTCACAATTTTTAAGCTGTCTTTAAACATAGGTCAGGTGCCCATATGAATAGTTAAGGAGGTTTTCAGCATCAAACTCCCACTGTTTCCTTGTTGAGCTGCGTTGGACGTATAGTAACAAAAAGGGGGACTTGGCACTAAAAAGACTGTAACATTGAAACATATCTGTCACATGGAAGCCCTGTTCCTTAAAGTTAGGCGCATACGCCACACACATATACATGCAGCACTCTCCTCTCAATCTCGTTGTTGGTCGGAGAATTTTACCCGACAGCTTGTTTACCTAGTGTGTAGGTGTTTGCTAACATCGACATGTACAATGCACACATTTAAAATGTTGTGGTTAAGCAAAATAAGAGACATTGCGGTTGTGTTAAAAGTAGTCGGTTTACTGAGTTTAAATTGTGCTTCCTTTGTCTTCTCTGTTGTGCTCTCTCTTTCCCTGTCAGTCCGGGAAACGCCAAACTCGACCTGGAGCAGTCCACGTGGTTAAGTAGAGGGGTTCCGGGGGAAGAGACCAAATGCGGTAGAGTGAGAGGGGTGTTTTGCCTTTTGGGGGGGATTTCGCTCTTAAAGTACTCTTTTTAAGAGAAAACATGTAAAGTAAACTTAAATGAATTTCTTTTTGATAATATATTGTTATTTAACACTGCTGTTCCTGTGAGTGTTTTGTAAGAGATAATTGATATTGTTCTCTTGAGTAGGTGGAGTCCACCTGTAGAAAAACGAGAAGGCTGGGGTGGCTTGAGGCTGCTGGTAAAGCAGAGATGTGCACGGCTTCAGTCCGCAACCCCTGCACCCCCAAAGTGCAGTTTAGAGTAGTGATGGGAGATATGAAGCTTTCTGAAGCAGTAAATCATATGGGGCAATTGTGTTGAAAATGGTTCACTGTTTTGAAGCATTTGATACAATCAAAATGGCATCTGCTGGGCAACTTTGATATTGCTTTTATATGTAAGGATTCAGGACAAGACATCATGAAACAGGCAAAATATAAGTAAACTCACTGCTATCATCTGTTTTCTGTCATATTTTATTCAATAAAGGTTATTTACCAAAAACTGTCTCAGTGTGTGGATGTACACATATATATGGAGAATAATAATATATAACAATTAGTCATTTTTTAATAAGGTTTATAGTAACCCCTTACTACTTTTATAAACTCTTTGATGAATTAGGAACAGTAAGCTATGTGACAGATCTATATTATAACTGGTTTTAAGCAGTGACATGAAATAAAAGAATAAAAGTGACTGTGCTACAATGATAATACAGTGTTAAGGATATGCTTGTGTAGCTAGGAAAGTGATTGTGTTAATGAAAAAAGAAAATAGAAAACGTGTGGTGGATTTTGATGTGTATGTGCAGGGGGTTCACAAATTTTCATTAAAAAACAAAATAGGACCAATCAAGTTAAAGTGCCCCCACACATATAATCTGGCTCTTTTTGCTGGTGTTGCCTCCATTATCCCTTTTTCTCCCTCCCTCACTCTATCACACACAGCCTTTTAGTCACACACTCTCACTTTCAGCAAGTTACTTTCTAGTTCTCTCTCACTCACAATAAATTTTTTTATCAGTCAACTAAACCTGTTTGCTGATCTGAGTATGCTTGGGTGTGTGTGTGCACGCACCTGTGTGTTGGTTGGTGTGTCTATCTACAGTACAGGTATGTGTGTTTCTTTATGTCTGTCCATTCTATACTATGTATCTAATTTCATACTACTCTTACTTTAATTAAACTGTCCCTGGCTGTCTCTCAATGAAAATTTGGCATATGCAAAAATGCCCTCCTCTCAAAAAACCCACAAATTTTGGAGGGATTCTGCCCACTTTTAAACATTATGGGAGATTGACAAGTGCCCGCCCCACATTCAACCCATATGATTCAACCAACCCAGTTCAGAAATTAACCAGCACATTCACAGTCTCATGCATGCGCACAACACATTCCCAGTACGTGTGTCACGTAAAGAAGCTTCGTTTGGGATGGTCAGGTGATTTTAGCCATTGTGAAGTGAGGAGTCCATACATCCTGCCGCAATACCTTTGCTTTTAAAGGTCGATACAGTGTCGAGTAGTCTGCTTCGAGTGTAACCACTAGTTTAGAGTTGATTTCTTTTTTGTTTGTTTGTTTGATTTGAATTTCCCTATTTTTGAGCAAAGGGTTATTTTTTTGGTCAGTTAGTTCTTTTTTTACTTTGGAAAAACAATGTGCAATGCAGTTTTTGTGCCCACTGTATATATCTGCATGGGACTCCATTGATGTTGAATAAAACTCACTTGGACTGCTGAACTCTGCCTGCAACTCCTCATTCTTGCAACTCCACACCCATCTGCAGAGGCGAGGCTCTCCAGCCTAGTCAAAATGTTTGAAACATTTATAAAGTTCCAGATGGGAAGAGACAAACGACAAATTAGGAGTCGACCAAACAGGAGCATTAGCTAAGTGTCCTTAACCATCAGGTCACCCAACTTCAGCTGGACCTAGAGGCAAACAGGTCAGCATCAAGAGGCATGGGGGTGCTGGTGGGAGAACCCAAGTTGGTCAGATTGGAAGAGTCTGACGACACTGAACATTTCTTGACCACTTTTGAAAGACTGGCAGTGGTGTACAAATTGCCACAACAAGTTTGGGCTGTTCGCCTCATTCCCCTCCTGACTAGCAAAGCCAGGAGAGCTTTTGTAGCCATGGACCCCGCATGCACCACATACTATGATCAGCTGAAAGTTGCCATCTTAAAGAAATATGAAATTGGCAGAGAAAGTTACTACCAGTGGTTCCAGGCCCCTGTCACACCAGCAGATGAGTCTCCCCAAGAACTATATGCCCATCTTAAAGACCTGTTCTGCAAGTGGGTAGATTTCACCACAGCCACCAAGGAACAGATCATGGAGAAGATTGTCCTAGAACACTACTTAAGGGTGCTGTATCCAGAGGTGAAGGCCTGGGTGGAAGATCCAGAGACAGTGGCAGAGGCAGCAGAGCTGATGGAGGCTTATGTCACAGCACACAGGGGGCCAGGAACCTACCGCTATGTTGGACAACTGCGCCAAGCCAGAGGTTGGTCTGAGGGTGTGCAAAAAAGGGATGGTCTAGCCAGTAACTATGCCAGCCAGCCTAGACCTAGTAAACCAGGGGTGCAGGAATATACCTGGAGTGAGGCACAGTCAGCAGATTATTGTTGTTACAACTGTGGTGAACAGGCCATACTTATCCAGGGTGCCCAGTTAAAAAGCATAAGGCTACCAGTTTGTGTTATGTACCCAGACCTGAGTTCTCCATTTCCCTTGAGACACAGTCAGATGCACCAGTTATTTCTGTGCAGCTTAAGTGTGTTCAGCCTTACTTGACACAGGTATCTCCCAGTCTCTTGTTCAAGCGTAGTTGGTTTCAAGAGAGCTGTGGCACAAAGAGGACACTGTCCCCATCATCTGCATCCATGGGCATGAAGAACAGGCCCCCACTGCAGAGGTATTCATTGTGGTGAAGAACACAGGTCAACTTAATGAAGGTTGGTATAGCCCCTGAATTGCCCTATCCTTTCTTGCTAGGGACAGACCTGCCAACTCTGTATGACCTCATTCAAGACAGTTCAATACATTCAAATTTTGTGGGGTACTTACATGCTCCAGTCCAAGGTACATCAGCACCCTTGCAAGAGCTATTGGTAGGTTCCGCTCACCCCAGAAAGTAGAGATATCACTGCCTTCAGAACACCGTTTGGACACTTTCAGTTTACTGTCCCCTTGGCCTCCACGAAGCACCAGCTACTTTCCAGCGGCTGATGGACAAGGTCCCTGCAGGCACAGAGTTTTGAAGTCCATGGAGAAGACAGCGGGAGTGGAGAAGACAGAAAAGCAATGTGCAGGTATGTTTACACATAACTTCCATTTTAGTAATGGCAAGAATGTTATGTTTGAACTTGTATCTGTAGATTGCTTTTGTTTAACTGTCTGTGATGTAGTAATGGGTTAAAAAATACATTTTATTTTGTCATCAACCCATCAGAT
This sequence comes from Thunnus thynnus, assembly GCF_963924715.1. Taxonomy (NCBI): domain Eukaryota; kingdom Metazoa; phylum Chordata; class Actinopteri; order Scombriformes; family Scombridae; genus Thunnus; species Thunnus thynnus. The sequence continues at coordinate 396,884 of NC_089538.1, forward strand.
TCTGTGACTTGCAGTGTTGGAAGAAGTACACAGATCCTTAAGTGAAAGTATCAATACTCAAAGTTTTGGGGGTTTTGGAATATTGTGCCTTTGGACCAATGGGCAGTCCCCATGACGAGAGAGTGACTAGTTAATTGAGCTAAGCTAGCAGCTACAGGCTGACAAAATAATCTGTATTTTTTTTTAACTCATTACAACATCACAGATTGTTAAATAAAATTAATCTATATGCACCAGTTCAAACATAACATTCTTGCCATTACTAAGATGGAAGTCAACATACCTGCACACTGATTTTCTTTCTTCTCCGCTCCCACTCTGTCGTCTCCATGGACTTCAAAAATCCCTCTTTCATTTACTAACTGTGGATGTTGCCAAGATGTCGCTCTGATCAATACTGGCCAATAGAGACGTGTCTTACATCTTTCAGTGCAGGTCCCGCCCATAATATTCAGCTCAACAGCAAGCAAAACATTTGGATTTGCAAACCAAACTTTTGGATTCCCAAACAAATTTTTTTGATTTGAATTTTAATCACAAATTTATTTTATTTGCAATAAGACATTTTTTGATTGCAGTGTCAATCAATTATCAATTATTGATTATAAAGCAGGGTATGCTTTAAGGCGTGACTCCCTTGTGATGGACAAGTTGCTACCACACCTACAGTGTTGGTTGGGTAACATAGCCATGGTGTAAACTAAGATTCACAAAATCTGGGGTTTATATTCATGAAAGTTAATTGTAGCATTTTGGTCGCCTAAAAAAGTCTTGTTCAGCATTTGGTTGTACTAAAAGACCCTCTATGGAGTTTGATGTTGAGTTTTTTTGGTAAGTAAATTTTGTTTTGATGATTTTAAGCCTGTTTTTCGCTAGTGAAAACTGGCATTATCATTAGCATTATCACAGTTAACCATAGACTGTAAATACACTGTGCTAACCAAGCTAGCAGCTAGCAGCTAGTGTTAGGGTCAGCTCCACCCTCTTGTCCAAATATAGTCACTTCTGGCTCCAAAATTCCAAGACAGCAATGGTCAAAATGCAAACTCGCGGCTTCAAAACAGGAGTCCACAAACCAATGGGTGACATCACAGTGGCTGTGTCCATTATTTTTTACAGTCTATGGGGGCACCTTAGAGGGAACTTTATCATACTGTGAGGGCACTTTAGAGGGCAAGACAGTATTGTCACTGAACTTAAGGTGTCCCAGTCTTCCTATGCTTAGCCTACCAGTAATGTCCAACACTTTTCACACTTTTCTGTAAGGGCTCTACTAAGGTGCTTTTCCACAAAGCTGAAATCATGCCAGGTTTGGTTAAAAATATGTGCTAAAAGTGGACGGATTTTGGGGGCACTTAGATGAAGAAGATATGAGTCAAGATTATCTGCACCAGTGTTTTTGCATGCTTTTAAAGTCCATGAAGTCCATGTAAAGCAATAATAAATGTGTTGTGAGTTTGTCACACCACAGAAAAATGTGTAATTACATACCCAGCCAAATTTGAATGATTAAAAAGATTGCCAAATATATAAAATTACGTTTCAAAATAGTGGAAAAATAAGCAGTATTCTCTGCTCTGAAACGCTGGGGGCATGTCCGCTGAAGGAACTGAAAGCACAGCCCAATTGAACAGCCTGTGAGTTTTTAACGCTCATACCAAACTCCTGTATAGAAATACACAATTTAAAACAGGCCTTGTTTGTAGATTTAAGGCACGCAAGATGGATGATATTTTAAAAAATAAAGTAACTTTAGGAGCCACTATTTAATTGGCACATATTTTGTAGGTAAATGTGGACTTGTTTCAGTAAAAATGTAACTCATTGACTAGTTAACAAGCCATCCATCTCCAATCATTATTATGTTAAATTATGTTCAATAATTTTTTTTCAATGGAGTTCGGTGCGCTTAACGTTACTCACTTCTCTGCTGAAAAGTGGCTTCATTGTGGCCATCACCCTTAGAGCAATTGCCACTCACCTTTTGGTGAAGTGCTGCCAGCACATGCTCTCCCTCTGGCTGGGGACCTCCTAGCCGAACAGCTGGTGCTGAAGTCGAAGCTGCTTAAGCTGGTTTAAAATAACTCCTTGAGCGCTAGGGTTGACCGAAAATGGCCCTATTCGCCAATAACAGCAGATTATCCAAAGTGAATCGTAGTTGTCTCCAATGAAAGTTTGTAAAACTTTTCAGTGTAAAAATAGTTTCTATGAGTATGTGCGCTGTAGTGTTTATATAGTGGGGAGGGGTCATGCTAGTAACCCCTCTATATCATTGAGCCACCATTTCAGGCCCTCCCAAACAATCCTGAACACAGAAATGGTAAAAAACAGTTTAACATTCTAACTCATCAATGCAGTACTACATAGTTCACAGTCTTTTCATGTTTTCAGCAATTATTTTCTAACATGTATAATGTGTTTAAAAAGAAATCTATGATTTTCCTTGACATGGACTTTAACATAAGCAGAGCTTTGTAAACATCTGCACTGCTTACCAGGCTAAAAGAAAATTTGCAGTCAGACAAAGCTGAGGCATTGGGGACTCCCTCTGTTGGACAGATATGGTAATCGTCTACAGTTGAATCAGCAGACATTAAATAAAGACCAGAGGAGAGGAAATGGTGATTAAAAGCTTCAACTATGGATGATCTATCAGAAATATGACCAGATACTTGTTTGATTTGTGCTGGGAGATGTGACCATGATGTATTCCTAAGAAATGCTGTAGTGTTCCAAACTTTAGTGGAACTATCACAGGCAGAGAGAGCTGACTGATAATAATTTTATGTAGCCTTCCTGGTGCAGATGTTTCTTTGTTGCCTCAAGGTTAACCAGTCTTCAAGGGTGCCGCTGGATCTAGAAGATCGGCTGTTCGATTCCTGGCTCCTCCAGTCTGCATGTCGATGTGTCCTTGGGCAAGATACTTAACCCCAAATTGCTCCTGATGGCTGTGCCATCAGTGTGTGAATGTTTAGATTTCCTCTGATGGGCAGGTTGGGACCTTGCATGGTAGCCCCTGTACCCATTCAGCATATGAATGTGTGTGAATGGCTGAATGTGATTCATACTTAGTTTTAAAAAAATCCTAAAGATTAAAATGTTTATAATTTCTTGTGGTGATAATTTGAGATTGAGATTTAGTTATCATTAATGCCAAGGGCAAAAACTCTAGAAGCAGGGTATTTGTGTGGTCTATTAGTAAGTATAATATCAATTAATGTGGAGTTAAGAGGATTTTTTAAAAATTCTGTCTGGTGGGTTTCTCTATAAACTGAGAAAGATTAAGTTCCAGGCACTGTTCTTTTAATTTGTTAGAGCTGTCAGAGAGCCAGCACAGGTCAAGATTCCCCATTATTATTAACTCAGAGGAGCCATAGAGTGACCAGAGCTTGGCAATATCTTCCAGAGCTTAAAAATGTGCTGAGGGGGAGTGATACATACCAACAATGGTCACGTACATGTCCCTACCCAAACAGGGAACACAATATATTCATATTTCTTGAGCTTAGTGCATGAAGTGATTTTGTGGACAGTGAGGCAGTCTTTTACATAGATCAGTTCATGGAATTAACCCCATGGGGAACATGAATGTCTGTGCCTCATTTTATGGCAAGCATGGCAACAATCCTAGTGTCAATCTGTAACAATGAAAACAATGAGCTTTATCAACAGTGGCAGCTGGTGACTTGAAAAATTGGGGAGGACAGGAGGAAAACCAACATGGAATATGTATTTTCTTAGTATAAAGAAATATATAAAGTATCACCAAGTTTATAATCTGATACAGGTACAGATCAGTGCTGAACACTAGAAAGACTGAACATACGTATTAATACATGTATCAAATACATGACTTACACACTCTTATCTATATGGACCACATACAAAACATAGTCTACAAAGCTGACATGTTAACACTTGTTATTCTAGTTACTTTAAGCGAATTACTCAGTATACAACTCAGCTTAAAAACGAACTGAAGAAACTGTCACAAGCCAGCAGCCAGACCTCCTGCACACTCATTCACAAATCACACAACATCAACAGGTGACTGAACAACCACTCAATTAAAAACTGGATCAATTCCAAATGAATGAGTGAGTCTGGACAGCTCACTGTAACTTCAACAAGCAAACTATCCACAGCACATTATATGATCTCTGCTACATTCTTGTTAAGGAGATAAATTCACACAACAGCCACAGAGACATTTAACCATCAGAGATGAAATAAGTGACCAAAGAGACACAGAGAGAGAAGTTGTATCTGACTCACGTTATCTGATGTCTTCTTTCTTTCACAGAAATTAAGTATTCATGTCATAACGTCCATTTGTGGCTGTGGGTCATCTTGTTTGTTAGTTTACAGAATTTTGTGGCTGCTGGTTAACCAGTCTGATATCATTAGTAACAATTACAAACAAACTAACTCTCCTGGTTGTTTCATTATGTTGTTAACTTTCTATTGTCGTTGAGAGGAGTTCACTTCAGAGCAGTGGTATGTCGGGCCGCAGCCTGTAACCGTTCTCCCGCTGAGGGTCCAAGCCTGCACAGCTGAGGCTGAGCGATTTATATGGAAAGAGATTAATATGGCTCTGGTCCTCCATTGGAGCGTCATTTTACGTGTCTTGGCCAATCATACCTTAGCATGAAAAAAAATTAAGTACATTAAATTGATGTAAGAGATGCCGCCCGAGGAGGACAGCAGGAGCCTGTCCTCCTCTGCCCCCCACTGCCCCCCACCCCACACCACTTCACACAGACTGCCCTTTCTCCTCCTGCCCTGCAGGTGTCGCTGTTGAAGCATTTTAATCAGAATTTCAATAATGGATTTTTTTCCAAAGAGAGAAAAAATATTTTATAAATGATACTGAGATTTGGTAATGGTTTATTTCAACCAAATATTCTTTTTTTATATTTTGATCTCTTGCCTCTCAAAAAACCTCCTTTGCCTCTATGAACCAGCCTCCTCTGGTGTATAATGGTGTTATGGATGTGTTGGTGTTTTATCAAAGACAAAGACACATTTTCTTTTTTTTGAATGTATTTTATGCAAAAAATACATATATTACTATATGCACACATAGAAAAATTTAGACTTTTCCATTAATTACAGGCACGCCAAAATTACATTTTCAAAAGCATAAGTTAAGAAAGCAACACATGGACATATGAACAATATCTATAATATTCACACCTTCCACAAGACAAAGTGTACTTCCTTCATTTCGTACAGTTTTATTTTTCTTTGAGAGGCATGTTGAATAAGCTTCAGACCAGATTATTGTATGTTCGCCTCATATAGCAGGTGTAAACAGCTGACACAATTTGCCATCACAGCTTTGTCGCTTTCTCATTTCTTTGGTCATCTATGTTTGTATAGGAAACACCTAAAAGAGAAAAAAGTGATAGGTATTAGAGCTCTACAATTCATACTACAATGATCACCATGAGGCCAGCTCACAAGTTTTAGTCCCAAATATCAGAGGTCTTTCCAGGACACTTTCTGGACATTATAAGAAAATCCTATAAGAAGATCCTTAAAATAGAGTGATATTGGCTGCTAGTTTCTTATTTTTACACAAAAACATAATCATTTTTCAGATATTATACCTAATATTTAGTTATTAAAGAACTGTGACAAAAGTATCAAGTGGGGCCGGGTTTTTGAAGTTGATAAATAAACTCTAGATTAGATGATCTAAGATCACACTAACGGTAAATCTTGAACAATATGTTGAAAATTAAACCAACATACAAATATAAATAAAACACAACAAATAGATTTAAAATGTTAATTAAATGCAGTCTAGAAAACATTTATGCACTGCAATTTATATTTGCATATCTGCCAAGATACATGCCAATACATATGTGTTGGGTTGGACCTCTGGAAAACTGTTATTATGGGGTCCAGTTGATTTTTTTTTTTTTTTTTTTTTTTTTTAGTTTCATGACACTAATGTCATGAGAAAAAGGTCTGATTCTCATTTATAATCTGCACATTTTTATCAACTTTAAATTTAAGTTAAATTGCATACAAGGAAACAAATACTGGCAGTAAAACAACAAATGTTCTCATAACTTAGAGAGTGAATTTATTGATGAGTCATCTCATAAGCAGCTGGGCTGCTAATTCTAACAACTTTATATACTGTGAGTGGATTTACACTCCAAAAGCATCAGATTTTACACACTTAACTCACGTTTGAATGTAAAATTGTCATTTGGAAAGTAACAGGTTACTAATATCAAAACTGTGAATGTAGTAAATTAGAAGTGTGATGTATCCTAAACTGGAACATTTAAGTACCTCAAAATGTACTTAAAAAGCTTCCCTTTTGCCTTCAAAGATATTTAAACAGTAACATTAATTTTGGGAGCCATTTTTAGATTTAGTCTTAGTACTGAAATAAAAAATGTACCCGAGTTTTAGTCAATTTAAGATTAGATGGTGATCATTCTTACTTGTGGATTTCAGGCTGAGTTTTTTCTCCTCACACTTGATTTTCCTGTGAAAAAGAATGGAGGTGAGAGATGGACATGATGAACACATTCTGCCTGAACAGAGGATTTATAGATACAGTGAAGGCAGTCAGTGAATCAAACCCTTCCCTCCCCACTGCTGATACAGTATGTTCCCAGAAATTCTTAAAAAGGGGATGAATTTGTAATTTTCTCTCACCCACTGTGAGATGACTGCTGCTTCTGAATTACATAAACTTGTGACCTGGAATGAAAATGAAACATTTTTCTTAACTGACCATATCCCTGCTGCCAAAACCAAGCTGGACAAGAGAAAAGAAGAACTGCCAAATTTATCTAACCCCATAATAAAAAACTATTGAACATATGTAATATTTTTAAATTCGTTAAGCATATGGTTTATGTGTTTTCAAATGTAGTTTCATATGTTTTTCTGTATTGCACTTGTGTTTTTATAATATTTGGGCCTTGATATGGGCCCAGTGTCTATTTGTCTGGCAGCAGTAGAGACTCACTTGGATTTTCGTTTGCAAACACACACGAATGTCATCACAATTATGATGACAGCCACTGGGACCAGGACCGCAATCAGGATGATCCATTTGGTTTCTGTAAGACAGCAATAAAATAAACTTTGATTCTTATGGAACCTACTGTCTATGCAGAGAAAGATAAAATATGTCTTAGGAAGTCTTGACAAGAGAAATAAAAATATCAAAATTTTCTGTCAGAAAGTCCGTCATAAGTTTGACTTGCTTCTTGCGGACTTGCAGTAGAGTCAATGGGCCGTATTTTAACGATCTAAAGTGCACGGTCTGAAGCGCATGGCGCAAGTGCATTTAGGGTGTGTCCAAATCCACTTTTGCTATTTTAATGGCGGAAAAATGGTCAATGCGCCAGGCACATGGTTCAAAGGGGTTGTCCATAGTCTCCTGATTAATCATGGGTGTGTTTTTGGCATAACATGCAATAAACCAATCAGAGTGTTATCTCCCATTCCCTTTAAGAGCCAGGTGTGCTTGTACCTTGGTGTATTGCTATTATGGTGGCACGTTTGCCAAGTAGAGAGAAGGAGCGCAAAGTGAAAGCATACGATCCATAACGAGCACACTGGCCCCTGCTGCTCCTGAACCCTCCTGTGACCAGCCCCAGACCACCAGTTTAAGATCCTTAATTTGTCCTTAATTTCATTAATTTGTTGAAATTTATTTTCGTTTGTTTTTTGAAAAGGTTTATTTTTTTGATTACAGCTTTTGTTTCTTTGAAACCATTTTGTTCAGTCATGGAGTAACAGGTAAAATCAGCGAGGTTTTAATTGCTGAAAGTATGGAAACCTGATCACTGTACTCTCAAAAATGCAAAGAATATTTGTTAAATATTGTTCATAAATTAAATCATTAATTTTAATCATGTAACGAATCATCAACACAGTTATCAGGACTTGATCAGATCTTCAATGTGCTGATCCTGTTGCTGGCAGCAGCTAGAAGCTGTGCAGATTCATTTCTTTCTTTAGTTTAATCATTGTTTTCACCTCATTTATTTCCTCATGTTCCTCATGTCATCATGTATGTATGTATGCTTAAATACCTACGTGTTTTGCCACGATTTGGTCAAGTAATTAGACAATTTTATCTGTCATTACTGCGATTAGTTAATTCTGATAAATATTATGACTAACCATTATGACATGTATTTTTTTAAATATGTTGATGTACATAATAATATTATTTCACATTGTAATCTTTTTATTTGTCATCTTTTGCACGTTTGTGCGCTGCTGTGCGTCCGTGTGTGTAACAAGCAGAGTGTATGTTGTGTGCCTGTGTAGGTGAATATTACTATCTTGATAATGCGCCCTTAAAATGAGTGAAACACTGTGCCATTGACTTTAGACCAGGTTTTTGTTGGTCAATAGCGCAATCATTCTGTGCTGCCTCAAGATAGCAATGTACCAACAATGCGCCTGACCACACCTCATTTTAAGACCAACACGCCCACGGGCACACTGATGGGCGCAAGTACATTTGCTATTTAAACAACGTGGGCACTGGATGGGAAAATAACAACTGCGTCAGTCTTAAAATAGCAAAGACACTAACATTGCGCTTGGCGCCACTTTGCGCTGGGCGTAAAATAGGGCCCAATGTGTAAGCTTTAGTTTTACTTTTTGTCCTGAAGAATGAAACAGATGATTGAGCAGCTCTTACCGAGTCCTCCACTCTGTGTGATCTCCACCTCACAGTTTGTGCCCTCAAAGCCCTCAGCACAATGACAGGTGTATTTGTTGTTGCTGGCCTCCTTACATATTCCTCCATTCAGACAAGGGTAACTGAGGCAGGGGCTTGCTGCAACACAGAATAAGACATTATTGAGTTTATGAATATTGTAATGTTAGATTTACTATGCTAACAGCCTACCCTCTGGACCAGATGTTCTGCACGTATCAAACAGGTGCATCAGGCTGCAATTGCATCTTTTGTGTCAAGCCACATTTCTCTCCTAATTGCATGTTGAGGATCAGGCAAAGAATAGGAGACAATGGCATTTCATTACATATCAAGAGGAGGAGTGTAAGTTCTGCATATAAAACAACTTTTAGTGTTTTTATCCAAAAAATCCACAGTGAATATATTTCAGTGGAGAGATGACATTTGTTGCTTTTTATTACAACCGCAGAGAGCTTCATCCTCTTCATTATCTGATATTTATTAAGACAGACATTCTGAACAGAGCTGGTAGAAGTCTTTTACTGCACAATCTTATTAACTTGAAATTCAGTTGCTTGAATATCCATTAAAGATAATGTCATTTTGGGGGCAAATCTATGTAGTTTTTTTTTCTCACAATCATTTTTTTGCATTGTTTCAGAATCACTGTGTTAAGGTACTAAAAAGAAGCAAAAGAATAAAAAACACAGCAGGTTTATTAACAAGCTTACAATGTTTTTCCCTTTGCCGTTTGTTTTTTTCTTGAGTTTTACCAATTTTTCAAGGCTACAAAAATAAAAAAAATATATGTAAATGTTTTTTTGAGTTCTAAAAGGTGTTCATCAGAAGCTTGACATGGTGGCTAAATATGTGTATGTATAGTTAGTGGAGTTTGCACTGAAATGACATTGGGTTTGGACTGGAATTTAATTTTGGAAAGCGCCTCACAAACACACACACATACACACCTCTGTAGCAGTCACGTTTGAAGTCGTAGATGGTGCAAATTTCACCATGTTGGCAGGTTTTGCGTTGGCACACAGCGCCGGTGCTGGTGCATTCACAGGACTGAGAACAGTCTTCAGTCACAAACCTCTCCTTCAGCTGCAGGATGGAGGGAGAGAAGAGAGAGAAAGGATGAAAAAAAGACTATCTTTCTGTTGCTGGTGCAACTGTTCCATAAGGTGTTGTACTCACAGGGTAGTATCTGTTGAGGAAGGTGCAGCCACACTGTGTGTATGGTACACAGATTCCCTCACTCATGACAAAGCCTGCGGCACACTGGCACCCCTCCACACAGGAAGTGGTGTCACACTCGGAGGGCGCGGCCAGGTCAGCACAGGAGGCAGGGCAAGGTGACATACAGGAGGAATAGGTGCTGTTGCCACCACAGGAGAGAACTAGGAGAGACCGAGAGAAGTCACACGTCTCATACGGATAATTGCAGATCATTTGAACTCATACAGTTCAATTTTAACAAGCTAGTTGTAGTTTGCAAAACCACAAAAGGCATTGTGGACATACATGACTGTACAAGACATATTGAGATTAAGGCTATGTTGAACTCCACAGTACTTTGACCATACCAGTGGTTTTGCTTGATTTAGTGCATTTACTTCAAATCATGTATGCTTCATTCAGATTACAGCAAAACATTTTGCTGATTACAGTACTGTGTTTTAGAAATGTGAATAACTGTGTCTCCAGTTCCAGGCTTCCATTGGTTTTCATTCATTTTATACAGTCAAAGAATCCATAAGCAGACACTTGCTTAAGTTGAGTTCAGCCATTTCTGTCAAAGTAACATTATTGTTATGAGATAACACACTGCAAACTTTCTAGATTTATCTTCACTTATCTGGATTACCAAGCAGCAGTCTTCTAATTGATTTTGTAGAAATGAATTGACACACAAACAGACCTGCGCAACATGCATTCAAAATAGTCATAAAAATGTCTAGTTTAAAGGATTTGAAGTAAATGGGGTGAAAAAAGCAAGCCACTGGTATGGTCCTGATTCTAACATACTTGTTATTCCTACTTGATGTGAATGTTGTTGTGTGTCTTCAGCATCTTACCACAGTCCAGCTGCTGCCTCCAGGATCCCAGTTTGACTCCTGCCTCCTGACAGGCTGCAGCGTACGCTTCATAACTGGCACAACGCAGCGCTACACCATCTGGCTCAGCACACAGGTCAAACAAGCAGTCACTGAGGGACAAACACGGACATACATACTGAGCATGAACAGGCTGCCGACTCACAGAACCACATTATCTCGCACAGGGACAATCTGGAAGAGGGGTGGTATATTAAAACTACATTCCACACATTGGGACTACTCACTCCTGGTAGGTTTGGGGTGGTAGGGTGGCGTGGCAAGCAGCAAATGGTCCTTTGGAGTCAGACAGTGCTCCACATTGAGTTAAACTGTTGAAGTCATTGAGCTGAGACTGAGAGCAGTCTGATGTCTCAAATCCTGTATCTAGATCCGTCTCCACCTCCCGCCTGGATACAGATGGCAGAAAGGATGTGAAGACAGAGGGAAACAGTGCTTTGTTAATGTTGCTGTGTCTAACCTGACACACAGGGTGCGAACGACAGGGGAGTCGGGGAACATTTCTGAAATTTTTGGGGTTCTCTAAAATATGACAATATGCTATTTTTGCCATGAATTTCTATTTTTCTGTATCTTTGTCATCATGGATCATGTGTAAAATTAGGCTATTATTGATGTATGACTCATGCAATTCACTTTAACACAAAGGTCAGAAAAAAACAAACCCCAACATCTGGAGACTTACTCGGGTGTTAGACTTCAGTCATATGACCAAATTTCTCTAGATCATAGCCTGAAGAAGGCTGTTATATGGTCCATAAGTCCAGGAAATTGCTAGTAAATGAAGTTTAGAATATCTTACTGATAGGTGTTTCTAAGGTCAAGAATGAATCTCTTACCTGTGGGCATGGACTGTGTGAGGAAGGTCATAGATCCTCAGTCCGTCAGCCTGTCTGTCACTGACCCTCCAGCTTTCTCCGAATGCGTTCAGGTCCCTGATGACTGTCCCGTCTGGTTTCATGTACTCGTTTCTAGTGATGTCATCATAGTTTCCACACAGCCCTCTGACATGGTTCTTATAGGTACTGGGCAGTATGATCTCTGATTTGTAGACACACAGATAAAGGAGGGAAATGATTCACGAACAAGTCAAAGAAGAGCTCAGTTAGTAAAAGTTAGCAAAAGTTTCTTCTTCTTTTACCTCCGCGAATATTGCCATCAAAGCGCACAGTGAGCCCGAAGTCAGTGGTGAGTTGGACCTGCCTGGACGTCATTGTGATGCTCAAACCATCAACTGGATTGAGAGGAGGTGCAACACGCTCCCCATTCACCTAGAGGAGATACAGCAAATTCAGTGTTTAGTTTTCACTAGAAGGAACAGCAAAAAATAAACAGTGCTTCCATCAGACAAAGACAAACTACTAACCAGAACTTTCTTCTTCTGCAGGAAGCGGATATTTAGACCGTAAACATCAATATACATCTGATCCAGGAACGACACCCTCTTGTTCCACCCACGTCGGATGTTCTTCCCCCTCACCACCAGGGGCGACAGTGAGTTTGGCAGGTTGTGGCCCTGAGTCAGGATGTAGGTATGGCGCCCCTGAAAGTGATGGGTGAATCTGTCAAATGTTCGATAGTGAGGATCCCCAGAGATGCTGCACTTGTCGAACTCTAAAGAGGATGATAAAGTACATGGAATATTTAAAATGCATTATGACCAAAACATTTCTTACACTAACAAAGCTTTTTGTAATATGACACATAAGGCCGTTCAGACTGATAGACTCACTGGTGGGTTTGCAGTAGAGGTCTCCATATTTGTCCAGGGCACACATTGAGTTGGAATCACAGCTGTGGTCCTTACATGTGATTTTGCCACCAAGGTTACAGGTACATGAGTCAGCACATTTATCTGTCAGCCATGAGTCTCCCACCTACGCGCGCACGCACACGCACACACACACACACACACACACACACACACACACACACACACACACACACACACACACACACACTCATTTAGATTTATAGACACTACTCAGTATCAGTTTCAGTTGGACTTTGAATTAAAATATTTTTGGTACAAAGATGTATTGCTACATCTGACGATATTTCTTTTCAAGTTATATTTGTGGAACCTTTGCAGAATTGCCTGCTGCTTCTTTATACCTGACAGCGAAGAGTTTCAGTTGGTGTTGTGAGACAACCGCACCATACTTACACTTATGCACTCACAATATGCTTCTATTGTACTTATACGGAGTTACAATTGCCTCTTCCAGTGTTATGACATTTTTAATCACTACATTTTATACCAAAAAATATATATTGCCTTTATTTTAAACTGGCTTGGAGCATAGTGTTAGTTAAGGCAGGGCACTCAAGTTGTGGTTGTATTAGCTGTTTGTAGTATGCTTCACAACCATTGGCGAATTCACAGCTGTGTGGCTGGTAACATCCTATCATTTCCATGTAGGTGTACATTGCAGACATTATAGCCTGATGCTATCACTGTACTCTGCTTGTCACACTCATGCCAACGCCAACACCCTAACCTCCTCCCTATGTGGTAAGGAGGAGAATCTAACTGTGTAACCATTTGCTATAAATGGTCACTCCTTGATATGTCTCTGATTGAATTATATTGCAGACAGACCTTTATTCATTTTTCTATTCTGTTTTGTACTTTTGATAATATTTTAGTAGGACATCTTCCTGTTTTTTTTTAAGGATCCAGGATGTGTTGAGTCTTATTAACAATAATGTTCAACAATTTAAAAAACTGCAAAGTCGCAAAGTAATGTAACAACATTTTTTTTCAAAATAACTCATATACTTTCTAACTTTCTCTATTACCACAGAGTGGTGAGTATCGACATGTCTGTTGTACTGATGGAATTAGTGCTGTGGAACATTGTACTGAATTTACCATGTGAGTTAGTATGGGTAACTTGGCCTTTAGAATATGTAATATTTTATTTGTTTGGCTATAATTTGTTCTCTAATTAAATACCATTTATCTGAGACTGCACAAACTAAACAATGTCTACTTTTGAGTCCTCAGAACAGGTCAATGCCTTAGTGTAAACAATTTCCCTCTGTTTCATTTGAAGGTTTTCGAGAAATCTGAAGTGGTGACAGTGTTCAAAATTTCACAAGAAAATTCTAATTTTTATTAGTTTTGATTTTATAATGTTTTTTCTATAATTAGCGCAAAAAATATTATTATTATTACATTATTGGGACAGTATACAGCTGTAAAAACTAATATTAAATTTACTTTTTTTCTTTCTCCCTTATTACCCATCAAATTTATTTTTGGTATAGACCCTACCATTTGTCTCTACTAAACTCTGTGCACTAAAACATTTAATCTGCACCTTTAATGCTTATAAATTGTATGTGTTTCTGATTTCAGTATTCAGGATGTTGTGCAGTATGATACCATATCCAGCCAGCAACAAAATTGACTCTGCTTCACTCACATCATGGTACTCTCCATCTGAGTCCAGACAGCCACATTTGTCTAGACGGACACACTTGCTGTCACTGAGGACAAAGCCGGCGTCACACTGGCAGCCCTCCACACAGGTGGCTGGGGGGAGGTGACAGAACATGGGGAAGAGGTCGGAGCAGGTGGGGGGGCAGGGCGTGTTGCAGTCTGAATAGTGGCTGTTAGGAGGACAGGGCAGGGCTGCAGGAAGAGAATTAAGTATTAAAAGAGTAAAACTAGAATCTTTTCTTCATTTAAAGTGTTAATTACTGTTACTTACGACAGAATGTGTTGTTCCTCCAGCTGATGGTAACTCCGGCGCTCTGACAGGCCTGAGCGTACGCCTCCACGTTGTCACAGAGTGTCACCTGCATGCCGTCATACTCACACATGTCGTAGACGCAGTTACCCAAGAAAGCCTCGGGAGGCACCAGAGAGTGGCAGGGCTTGAAGCGGTCAGAGAGGATGACCTCGGCACACTGAGCCTCGTACATCTTCTCTTCTTGTGCTGTGCAGTTGGGATGGATGTCTGGACGAGTGTCTGGCTGACAGCTTGAGAGAGGAGAGTGTTTGGATGAGTGCTTTCCTTGGTGACTTAACTGATATCATATAGATATATATGACAATTTGTGCATCTATTACTGTTATTTCTAGGCTGGATTATTACAATTCCTTATCATCAGGCTGCCCTAACAAATCATATCTCATAGTACCCTATTACTCCACTAGAGCTCTGTGCTCCCAGAATGCAGGCTTACTTGTGCCTGCATTCTGGGAGCTTACTTGTTACTTAGAGTCTCGAAAGTAGAAGGGGAGGCAGAGCCTTTAACTATCAGGCTTCTCTCCTGTGGAACCTTATTTCAATTTTGGTCCAGGAGGCAGACATGCCCTCTAAGTTTAAGAATAGGCTTAAAACTTTTTGATAAAGCTTATAATTAGGGCCGGACTAGGCTTGCCCTGGACCAGCCCCTAGTTATGCTGCTATAGGCCTAGACTGCCGGGGGAATATTCATGATGCACAGAGCTCCTCTCTCCTCCTCCCCTGCTCTCCATCTATATGCATTCATGTACCATTAACATGTTTCTAATTTGGCATCCTCACCGTAGTTTTGTGCTTCCTCGTCTCGCAAGACATCTTCGATTGCGGACCGACTGCTGTCCAGTTTGACACCTATGCTGCTGCTATTATTAGTCATATTTCTATCATTATTATTATTGTTGTTGTTGTAGCTTTTTCTGTGTCTCTCTCTCCCCTCTCCCCCTCCCTCTTTTTCTCTCAACCCAACCAGTCAAGGCAAATGGCCACCCACCTAGAGCCTGGTTCTGCTCAAGGTTTCTTCCTGTTAAAGATTTGCTGCTATCGCCAAGTGCTTTCTCATGGGGGAATGTTGGGTTTCTATAAATTAAAGAGTAAGGTCTAGACCTGCTTTATGTGAAAAGTGCCCTGAGATAACTTCTGTTGTGATTTGGCGCTATATAAATAAAATTGAGTTGACTTGATCTGCAATAACAAAGAATGTTTTACTGATGCTCTGGTTGATTTATTGCAACTACAGTACACCACCATGCATATTTGTGCTCCCATTGGAAGGACTCTCTTTGATGGTAAAGACCCCACTAAATCTTCAATATGTTGTGAATTCCAAATACAAATTTGTTGGGTGTAGCAAAGATTGCAGCCTTTAGGGGCTGCTAGTGGCACTTTAAACTGTTCAAGGGTGGCACTAAAAACACTTGTTGACACACTGCTACATTATTGGTAAAGATGAAGTTCACAGCCAAGTGAAGATAGGGTTTATTAAAAACAATGAGCTTATGTGAGCTCACCATTACAGTAAGATACTGATATTATGAAGCCTAAAAACACATCAATGAGCCACACTATTGCACTGGATGTCTGATGGAAGCACTATTGTTCCCTCATAAAAAGTTTTTGAACATGTTAGTTTGCTAAAGGTTTGCAAAGCTAAAAACCATTAGCAGGATATTCATAATACATCTCTACATCCAGCACAGCTCTAATAATGTTAACAAGAGAATATACTTCTAACTGGTTGAAAACATAGTGCTGTGATGTATCAACCAGTTGCACCAGTTTACTGCCATCAAACTAGAGACCTTGTTATATATGTACAACTATACAATATATATACAACTTTCATAGAATTTATCATAAACCATACTGACTACAGTGTACTTTGTGATTTTTGAAATACTTATGGAGCATGCAAATGGTTGTCAGAGTGAGTAGGGTAGAGTTCCACTGACCCAGGATCACTGTCTCCATCTGATTTCCAGCTGTTGCCCAGTTCAATCACATCCTTGGCTGGTTTCTTGTTGGGCATCAGGTTGTCGTCAGACGAGTTGTAGTTGTAGTTCCCACACATGCCACACAGCTGGAGAGAAGCAAGGCGGAGCAACATTATTTACACCGAGAAATTTTGGAGGAGGGACAATAAGACAGGCAGACTGGTGTTATGTCTTCATACCTTGTTGAAGTATTCTCCAGACACAGTGATCTCCAGGTGATGGACTCCGTCAAACTTCACCTGCAGACCAAAGTTTGTGTCCAGCAGACTGTAGGATCCACTGGTTATCACCTTGACTCCAGCTACGTCAACGGAAACAGGGGTTCGCACCCGCCGTCCATTCAGCTAAGGCAAGATAGAGACGTCAGTCCACCATGAATGATTTAAGTACGCTGTTTCCCATTCCTGTTTTCTCACCAATATCCAATAAATCTAAAAAAAAATAAAAAATGTAAAATGTTCCTTACCAGAACTCTGCGGCTCTTCTGCAGTTCAACCACAGTGTCATGAGGCAGGTAGACCTTGACAGAGCGAACATAGGAGGCCTCTGGTTGACCACGCTCCTCATTTTTGGCCACTATCTTGAATGGCGTTACCTTGGTGACGTTACACACCTAGAAGAAATAACATTGTTTTGTTTTTAAGTTTTCTACAGTTCAGAAGTTACTACAGTGGCACAAACATAAGAGATGTTTGTAAAGTTGAAAAAGAATGTGACATAAAATTCAAATTCATTCCATACCTCCACCAGAGTATAAGTGCAGGTGCCCATGAAGGTGTGCATCACACTGTCAAAGGTGTAGTAATGAGGATCTCCAGCCACATGACACACTCCTTTACCTGAGGAGTGAAATGATATCCAGGGAAAAGTGACAAATATGTTTGATAATTTTGTGGTCTTTTCCATCATTTCAAAGAGACAAAATTAAGACTTAAGTTGTAATAACCAGACCCATCCTTTAATCTGGGTGTATTGTAAGGGTAAGAGTTAAATGACCTCCAGGGCAACTGACACAGCTTCAGGTGTAATGAATCTTTGATCATTCAGTCTATTACATGTACCTGTAGAGTGGCAGTCCAGCACTCCTTCCACCACTTTACACTCCTGTGCGGGGCTGCACTGCCAGGGCTCGCAGGTGATGTTGTTGTTGCCATTACACTTACAGCGCTCTGAGCAGTCCATCTCTGTGAACCAAGAGTCTCCAACCTACACACACACACATAAGAAAAGATATTCTCTTGCAAAAAAATGAAAATCATTCCCCATGAGCGTTCCATAGTAGAGCACACCTACCGGCCTGTACTTTCCATCTTCATCCGTACATCCACACTCACTGAGCGGGACACATTTGTCCCCACTGAGGATGAGCCCGGGGTTACAGATGCATCCCTCCACACAGGGCTGGTTGCAGGAGCCACCAGAGCCTGCAGGGTCCTGGCAGCTGGGCTGTGGGCAGGCGGGGCCACATGGGGTGTAATGACTGCCTGGGGGGCATTTCAGAGCTGGACGGGGGTATCACAGAAGAGGACATTGGTAAGTGGATGTTTTTGGGATGTTTGTGAAATACACAATTTTATATCTGTCATTCCTCCCCAAACAAAAAAGAAAAACATGTGCATTATGCATAGTCTAAATCTAAAATCATAGTGTCTTCTTCTTGAAACTCAAGGCTATACTAAAAATTATAAGAAGCAACTGTAGTACCAGAAAGATATCATGTAAATAGAATGAGTCAAACTACAATATTGCTGCTAAGTTTCAGTGAACTAATTTGATTCAACACAAACTTGTGGATCAGAAGCACTTTCTCTCCTTTCATAAAGCAGGATCCTGTATTTCCTCAGCTAAAGAATAAGTTTTATTTTCTTAAATCAAGTCTATTTAGTGTTGTAATGAACAGCAGCCACTGTGGCAAATGGCAATTACAGGAACTACCATTATAACCACAAGCAACTGGTCACGCCAGACCAAGCCTGAGTGTATGGAACTGAACATTCATTCTAACAGACTTGACACACAGACTTACGACAGAAGGTGTTGTTTCTCCATGCGATGGGGACTCCCCCAGCAGCACACATGTCGGCATAGCTCTCTATGGCTTGGCACAGAGCTACTGTCTCGCCTCCAGTGGCACACATGTCATACACACAGTTTTCAAAGTAGGGCTCAGGAGGCACGACAGAGAGGCAGGGCTTAAAGATACCTGAGGTCAGAGAGGGAAAGGAGTAGAGATGTAGTTGTGGTGAATGCTATTAAATTCATTTTGCTGTGATTTTCTGGGCTCTAGGCAAAAATCCTAGAGCCCAGAACATCAGAACATCCTCTTGAACCTGCTAGTACAGCTCCTATTTTAAAACATTTTACACTTTACCTCTTCTATGAAAATTTGCTAACATGTTTTCTGAAATATCAAATGGAATCTGCACAGTAGGCTGTTTGTGATATTGATGAAAATGGTGATAATGAATGATGAATGAGGACAGTTACCATTGGGATCAGTGATCATGCCGCAGCTGGTGGGCTTCTCGGCCTCCTCCTGCACTTCTTTATCACAGTCCTCCTGTGTGCCACCATTGGTACAGCTGGAGAAGAGGTGGAAGATTCATTACAATGGCATAAAGTGATGAATGTTGGTTATGTGCTTGAGCGTGTGCATATTTGTGGATGACAGATGACTGTCAGTCTGTCACCTAACACTTTGGTCTAGAGCATCAGATGCCCAAACCTTTTCTCACAGGAAAATTCTCAAATACAAGCCAGTATTAAGATAATGGTTAAGTCTAAAGTAATATTTTTCATGGCCAGCATGAACAAAGAAAGGGTGGTCCTTAACATTCAGCTAAAAAATATCAAGAGGGGGTGGAATGATCTGTGCTATAACGGCTCATACGATAAGTTTCATCCACAACTGAACTCAGAGAAATGGTGAAAAGCAACTGGAATTAATGAATGAGAACAGCATTAAAAAGAGAAAGTGAGAGCAGCAGACAGGAGAGTGTGACTGTGGACATTATACTGAATTTATAATTCAGCGGGTAAACATAGAGGAAGTGGTGAGTTTACCAGTTTCTAATATAAGCCTATTGCAAATTAAGGCCTGGTTCTCTCTGCAGTTCAGTATTTTCTGTAACAGTAAGTGATTTCGTTACGTCTGACCGAATTTGGAGAGTGAGTTCTGTTTGTGCATGTATTCATGTTTGTGTGACTCACTCAGGCCGTGGGTCAGGAACCTGCCAGCTGTCTCCCAGCTCATTAGTGTTGGCAGCGGGTGTTTTGTTTGGTTTCATGTTGTCATCTTTGGGGTTTCCATTGAAATTTCCTGCCGAGACAACAACATTAAGACTCACCACACAGTGACAAATCTCATGATAAAAAAGACATGACATTAGTCATTAGTTGTTATATTAAGTTTATGGTAGAATGAATGAAATGGGACACAGATAATTGCTGATACTGGTTCTTACCACACATTCCACAAAGCAGGCCACTGTAGGAGGTTGGCACTGTGACATCAGCGTGATGGTTACCATCGAAACGCACCCTTAGGCCGAAGGATGTCTCCAGAACAAGAAACTTCCCACTCAAGTAGATCTTAACTTCACTGATGGAGGTGACAGGTGGGACGACCACTGTCCCATTGACCTGCAGAACAGAGACATATGTATTTAGCCATTGTGATTTCTGCAACAGTGGCCACTGTGGCAATAAGTGGTAATTACAGGATAATGGCACATTACTCTAATTATCAATTATTTATTATTTTGTGACATGCTGAACGTACGTTTTCCTTTTGTTGCTCTACTGCAAAGGTGGCAGATTTCCCTCCAAGTCAGACAGGATTGTACATACATGGTTGCCAAACTTCTTTCTAAATCTACCACTGTATCAGACACATTTAAGTACCAACCCTCTGAGTCAGGTGACATACCTGCACTGTGCGGCCCCTGCCGAGGATGACGGTCACACCACTCACATTGATCACCACAGCCCTGACATAGGAAACCTTCTTGTTATTTCCTCTGTGCTCATTCTGGGTGTCCACGGTGAAGTACGACAGGCCGGAGGAGACATTGCAGGGTTTTGTCAAGGTGTAGGAGCAGGCTCCCATATAATGGTGGGTGTATTTGTCGAAGGTGGTATAGTGAGGGTCACCTGACACTGAGCAGATACCGTTTCCTGTGGTAGAACAAGAGGGGGAAGAACTGAGCTTGATTTGATGTGTGCACTGACGTATGTGGAGTCTAAACTTTGTCTGTTGGAGTTTGCTGATGTATCTTAGTCTTCCTCTATTTTGAGCTGAAAAAAAAATAAACCATTGTAGCATGCAGTACATGGAATGGGTTGTAAATCAGATTAAACATGTAAAATGTTTATGGTTCTTTAAGGAGTCTCTAAGTTTTTTTTCCACTGTGAATTTTATACACCTATGCATGTATGTATGTAATACTCCAATTTTATACTTATTTGAGTTCCCAGCTGCATTATTTCAAAAAAAGATATTGCATAACAGCACAAATGATCAGTTTCCATCCAAATGTTTTCGTGTGAGTCATGAAAGTCCAGGGCTGGATTCACCTGCTGGGGGCCCCAGGGCAAAATAATGAAGTAGTGGGGGCCTATTAACCCCCATTTCTCCCACTCTCTATGCATTGTATACAGTATGTATTCTGCTGAAATAATACATGGCCCCAGGCTTACAGTGCGGTAATTTGATTAGGCACAAACTAATTTAGGAATACGCACTATAAGCACAAAATGAGCTGAGATAATGAAGAACTGAAAGATACATTTGATACATTGACACAAGACCCCTCTCAGACAGGACCTCCTGACTTTAAGGTCCTTGTGAGTTGGCCCTAATGCAAAAATGAGCTGCTGGGTGCCGGTACAACCCCCTCTCTTTCTGTAAAAATAAATAATATAAACAACATACCCAGAGGGCGGCACTCATACTCTCCGTCTTGTAGCTGGCAACTCTCAGTGGTTGGTTTACAGCTGCTGTTGCGACATTGGATCAAACCTCCACTGTGACACACACACCTCTGTTCACAACCCGGCAAGTACCAGTCATCACCCACCTAACAAACGCACACACAAAATGCATGAGGGTCTTCTCTCAGTCTCTTAACTGATATTAAGTACATGCTGGTCTGCACAAAGCTCTGACCAGTGTGATATTTCCAAGACCAAAACATACATTAAGCTTCCACCTGCTTGCTCATATCTCACATAATAGTCAATAATAATAACTATTATTATTATTGTTATTATTGTTATTATTATTCGTCCACTAATCGGAAGATCTGCGGTTCGATTCCCGGCTCCTCCAGTCCACATGCCGATGTGTCCTTGGGCAAGACACTTAACCCCAAATTGCTCCTGATGACTGTGCCATCAGTGTATGAATGTGTGTGAATGGTTAGCTTCCTCTGATGGGCAGGTTGGGACCTTGCACAGTAGCCCCTATACCCATGAATTCAGCCTATGAATGTGTGTGAATGGGTGAATGTGATTCGTAGTGTAAAAAGCGCTTTGAGTGGTCGGAAGACTAGAAAGGCGCTATACAAGTACAGTCCATTTACCATTTACCATTGTAAATTGTCGTTGTTGTTGGAATTTTATTATTGTAAATATTCATCATCTCCACCCATTTGCTTACATGATGGAAAACTAAAACAATAAAATATCTTGAGTATGTTCTTGAAATATTTTCAATCCTATTTTTCTTTTGCAAAATCATAATAGTATTTGTAATGATTTAATATTATTTTTATATTTTTTTTGTATCCTTTACTTCCACCAACCTTTCCACCACAGCTAAGCATAATAGCTCTTCTGAGATATTTCTGCTTTTTCCATGTATTCATTTATTGATGTATTCGAATATTAACCTTCAAAAACATGTTACATGAACTCTGGTTTATGTTTGTGCCTATTAATGGAGCCACAAGCATTAAGGCAGACTTACTTCACTTATTTGTTTCAATGGGCTGTGGGCCATGAATTATATTTTTTGTTACTTTAGACCATCTTAATGTTTTTTCCTGACTGTTCTGCTCACCTTCCCTTTGGCTATTTTATATTTTCAACATTCTTTAGCACATGTTCTGAGCAGCGAATGCCTACAATTGGTTGTACATTGGAGTATGTCAGAGCTGCAAAGCTAAGAAGCCATTAGCTTAAGATTGATGGCATTTGTATAATAGCCTCACTCCTTCACTTAACATGAATAATTCCTCCATCTGGTATTAGTATGCTTTGCTTATAATTCAACCCAGAGTACCATTCTTGTTCTCGTCATGTTGTGTAATATTGACAAACTTCATTGTTATGGCAAACTGAGGATCAGATTAGTACTGCTTCATGTGCACAATTAATGGAATGTGATTAAAGTCACTTGAAGCTCACTTACAGGGTGATAGGTTCCACTGGTGTCCACACAGCCGCAGTCTTTCAGTGCCACACACTTGTCATTGCTGAGGATGAATCCTGGGTTACACTCACAACCCTCCACACACACGTTCTCACAGCCGGATGGTCCGACCACGCCTAGACATGTCTCTGGACAGGAACTCACGCACAGAGAGTAGGAGCTGTTGGGAGGACAGGCCAGCGCTACATGGAGGAACGGAGGCATGACAGATGGAGGGAGGATGGACAAAGGCAGTGTATTAAGGAGGAGCAGAAGGAGAAGCAGAAGATAGACGAGTGGAAGGAAGGTAGGATAGAGACAGGGATTGATAAAAGGAGGGACAGTAGGGTTAAGACAAGGACAAAAAGTTTGATGTTATGTTGTGGGTCGGATGATGGTTGTTGTTCGAGCTTTTTCTGGATGAATAACACAATAGTAACCTTCTGGCTTAAGATTAATTTATTCGTCTCTGCTGAGGTGTTGAGGTGATTAAGCTACATGTCATGTCCAGTTACTATTGTAGCCACCAGCCTCCCGGATGTGAGGATATGTTGGATTTCCCAATCTTCTATGACAGTAAAGTGCATATCTTTGTGTTTTAGCGTGCTAAACTAAGATGTCCAATATCAAAGTTGAAATACTGATGATGGTCATTTAAAGGTGCAATATGTAGAATTTAGTGACATCCAGCAGAACGGACTTGGCAGAAATGGAACATAATATTCATAAGTATATTTTAACTAGTGTATAATCACCTGAAAATAAGAATTGTGTTTTCATTACCTTAGAATGAGCCCTTTAGGTCTACAAAGGGAGCGGTCCTCTTCCATGGAGGTCGCCATGTTGCACCACCATGTTTCTACAGTAGCCCAGACAAACCAAACACTGGCTCTAGAGAGGGCCTTTCATGTTTTTTGCAAGTTTCGCAGCACCCGTAGGTTCTCCTACACGCTTGGAAGCGGTGGGGGAGGGTATTCAGTTGGTTGAAATCTGTAACCTCACCACTAGATGCCACTAAATCCTACACACTAGTTCTTGAAAGGTTGTTGAGATATTTCACTCTGGATTAATTGGGCTGACCATTGCCATCCCTAGAGCCTAATCCAATATCCCTAAAGGTTAAATACAGTAACTTTTTCTCTAAACATTTTATGAGAGATATTACAAAATATATACATTTTCCAAGAAAAAATAATTAATACATTTGGAGTGACAGGGACATTATATTCAGTGACCCCGATGAGAAAGATACTAGCTGCACTCAGGATGTCCTGTGCTCCAACCGGAAGCAGGAAGGAGTGTGATCTTCTCTTGGAATGATAAACTATGTCATATTAAAACAATGAACACTTACGGCAGAAGTCTGGAGTCCTCCACTGATGGACTTTGGCCCCAGCACTCTGGCAGGCATCAGTGTAGGCCTGGAGCTGGTCACACAGCACATGCTGCTGGCCGTTAAACTGACACATGTCATACACACAGCTCTGGAAGAAGGGAGTGGGATTCACCACACTGACACACTCCCTGGAACAGAGAAAACACACTCAGTCAGTTTGGGGAGGAAAAGGCACATGTTGCTGATTTCACTTATACCACCCTCTCAAGTAGCTCTCAGTTCTTTTCATGTAAAAATTACAAATATAGAAATACATGAAATCACGTCCTAAAAAAGATAGATATTGTGGGCTCTATCATCCACACATTCCTTGCCAAGGAAAGAAAGAGCTAAAGCCAGATTTCACCTCATGTGTATTACAGTTTTTTACGATTGGTTACCACATGGTTCAACACTGAGAATGCATCTTCAAAACTCTTCACACAGTCAACTTTACCAACACACTGCTGGGCACAGCAGCTCATTTTACACACAAAAGCAAATCCTTTCAGCACACACTAACACAACAATTCATGTGTCAATCAGAACACACTGAGATAAAAACACTAATGGCAGGCAGCACATGAGGATCTTTTTATGACAGTCTGTGAAGTTACATCGCTGTTTTATTTAATTTATAGTTTTTTAATGTTTGATAGTGTCAGAAATGTGTTTATTATGTAAATACAGTAAGATGTAGTAAGATACAGTGTATTCTATAGGAACGAGTTATAGAAATGCAGCAGGAAAGCTTTCAATGGGCTCTATTTCTGACACCACATCTTGTTTTTTGGTTGAATATAGATGTATTTCAGTGTTGTTATGATTTGGCAGATTGCTGTCCATATGAATTATTTAGAGTTTGAACATAAACTTAAGACTTAAGTGAAGATGTAAATGTGTAAAATGTGCTGCCCAATGGGCTCCAATGGGCTTGGAGCTGAGAGCCACAGAAAGGGTCAAGAAGTCAGAAAGTATTATGTAGTTGATCTGTCTGTTTATGGGATCTGATGACAGACGTGTGTGTGTGTGTGTGTGTGTGTGTGTGTGTGTGTGTGTGTGCGCACACATGCGTGTCTTTGTGTGTTTTAGTGTGGTCCAGAGTTTAATGCCGTTCATATAATATCCCAAGAACAAACTATAACTGTAATCTGAAGTAAGATAAATGAGATAGTTAGATAATCTTTGCAAGGATACCATAATCTGTGTGTGTTTGTGTGTGTGTGTGTATATGTGTGTGCGTGTATGTGTTTGATGACTTCCTCCAATAACCATTGGTCACCTCTTTCAAAACAAAGTCCTCACTGTCTGCATAGTTGTAAAACAAGTACAAAATTAAAACAGTAAAGCATCATTTGGAAATATTCAGACTGAATCACATCCTCCAACTACCCTTTGCCACAATAGTCTGCATAGTCTGATGCACCCCCACCCAGTCAGATAAATAAGTGCTGACACTGCTCACAACAGGGAGGTGTCTCTTTTTGAAGTTCAACATTAATTTCATATCCTTGAGTCTGATGAAGTCAACATGAGAAAGTGTAATTCGAGATTTGTACCATGCATTCTAGTTTTAGCTAAATTAAGGAAATGAAGGACATGAAACTAAGTCGATCATTAAAATGAGCAGAGACTGTGGTCAGCCTGAATTCATGTTTTTTTTTTACCATGGATTCCAATAATGAGTTTTCAAAACAGACAAAAAGTTATCAACATGTCTATAAAGGTTTCTAAATCTACTTAATAATGCAGCTCTCTGCTGTCCAACCTTAGGTTCAGTATGTTTCAAGCCCTCATATTTTCACCAACATATGACGAAATACACTTCTGTGTTTTTGGGCCGATAGAGCATGCTCAGTAGAGTCCTTGCCCAGCCAAGCCAGTTCAGACCATGCATGTCTGAGACTTCCACTGGCCAAGCTGGCTGACTTCCTGTTGGTTTCCCACACATATGAATGGTATAAATTAATTTGATCATGCTGCTCTTCTAGACTTTCCAAATGTTATTGGACTGTATAGATCAAATTCTGATCATGAAAAGAGTTATTTTTCTTGTTGTCTTTTTTCAAAAGGCAGGTCAATAATTCAGACAAAAAGTGGTTTCCTCACCTGAAGGGACCAGCAGGATCTTTGATTTTGCCACATTTGTCTGGTTTCACCACCTCAGCCTCAAGTTTGGGGTCACAGTCTGGGTCAGGCTTGGTGCCCGAGGTACACCTGATCAAACACATCAAGAGGGTCAAGTTTATGCCACTCCTTAAGTCAACAACCCATACAATTTAATTCATTCTCAAGAATTATAGCAGGAAGAAATGTGAGAGCAGGTGAGTAGGTAATTGAAGACATTCTACAGCATTATCTTTGTGTCTCAGCTCTGAGCATGCACATTTAGAGCAGACAAACTTTATGTTCTTACAAGAAATACATTTTGAGATCAAAATGTCTAATTGTGTGCTCAGAATTGAGACATCCAAGTACTAATCCATACATTGCATGCATAGCTTATATTGTAGGTTTATATTTTTACTGAATGCATACACAGATTATAGAGAGATTATGCAGAGTGTATCCATGAGCCTATTGACATGTACTTTAGTCACATGTATGATTTTCCAAGGAATTGTAAGGAAATCTGTCACTTCTAAGATTACAGAACAGGGATAAATGTGCATAAACTCACGAGTCGTCCTCATCCTCTTCTGTCTGCCAGCTGTTACAGAAGTCATTGACATTTCCTATCAGAGTGCCATCTGGTCTGGTGAAATCATTGTCTGCGTTCCCATCGTAGTCACCACACAAACCACACATCTGGTCATAGTAGGAGCTGGAGCGACAATAACAAAGAGGATACAGGATTAGGAAATGTGGAGGAATGTCTTAAGAAGACTTAAAAGGCCAAATACTGTTTAGCCCTTTAATGGAATTCTACAAAGAGAACGAATGTAAAAATCCTTTCATCTCATATAATCAGCCAGGGCATCATCAGTAAGAGATGTATGACCAAATGTAGAATGTAGAGAGGATTTATTAAAAATAGCAATGACCTTTGAACTACAGCTTGCACAGATGCCAAGGTGATTTCTTCTTTTCATGAAATATACCTCTGTAGTTGGGTCAACCTACGCCAGGGGCAGTGATCAGGTGTTAAATTGTATTTAAAAGAGAATAAAAAATGACCCTCAGCATTTACAGATTTTTTCCAGACTGTAATGACCGGATTTAAAGAAATTCATCAATATTTAGGATTTAAAAGATTTGCTTGGTACCCATATCATTCTGCCTTTTAAGGTGTGTTTCATGTGTGACTAAAAGTCAATTCAAAGAGGTGTAGATGCGTCAATGTAAGTTGAAAATATTTCAACTTGAGTGAAAAAATTAGTTGATTGATCAAAAATGTATGGAAATCAGAAGAAAATGAGAGGATGCTGGAGGAAAATAACAGACAATAACTACATTGGCTGTTTGGGGCAAATAAACATGAACTGCAAACAGTCACAACAGTCAAATTAGCAGTTCATCATTTCTACAAAAAACGTGGATTGAAAAACAGCTGTACATAAATGTTAAAATTCAGCATGTATGTCAGTAGAATCATAATAGTTTCATACATTTGGTGTAATTCCAAAGACATGTCAATTATCAATTTAGTTTTGGTTGAGTGTCTTGGAAGTGTTATTATGGATCCCACTGCTTTTCTTGGCAAGACACATCCTGCTATGATGGCGCTGCTAGTCTAACTGTATGTTCACTGTATGTTCGAGCATGGATGCCTGGCCAATCCTAGCGCTTGAATGCTATGTGGGGTGTATCTTGCCAAGAAAAGCAGTGGAATCTAACGTGTCTTGGAACGGTCTGTTTTACCCTGTGTCTAGACAGCAAGCATGTAAGAGTCATTTTTCACGTGCACGTCACATGCAACCGATACGCTCCCATTTTAATCTTTGCAGCTGTCTGCACCAGCTCTGTGTAGGCAAATAGTATTGGTCTAATATAATCATTTAAATGGCCTCACCAAATCAATTTCTTTAGTTTTTAGTTCTATCATTATTATAGTAACTAACGTATGTGTGGATGTGGATGTGGCCTTTGAAGCTTTTTCCTCCAACCTCTAAACTATGGAGGACGCCATTTATAGAGTTTGTGACACCATGTTGCAATTTTCCGAATAAAAAAAGAATTAAAGAAATACACTATCACATGTATGTAAGTAACCAAAGAGGTCCTAAAATATCCAAACAATTCAGAGTGTTGACATATTTGATAAACATTAGAAAAATACCTGCAGAGGAGGGTCAACCTCTGACAGAGTGTCACCATTGATTATTAAGTTTGAATGAACCTCTACCCATACCAACCTGGAAACTGAGATCTGGGCGTAATGGTTTCCATCCCAGCGCACCTGGAGGCCAAAGGGTGTCTGTAGGGTGACGTATTGACCCGCAAGACTGAGAGAGATGAGAGGAGAGGGGGAATGCGGAAGGGCCACCCGCAGACCATTAACCTGCAGGATGGAAGGAAGAAAATACAACATAAAGAAGATGTTAAATAGAAGCTTCAGGTTATGTTTGTTACATATTTGTGGTTTCTGTTCAGCTTTTCAAGTTGAACAGGGCACACAGGGATTTTTTCTCTAGCTCTATTTTTGTAAGATAAGATGACGTATTGAGAGTGGGAAAACCTGTTTGATCTGTGGATGGATCAAACAGATGAGTACAAAAGAGGATGAACAGGAAGAGTGTGGATAGATTTCTGGGATTATGGCATTAAAAGATATAGCAAGAGAATGCAAAGATCGAATGAAAGGTGAAGAGAAGAAGGGACAGGCTTTGAGTTGTAATTTCACTAAACCGGAGGATTAATACTGATAAAGAGAGTGATACAGCTGGTGTGTGTGTGTGTGTGTGTGTGTGCGTACATTCATTTGCACATGTTTTGCTTAGTCATCCTCTTGTGATAATGACAGGTTGTAAAGGTTATCTACACACACACAGAATACATTGTGTACAGGTGTATATGTTGTCATTCTGACCATTGTCCTCCTGGCCTTCATCAGGGTCACAGTCACTCCATTCACAGTGACATAGAGCTTTCTCAGGTAGGACACACCTGACACTCCTCTCTCCTCATTCTTCCCCTCTACTGAGAACCAAGGACCTGCACGAGGAACACAACACCATATAGTACCACAGATATTGTGTGTTAATATTAAAAATGAATATTGGTTGATATGGTGCATGACTCGGGCTCTACCAAGTTGTCCTGCTATAGCAGGTATGGTTTAAACCAGACTTCTGTGACGGATCACGTCAAGACAAAAAATCAGATAAATAGTTTGTGTTGAAATGTGTTGAAATAGTCTTATTAATGTAAAAGCTACATTCAATAGTCAGTATTCAGATGTCTCTCCTACCTACAGCTGTCACAGTCAGTACATTTACACAAAACAGTTCATTGTTGGCTTTTTGCAGTAACTGATGAAGGTATGGTTATTTTAATTTATCATGCAGTTGTAGTGCCACCTCCTGGTGTATGGCCATCACATTTTATAGGATCACCCAGAGTTGATATGTGTATACAACATGTCATCTAAATGTGGATGCAATTGCATGATGTGTTATGGCAGTTCATGTCAAATAGGTACACACACAAGAATTTTGAAACAATTATAGGTGACAAAAACAAAACAAAACCTTGCTCATCTAAACATTTCTGGTACACAATTTTATGAAAAAAAAAATCTATAATGTAACACTTATAAATGTCTAAACCTGTTCCTACCTGTGTTGTTCTTGCAGGTTCTAGCAAGTGTATATGTACATGTTCCCATGAAGCTGTAGAACTTCTTGTCAAACGTGTTGTAGTGAGGATCTCCAGAGACCACACAGTCCTGAGAACCTGAGAGAGAGGGACAAACAGCCTGAACAACTCTAGAACATTAAATTACAGCACAGCTGAGATAGCTATGAGCGGCTGATTGACTGCTTTCCTAAAACAATGACTGAATTGTTCGATTCTCATCTGATTTTGATTCATATCTGTCCATATTCTAAGCTACATGGATATTACTATTAACCACTGTGTTAGACTAAAAATGAACACCCTGACCACTTTAACAAAGAAGAAGACTGGTAATTACATTAAAATTGGAAAAGTACAGCTTGCATTTAGGATATGTTGGTTTGGGTGCTAACCAAAAAATAACTGTGATAGCATGATGAGGTAATCAGATTTTTCTCTTCAGTACAATTGAGTTACATTTTTCAACTTGACAGAGAGCTGATTTGAAAATAGAACTTTGAGATTGTGTTCCAGAAGTTAAAACCATATTCAAAATAACTGATATCTGTAATAACAGAAATTACCAAAAAACCAGCCTTGGAACATAACCTAACTCAACAGTATGGTCTTCTGACCACTCAAAGTGCTTTTTACACTACACTCATTTACACACTGAATAGGTACAGGGGCTACCATACAATGTCCCAACCTGCCCATCAGAGGGAATCTAATCATTCACACACTGATGGCACAGCCAGCAGGGGCAATTTGGTGTTCAGTATCTTGCCCAAGGACACTTCAACATGTGGACTGCAGGAGCCTGGAATCGAACAGCCTGTCTTTGGATTAGTGGATGACCTGCTCTACCTCCTGGGTGGCTGTGGCGCTATATTGTGTGGTTCACTCCATTTGCAATTTGGGATAGTAAACCTTTGGAATGCATTTCAGTTTTTAACTAAGACCGAGAGCAGTAGCAGAGGCCTTCTGTGACAAAGTACATTTCCACTGTTCCTGTGTTGGGATTTAGGTTGTTAGAAAGTTTAAATGGAATCATCCATGTTTCTAAGAGTTATCTGGGGCATCCTTACTTACTTACTAAAAGTATTGTTTTAGTAAGTAATTTGTTTTTCTGTCCATCTGTCACTCACTCACTTCTTATGGTGTGGTGGGTGTAAACTTACCGGTTGGATAGCAGCCCAGCTCTCCACCCTGGAGTTTACACTCGTGCATTGGTGGGCATTCAGAGGTCACACAGGTGACAGAGAAGGCATCACATCTACACTTCTGCTTACAGTCCTCCACATAAAACTCCTCTCCAGGCTGAGACACATGTGCACAGCGTTAGCAGAGGGAAGCCTCAATCAAACATTTATAAAGTGTATTGATGAAGTAGGGTCAGTGGAGCAAATGGGGTCAGATCAACACAACAGACAATTCAGTAGAGTAGCATAATGGGCACTGTTGGCTTTGTTTGTGTTTTTCACATTTCAAATATGCACTTAAAGAGGACAGCATGTGAACAGAAAGATGTCCTGAGAAATGTATAAAGCTCTCATGCACGCACACACACACACACATACAGACACACACACACACACACACACATGCACACACGCACACACACACACACACGCACACACACACGCACCCTTTCTTTTAGATACACTTCACTGTACCTCATAATACTGGCCATTGTGTTTGCAGCCACACAAACTCTTTTTCACACACTTGCCGGCACTCAGGATGTAGCCAGGATCACACACACAGGCCTCGGAGCAGGGCCCACTGCAGGAGGGAGGTTTCCCAGAACATGTCTCCTGACAAGGGTCTGCACAGGGCTCATAGTGGCTGTTCAGGGGGCATCTCAGGGCTGGGGGAGGATAGGAAGCTGAAGTCAGTGATAGGACAGGCATAGAGGTATATGCTGAGACTGAATCAAGCATCTCAGACTTGACTCCTAGCAATTTAGCACTCCTCTGGTGCCCCCCTAAATATTGCCTGAGACAGGAGTCATTTTCTAAATCAAAAAAGTAGTAAATAGTAGTGGAAAGTAGTCAAATGCTTTACTCATAGTCCTGTAGGACCAAATTTGCATCACTCTTTGAATTTGAACTTTTAGCTAGTTTGCAGTGATTTCCTACTCTGAGAGGCTTGATAAATACAGGCCCATATCAAATAAGAACCCTTCCTGACCCTTGGAATGCAACTTTCGAACTGCTTTCATCTCACCCTTTCTAAATCTCTCCATCCACCTATCATTTCTATGTCCATTCATTCACCCAACACTCACGGCAGAAGGTTTCATTCCTCCAAGGTCCGATTTTGACCCCACGGTCCTGGCATTCATTGATGTAGGCTTCGATAGCTTCACAAAGAATGGGCTTGGCTCCATCCAGCTCACACAGATCAAAGACACAATCCTTGAAGTAATTCTGAAGACACATATAGTTTGTTGAGTTACAATGCTTAATTCTGTCTGTTCATCTTAAAACAAAAAGTAATAACTTTATTTTTGTGTTTAAATTCCTTTTCCACTGTGACAGTGATTTCTGTCTCCTGCTTTTTTGATTCTTTGCTGCTTCAGACTCTTTTATATCTGGTGCAGAGGACTCAGTACCAGCACTTACAATACCTCATGTTGTGCTATCAGGGGCTGGTTTGTCAATCCATTCTGTTATAAACTCAATTAACTCTAACAAAACTGTTGCAGCTGGGCATCTGCAAATTTTCAAGGGTTTGCAGATGAGACAATACCACACAAACCCACTTTTACTAATATTCCATTATGACTCTCTACTAGTCCAAAGCTCAATCTGAGCATCTGAAAATGGCTTAGTTATTTTAATGACATTGTACTGCTGAATTTCTCACAACATCAAAAGAGGGAACAGCTTTATATTTCTGTGTACTGTGTGTGAATGTTGTGAATTACATTGGGGTTGACTTTGGGGTGACACACAGCGAAGGGACCCTTTTTGTCCAGCAAGATGCCGCAATATCCAGAGCTCTCATAAAGTTCCTGGTCCTCTTCACCACATCCAGGGATGGTGGTGTTGGGTTTCTTATTACACCTGCGGACACAGACAGTCAGTTAGAAAAGCTCTGTGTGTGTTAGTTAGTTTTGTCCCTTGTAATTATATTGATCTGTACCCATTTGTTTGGCATGGAGACCCAGCATTCTGTATTTAAAGACTCAAAAAGACATTATAAAATATATAATCATATAAATAAAAGGCACTTAATATAAATTGTGAAATAATCTGATACATTTTGAAACTCAGACTAATATTAAGAAATTGTATTATGTTATTCTCTTTTCTATTTATTTCTAATTCTAGCAGTTTTTTTTAAAAAAACTGGGGACAAAAAAGTTTTATTATGATTTGGGTGAATTGGCCCTTTATTTTATCTAGTTTGACAGAGAGATAAATATATGTGGGATCATCGGATTAAGTCCTAAAACTATCTGTGTCTGCTCGTATCCAGGCACACGCCTCTGCAAAACTCACTCTGGATCGGTGTTCCAGCTGTGTCCAAAGTCATTGGCATTGGTGGTCAACAACCCATCTGGTTTACGGAAGTCGTCTTTGGCATCTCCATTGTAATCTCCACACAGTCCACACAGCTTGTTCTGATAGCTGAATATTACAAGAAACATTACGAGATTACAAGAGTTTGCAACTTGTTTTCACTCCAACCAAGCAATAGTATGATTATCAGAGTTTATTGTCAGCATTATTTTAAAACTTCCATTACAAATAGTATTCTGTCCTGGGCTGTGGTAAGAATACATGTAATGAGACAGCCTCCAGTGACAGCAGGTGTTCAGTCTACACTCACTCTTTGATCACTTTGATGTCCATGAAATGGTTTCCATCATAGCGAACAGTCACACCAAAGATCATGGACACAGTGTAGTGCTTTCCTGACTTGAACACAGACACACCAGGGACCGGAGTCACTGGCAGGTTTACTTTGGTCCCATTCACCTGTATTGGGAGAGCAGGTGTGAGTAAGTGTGCGAGTGAATGAGCGCTTACTGAGAAAATAGAAATGGTAAAATTATTGAAAACTCTTCATATAAAATCTAACACTTTAAAGTTACAATGGCATTAGTGACCGAAAAGGTGTATTTTCAGCAG
The DNA here is from genome assembly GCF_963924715.1 of Thunnus thynnus. Lineage (NCBI taxonomy): Eukaryota > Metazoa > Chordata > Actinopteri > Scombriformes > Scombridae > Thunnus > Thunnus thynnus. The sequence goes on from NC_089538.1 coordinate 431,152, forward strand.
AGAATGCAAGTGATTTGTGGATATGACAATAGTGTGTTTCCTGCCTTCATTTCTTACTTGCACAGTGCCACCTTTGAGGATGGAGATCTTCACCATGTGTACGTATACATGTACAGCCTTCAAATATGAGATGGTGGGCCTGTTATAGCGATTTTCATCGTCAGCATGGACCTCAAAATGTGGCAGAGTCGTTTCATTGCAGGGCCCAGACATCAAATAGCTGCAGTTGCCCATGAAGTTGTAATTAAATTTGTCAAAGGTGGTGTAATGGGGATCACCAGACGCTATGCATGTAGATGTACCTAAGGGAATAACAAATAAAGTTATTTTGTGACAGACAGGTTTTACTGGCCTGATCAATAATTTTAAGACTAAGAAAGCCCTAACTTAAAACCTAACATCTGTAGAATAAAGCTGATGGTGACGACAAATCACCCTGGGACTTTGGTCACTTTTGGTCACAGTTGACAGTTACAGGACTGTCTAATGCTAAAATGTAGTCTAAAAGTAGCATAAGTAGAGATAAATCATTAGGTCAGCAAACTGACTCAGTCAGTCTAACATTAGCTATAGAAGCAGTGCATAAAAAAGCATTGGCTAAAATGATAGCTCCTCTATTTTGGACTCAGTATGACCACACCCTCTGAGATCAACACTGTCAAGACTTTTTCTAACAGGTCAGTATGCTTCAAACAAACAGCTTGTTGGATTGTCAAACAGCGTTAAAAAGTTCAAAAGCAAAGCAAACACCCCCACCACCATCACCACCACCACCACCAGACCTTTCAGCTGTGAGAAAGTCCTACACCAATCTGACAAGCAAGTCCACTTTACACAGTGATTCACCTGGTGTGCAGAAGTGAGATAAAAGGCAAGGGGTGACCTTCTCCCTCATGCTCTTTTTTTTCATTCTTCTCACAGCTAATACCATTACATTTGTGTGCACAACCAAGTGCACCACTATGAATGTCTTTGTGGAAAAGTGGTCAAAAGTGTGAACCGCTACCCTGTTTGAACAATTCTCTTAAACAACTCTCACTAGTCCCTGAAAAGACTTTCTGCCTTTGAGTGTGGCTGTTTAGAACATGTTTTTCCTTCAGACGTGGTTGGACAACAAGTTCCTGTATAATGTATTGACAAGTTACAAGACATTATTACCTTTAGGATAGCAGCCTGCAACACCATTAACCTCACGACACTCTTCAGTAGGGTCACAGGAGTTATCAACACATTCCAAAGTATAGTTCCCTGCACAGCGACACAGCTTTGAGCAGCCATCTCCAAATATGACCTCACCAGGCTGAAACAAATTTAAACAAAGGATCGGTATTGGCAGAGTGTACTGTATGTCATCAGAACTACATAGTGTAACCTACTTGTCATTTACTGTCTTGTCATTATATCTTTGTACAATGGAATATTATCAATGACATCCGACCTTATAATAGTTATTTTGGTCATCCAGGCAACCACATTTCTCCAGTGGCACACAGTGGCGTCCCTTGAAGACAAATCCTGGTTTGCAGAAGCAGGCACTGATGCAGGAGCCGGTACAGTTGGTGGAGGGTTCCATACAGGTAGGGATACAAGCTGGACCACAGTCTATATACTCAGCATTAGGAGGGCACGGTTCTGTACAGCAGACAAAAGAATTGGTTGAAGAAAAATGAGGGAATATAAATTTGATAAGGAAAGAAAGAAAGAAAGAAAGAAAGAAAGAAAGAAAGAAAAAGAGGGAAAAGAAAATTAGATAAATAATTAATGAATTCATAATTATTGGAAACCTTTGATAAGGACATGTCATACTTGGTGGCTTGGTTGTTGTTGGCCGAGGAGTTGTTGGTTTAGGTGTAGTTGGTTGAGGAGTTGTTGGTTTAGGTGTTGTTGAATGAGGAGTGGTTGGTTTAGGTGTTGTTGGTCGAGGAATTGTTGGTTTTGGTGTACTTGGTCCAGGAGTTGTTGGTTTAGGTGTAGTTAGTTGAGGAGTTGTTGGTTTAGGTGTTGTTGAATGAGGAGTGGTTGGTTTAGGTGTTGTTGGTCGAGGAGTTGTTGGTTTTGGTGTACTTGGTCCAGGAGTTGTTGGTTTTGGTGTAGTTGGTTGAGGAGTTGTTGGTTTAGGTGTTGTTGAATGAGGAGTGGTTGGTTTAGGTGTTGTTGGTCGAGGAGTTGTTGGTTTTGGTGTACTTGGTCCAGGAGTTGTTGGTTTTGGTGTAGTTGGTCCAGGAGTTGTTGGTTTTGGTGCAGTTGGTCGAGGAGTTGTTGGTTTTGGTGTACTTGGTCCAGGAGTTGTTGGTTTTGGTGCAGTTGGTCTGGGAGTTGTTGGTTTTGGTGTACTTGGTCCGGGAGTTGTTGGTTTTGGTGTAGTTGGTCCAGGAGTTATTGGTTTAGGTGTAGTTGGTCCTGGAGTTGTTGGTTTGGGTGTAGTCGGTGTAGGAGTTGATGGTTTAGGTGTAGTTGGTTGAGGAGTTGTTGGTTTAGGTGTTGTTGAATGAGGAGTGGTTGGTTTAGGTGTTGTTGGTCGAGGAGTTGTTGGTTTTGGTGTACTTGGTCCAGGAGTTGTTGGTTTTGGTGTAGTTGGTTGAGGAGTTGTTGGTTTAGGTGTTGTTGAATGAGGAGTGGTTGGTTTAGGTGTTGTTGGTCGAGGAGTTGTTGGTTTTGATGTACTTGGTCCAGGAGTTGTTGGTTTTGGTGTAGTTGGTCTGGGAGTTGTTGGTTTTGGTGTACTTGGTCCAGGAGTTGTTGGTTTTGGTGCAGTTGGTCTGGGAGTTGTTGGTTTTGGTGCAGTTGGTCTGGGAGTTGTTGGTTTTGGTGTACTTGGTCCGGGAGTTGTTGGTTTTGGTGTAGTTGGTCCAGGAGTTATTGGTTTAGGTGTAGTTGGTCCTGGAGTTGTTGGTTTGGGTGTAGTCGGTGTAGGAGTTGATGGTTTAGGTGTAGTTGGTCCTGGAGTTGATGGTTTAGGTGTAGTTGGTCCAGGAGTTGTCGGTTTTGGTGTAGATGGACCAGGAGTTGTCCGTTTAGGTGTGGTCAATCCAGGAGTTGTTGGTTTAGGCATAGTTGGTCTTGGAGTTGTTACCGGTGGTAGAGGAGTTGTTGGTTCAGCTGTAAATCATGGAAATGTCTGTCACTGACACAGCAAATGCTTCTAATGGTGCAGTGAGTAATTTCGCTCTGGTCAGATTCTCACCTTTGCAGGCCATGACACACACAGCATCAACAGCAATATCTGTCTCAGGAGTCTCTCCATAGGTACCCACAATCACAAACTGATATAAACATAAATGTGACAAGAAAGTTAATGTAAACCTATGTGCTCACATGCACACATAAACACATACAGAGACAGACAGAATTCTAGTACTTACCTGAATGGCAGCAGTTCCCAGGTAGCGGGCCGCTGCAGGCTTCCAGCCTTGGCCCTGGTTCCCCCTGACAGTGAAGAGAGCAGGTCCAAGGCTTCCACCTGGTAAGTAGACAAACAAATTCAAGACAAACAAATATTTTCATGCTGCCTGTGTTCCTTACTGTATGGACATTAGGATAAATTCAGTCTTTACCTGTGGTGATGGTGTGGACACTGAGCTGCATGGTGGTGCTGGTGCCATACAAGTAGTAGTGGAAGTTCAGGTCCAGACATCTCGAGGAGGGAGTTATTAGAGGACTTCTGATCTGAGCCTGGACTCCAGGGACAGCCTCAAAAGAATCCATCAACATGTAGGCGCCGACTACATATGGAGGGGTATAAATAAATGATTAACATTTAGGTAAGAAAACAAATACAATAAAATAAAGACATCATGTTGCTGATTGATTCTCTATACCACAAGAAAATACTTTTCTTGTGGTATATCCATATTTGAGGATATCATACCCAGATGCAGCACTGCTGGCCTGCCACGGTCGACAATAGTTAATGTGTGTGTAAACCAAAAGTGGCCCACATATGGTGCAGCAAATGTGGCCTGGTTATCTTAAAACATACCTAGGCCAGTTCTGACAAAGATACGGCACAGTAAGCACTGGCTTGACTTGATGTGAACCTAAAGTGGCCAACATATGATATGGCAAATATGGCCTAAATACTATACAACAAATTTGGCCCACTTTTGGCAATTGTATGGCACAGTCAGCACTGGCTGTCATAGTGTGAGGCTACTGTGGCCCACATTTGAAATAGTAAATATGACCCATATATTGCTGAACATTATCGGGCCACTTTAGGTAAAGATGTGGCACAATTGGTACTGGCTTAACTGAATGTTAGCCTGAAGTGGCCCGCATTTGATGCAGCAAATGTGGCCCATTTATCTTAAACATATCTGGGCCAGTTCTGGCAAATATACGACAGAGTAAGCACTGGCTAATCAGGATGTGAGCCTAGTATGGCCCATATTTGAAATGGTGAATTTCCAAATATGGTTGAACAGTATTGGGCAACTATAGGTAAAGATGCGGCACAATTAGTACTGGCTAATCTGGAAGTGAGCCTGAGGTGGCCAACATATGATGCAGCCAATGTGGCCCAGTCATCTTAAAACATATCTGGGCCGGTTTTGGCCAAGGTACGGCACATTCAGAACTGGCTAATCTGAATGTGATATGTTATGATATGATATGATATGATATGATATGATATGAGATATGATTTACTGTGGTTCTAAATTAATCATAAAATTTTAGCGGTGAAGATCAGTATAGGTGCATACACACCAATAATGTTTACAACTGGAAATGCTCCCAGAAGATTATTTTTCTAGAGCAAAGTGTGCCCTGGCCTCCTCCTTTTATAAATATGGAATTTACTAAAGGTAGGGTACACCACCTTTTAACATCCTTTTGGATTTTTCATCAATTTTGTTATAATTGGTTTCAAACATATTGGAAAGAGTTTTAGTTATAGTTACTCCAAGATTCTTCATTGTTTTAGAATTCCATTTCAGATTATATGCATCTCTGATTTGTTGGGATGGAGATTAATTAAATGAAAGGATTTGTGTTTTTGTGATATTCAATTTATGCCCTGAGTAGTGTCCATATGTTTCTAGTAGGTTCATTAGATTTGGGAAACATATATCTGGTTGTTCAAGAAAAATAATGACATTGTCTGTGAGAAGTCCAGTTATTTGTCCTCTCCCCCCTATAATTACGCCCTGCAAGTTTTCATTCTGCCTTATTGCTTGTGCTAGGGGTTCAGCATATAAAGCAAAAAGAGTAGGAGAAAGACAGCAGCCCTGTCTTAAACCTCTTTCCGACTGAATCCTATTAGACAGGTTTCACTTTATCTTAATCCTGGCTGTAGGCTCATGGTAAATAGTTTTAATACACCGAATCACATTTTCATCAAGACCAAATCTCTTTAATAATTCATATAAAAATACCTAACTAACACAATCAAATGCTTTTTCTGCGTTCACACTAACCAGAACCATACTTGTGCCCTTTTTTTGAGCATTGTCCACAATATGGAGGGTTCTTCTAATATTGTTGCGTGCTTAACATCCTCTAATAAAACTAATTTGATCTTCGTTGATGGTATGAAAGTGTCAAATCTTTTGCAAATGATTGATGTAAATATCTTGTAATCTACATTTAAAAGTGAGATTGGCCTAAAATTTTTAATTTGGTTTTTTGTCTTTGCCTTCCTTAGGTAAAATGGCAATAATTGCTTCCTTTCATGATGGGAGAGCCCTGCCCTCTTTAAGGGTCCAGTTAAAACAGGATGACCTGGTGATTTAATGGCCTTTAGTCTACTAATTGCAGCTTCCAGGCCCCTACTTGTAATTTGTGAAGTAACGACATCATTCTGTACCTCACTCTGTGACCCTGTGACTTTCATCACTATTATTTAATAAATAATAAATTCTGGAATAGACAAATAGTACCAAATAGTGTGTATAGTACCAAATAGTGTGTATAGTTCCTTTCGAGGGGGTGGAGTTCTCTTCAAACATCAATTAGTCCCATTTCCTGCACTAATTTGTTAATAGACTTGTTGTATTGGGACTAAGGTTCATCACCACATTAAAGTCCCCTCCACATATAAAAATACTTTTAGTCTCTAAGGCAATGTTTTGAAAAAACATTTGGTATTTTCTGGGGGACATATACATGGACCGGTGTCACCACTTTGTTTTCTATTTTTCTTTGACTGATACATACCTTCCCTCTTATCCCTGACTTCTTTATGGCATTCAAATTGGACTGCATTTGTGATTAGGATAGTCATTCCCCTCTTCCGGTTAGGGTTGTAGGAACTACAAAATGCATTTCTAAATCCAAAACATCTTAATTTCTCATGTTCTTGTTGAGGCAGGTGGGTTTCCTGTAAAAATAGTACTTGAGCCTTCTGTTGTTTCAATTTAGCCAGGACTTTGCCCCTTTTAATTGGATTATTTATCCCATTTACATTAAGTGACACCAATTTTATTTTGACTTGAACATCTGGACAACGTGTACTAGAGAAAAGAATGAAAGAAAAACAGATGACTTCCAAGTATAGGTGATTCCTCGCCACCCTGAGTCACTGTTGGGAGGTAGAGGGGAGAGCCTCCTTCCAGAGGGCCCCTCACTAGAGGTGAATTACACCATTTCACGCATCCTACTAGTCCAACATCATCCAATAGCAATTATTTGGTGGTCCAAATGAAGTCTTAAGCATTGATCAAAATTTATTTAGCCCAATATATACCAGCATCAAAAAATAATAAGACAAGAGGGAAGTATCTTCCCTACCAGTCAGTCCTTATTTGAATCGCTAAGTAAACCCAAAAATAAATAAATAAATTGTCCTTCAAAGTCGAAATAAAAAAGCTGCATACACTTGTTATATTGAGATTCACGCCACAGGCAAAAGTCATGTAGTGGTCACCACTGGTTCTACAAAGGGGCTAACGAAGTTTCACATACTGTCACAAAATAAACATTACTTGGAGGGTGTCCACTCAAACTCCTGTAATCTTTCCTTTGCTGGACACGTGGTCTCGTCTACACTTTTCTACCCAGCGCGCTGCCATGTCATTGCCTGAAGAAGACACTCCATCTCTCAGTCTGGCTCTGTAGCTCTGTGGCCTGGTGTCTCTATAAAGTAGCTTCTCCTCCTCAGCTCTTGCGCTGTATCTTGTGCATTATCATACAGATGGGTGACAAATTAAAATGAAAAACCGGTACAGGCCTGAAAACTTGACCACTACAGTGAGGGGATAGGTGTTCAACTGGGTTGAGATCTGGCAACTGCGATAGCAGGCCATAGCATATGTTTCACATCATTTTCATTCATTCAGTGACCCTTTGTGCCCTGTGAATTGGGGCATTGTCATCGTGGAAGAGACCACTCCCATCAGGATAGAAATGTTTCATCACAGGATGAAGGTGATGACTCAGAACAACTTTCGATTGATTTGCAGTGACCCTTCCCTCTAAGGGGAAACGTGGACCCAAACCATGCCAGCAAAATGCCCCCCACAGCATAACAGAGCCACCAGATCCCCTCACTGTAGGGGTCAAGTATTTAGACCTGTACCAGTTTTTCCTTAAATTTGTCATCTGTCTGTATGTGCGTGTTCCTGAATTCCAGTGAATGCACATCTTGTCCAGTGGTAGCATTAACAACTCCAACACCACAATTCCCTATCAGTTTGACGGCGAGAATGCATTGGACAGTGCAGCAGGTAAGAGGCTAACATTAGCGACTAGCTTTACTAGCTGTTATTTGCTGGCATGCATGACTAACATTATGTTGATACCATGGCCACTTGCAAACAATAAACAGGCAGTGTCAAGTAACTTAGGTAGAAAATCAGGAGAATCAGGTCCTTTCACACATATAGCACACAACAGGAGATTGTCTGTGTCAGACACGTTCTCACCTACTGGAAATACTCTGGTTTAGGTGTGGGGTGGCACCTAGGTAGAGTTTGCAGGTGGCAGGACTTGATGCAAAAAGTATCCTGCATTAGTAATTCGGCTTTTTTAAGCTTTTCACCAGAAATAAAACAGCTTTTATTTTATGAGAAATCATAGGAAGTCCTCTTTCCTATTAGTGCCAGCTTCACAGCGGAGCATTCAGGCCCAGTCAACATAATGCAGCTTAGCTAGCCTGTTGCATATCGTGTTCCCTGTCTATTTCTGAGAACCATGCGCGTCACACGGAGAAAATAGGCGAGACCTCGAATCTCTAGATGACGCAGCAGCTTCTCATGCGGGCTGTGTGGCTACTCTAAACAGGTTAGAGCATTCAATTCTAGAGATTTGAGGTCTCGCCTATTTTCTCCGCGTGACGTGCGCGGTTCTCAGAAACATGGGCGCCAAAATGAAAAGCACACGCACTGCTCATGCATCCAGTGTGTCCCAGGTGTAATGTCCAGATAACTTCAGGGTTGCAGTGCATGTGTGAAAGAGGCTATGGTCAAATCAAAATCAAATCACGTTTATTGTCACTGGTCACTTCAAGTATAAAGGCGAGTGAAAGTCTTGGGTGCTTGCTCCACAACAGTGTATCTGTATAAGAAACAGACATTACCCAATACACTAGTCTAAAAATGTATAGGCCTGATTTAATACAGGGTTAGACTGTTGAAGCATGAGGTGAACATAAGCTCCACTATTTTTCTGTTGCACCGACTTCTCAGAGAACAGCTTTGGATCAGCGGTCTGCCGCAGTGTTTCCAGAAGTGCTCACTGGGTCACAGCACAAGCTGGACGTTAGATACACAGCTGATTCTGTAACCACTGGATCAATGGATCCACCACTATACTCAGAACTTTTTCTCTTACTTAGACACATCGACACTTTGTTAGTGTCTTGTATTTCATTTTATCTTATACAGTTTTTTAAAAATATTTTTGTGATCTATAATTACCTTGTTTTATTTTGCTTATTGTATTTTGCTTCTATCTTGCTATTCCCTACTGTGCTCCCTGTGATTACTGCTTAGCACCTGAATTTCCCCTATTAAAGATGAACAGACTTTACATGACTGTACTGATGGCTCATTTGGCTGCCAACTCACAGCCACAGGTTTTTATTAACTACTATTACAGTGATTTAGTTATGATTATGTAGAGTTAGTCATTTGTTATCCTGTCTGGAAGAATATAACTGTTAATGTGTTTAGGCAGCAAAATAATTTGTATTTGTATTCAAATAAAAGTGGAAATAGGTGTTAAAATCCTAATTTTTCATTGCACTTCTAAGTATAGGATAATAAAATGTTAAAATAAATGTTCCTCAATAAACTATTGCAGCAACAGAAGGTTCCCAAAAATTAATCTTTAATTTTATCTCTTTTAATTTTCTATTTGGACTTTTAATTTAATTATGACCAAAAAATATCCTCAATAGACATGACTACATCCACCACAAATCTTTGGTGCAGTGCAGTTACATTCTGCATTAACTAGCTTACAGCTAGCTGAGCTAGCTTACTTTGCGTTACTGTAGCTGTTTTCATGGTAAGAATGTTCTAAAGCTCTGATGCTAACGTAACAGTAAAATGATGCAGATAATTTAGTTAACTGCCAGATCATCTTCTTAACTTTATTGGTCTGTTATCTGATTTATCAATATAAATTAAAACACATCTTTTCTCCCTGCTATGTAATATATTTATTGATAATATAAGTTGAAATAATTAGCTTGTTACATAATAAAAAGCCCATGCCATTGAAAACTGTATGTAATAGTGTAACTAATATGAGTTTCCACTGTACACTTATTTCGGTTGCAGAAATATTGTAATATCAATGTGGATGCAAAACACATCCTAAGTGTTGTTTAAGTGTTTGTTGAAGATGAAGTTCGTAGTTTGAGGCTTCTATGATACCAAGTCATGAACAAAAAGGAGAGGGTCAGGAGGAAAATAATGTTAATGTTAATGTGTGCAGGTAGTAGATTGGTTGTTAGGGGTGAACATCGCCTGCAAAAACACTCAAATTCATGCAAATCGCAGGAAACAGTATTCAGTCAGATCATATTTACTGAACTCATGTAACTTTAATGTTCTTTTGTGTACATGATTGCATCGTTCGGGCAGACTGTGAAAACAGTCAACTACAATTCCATACAGACTTTTGAAAAGAAGAATCACTTACATCCAGGCTTTGAGAAGTCATCCTCGGGTCCGGTGCCTTCAGTGTCTGTCGGCCCAAGCCACTGACCAAAGCCGAACACATCGGGATTTTCAGTTTCAGTCGTCCATCCACACAGATCATCAAGAATGTCGAAATCACAGCCAGAAAAACAAGCTGTGGAGAAAACATTTCTACAATCAGTGATACAACAATGAGTGTGTGAGTGTGTGTGTGTGTGTGGTCATGCTCAGCTAACTCACAAGGACATGCTCCTTCAGTGATGACAATGTTGTCCAGAGCTGAGTCACAGGAAGCACTGAGGTTTCTTTGAGCCTCAAATACAATCTATAAACACAGAGGGAAAACATCATCATACTGATCGATAGTATGAAAAAACTGTTGTACTATAAACTCTGGATATGAGTTATAGATTGATTTTAGCTTTGCAGTCTTATTAGACTACATATGAATTCTCATGGCATTTAACTCAAGTTACAGTAAGTAAGCTGCAGTTCATTTAGCTCAACTTTGTGTTTCTCTTTCCCAAAACAGTCGCTAGGTTTCCATCTACTGCTGTCATGTAAATATTTGGAGTTGGGTCATCGAGGCGCCAATTTTTCAGTTGGGGGCCATTGACTAATAACCTCTGTTTCTTTTTGAGGTGTCTCAACCACTAACAAACAAACAAACACACACACACAATGACTTTTTATTCATGTCTGGTTTGTTGCAGTTGGCCGCTATCAGTCTTCCTGGCAGGTGCAGGGGAAGAGGTGTTTGTAAGTGAGATATGGCTAATTCTCATAAAAGATTCACTGTGCAGGAAGTGATTGAATTGGTAACATCAGTTGAGACTGTACTTGAAATTAAATAGATCAAAAATTGAACCCTTTTATACTGTAAATGCTACTGTAAACATTTATGTCTTATCTAATGCAATGTACCCACTCTAGGTAAATATTAATTGTATAATCCAAGTAATTTATACAAGAGGATGTGGATTTAAAAAAAAAAACTTTTATACATTTATCTCAGCATTTGAATTCTGACATCCATTTGAATTTTATACCAATTTCAAAATAAAATGAATAGGCAATTATGTATCAGAATTTACACTACAATACATTTCTTAGAAAATGTGTGATTTTTTTTCCTCCTCATTCATTACTCCAGTTCAGATTTTTTTTTTCATAATAAGACTGTTACCAATACAGTTTCTGTCAAAGTGACACAGACTATTTTATGATGTCAGAGAAATACCAGACAAGACAACTAGTTTTAAAAGCCTTGATGTCAGAATGAGTTGTTTCAGATTTACCTTTTAACTATTTTAATGCAACACGCCTGTCAGTAATACTTTATTGTGTGTTCAAAATTTCAAGATTTAAATCGTTAACAGTGAGGTCTGAACAAATACTAAAAATTTTAATTATGTTTTCCACTCATGATCTAATTACCAGATGAATCCTAGTTGCCATATTGCTGCTCAGTTATATGTCTCCATGTTTGATTGTTAAAGCAACATTTGCAGTGACCTGCTAACACTCACAGTGATGCTCTGACTGCTGGGTTTGGACACGGTGACGGAGCCCTTTAGCCAGGATGGACTCTGGAAACCAGTCTTCTTCCAGACCTCTTTGTCACTGCCAGGCGTCCTGGCCAGAACTCTCAACACATTCTTACTGTCAGAGCCATACATGTAGTATTGGAACTGGACACAGATCTGAGAGGTTGATGATGAGAGGGCAGGACTCAGCAGACGAGCCTTCTGTCCATTCGACACATTGTCACACTCATGGTAGATATAGAATCCCTCTGCGGACAGATCGAGACAGAAGTATGATATGTTTTTATCTTATCATGATTCGGAATTCAGTGTTTCCATCCTAGAACTCCAAATTGACCCCAGTCATGGCCTGGTTACGAACAAGGTAATTATTCATGAATTGTAATGAAATGATTCAAATAAACCATGCATTCAGAACTGACTTCCATCAGGGTAGTCTCCACTGGGGCCTGTGCCAGGTGTCGGGGTTGGACCTTTGTGTCGGGTCCAGTCACTGCTGTCTGTGTTGTCCTGACTGAAACTGCAGAACGGCTCACTGTCCTGGTTAAAGTTACAGGAGGTCAGCACTGCTGCTAGAGAAACACAACACAGGCAGATGCATTAGTTCAAAACTGACAATGTAATACAATGTTTTATCATTTACCACCATTGTAAATGTAGTTATTGCCAACATTTTGTTTGGTTTGTGAGATAAATTATTCAACTTACTAACTGATAAAATTTCATCACTAGGTTAATGTGATAATTAATCAGTTTAGAGATGAGTCAAAATGAAATACATTTTCTAAGGATTTTCATGGTGGCTCTGGTATTAATAGTGCTGCCTCAAAGCAAGGCCATGGGTTGCCAGGTCAACAGTCTGCGGTAAAGTGGAGACTAAATTATCACTATATGTTAATGTAAGCATGGCTTGACTAACCTAGCTAGGTATTACAAGGCAAAAGGGGCAAAACTTTTGTCATCTTCAAGTGTCATCTTCAATGGATGGATGAGCATGGGTTTGGTTTCAGAGGTGGTGGGGACACTATGAAGTCAGGGGTGTATTATTAATGCCCTCACTACTTAAAATCACATTTACATTAAAGATAATGTTGAATACATCTTAACTACAAAGAACACTGTTCTTTAATTTCTTCTTTTTTTAATTCTCTGATAATTTGTAACTTCTTTTTGAGGGAATATTTTAAAAAAAAAACATATCCATAAGACACTGGCTGCTACTCTTTGACCCTTACATACTATTCACAGTGGACCCATTTTTACATTTGAGAGCAATAAAAACACCTCAAACACATTTTTAGCCTGAAATGTTAATGTGTAATATGTGATGTGAATATCAAAAAATTGAAATATTTAAACTTTTTAAGTTCTTTGTGCAGCTGGTACACATTTTCATACATAGAGAGTGTTATCGGTTAATTTTGACCTGCATTTATTAAAAAACTCACTTTGAATCACAATTCAAAAATGTTGCATTCTGCCTATTCAATAACATTCATTGAAATCATTATGGCTGTTATGGTCTCTTAATTAAGTGTGATTGTGAAAGTTTGTCCACAAACAAATATTGCAAAAAAATAAAATGGTATAGAGAGCTTGTTGCTGTGATGACATATAGTAATATTTATGGCTTTCTATAGGTTGCTATATGAATGTTTAAGCTGTGTTTACTCATAACACAGGTGCGCAGTGTATAAGTGTCTGAGAACTAAAGTCCACAACCATCTCAAGGACAGTGTGGTTGATGCAGCGGATCACATGCTGTGCTACTGGCTCAGCTCTGTGGGAGCATGCCATCCAAGTTATACTTATATTCAAAGTTACATTAGTTTGCCATTTAATTTATTGTGTTAAAGTGTGCTGAAGACAATCAACTTACCATTGTCTTTGTATGTTCTGTGGAGGCTGAGGAAGACATAGGAACAGATTCAGGTTAAAGTTTGTTTCCCTTTACAGTAAAGTACAAAAACCTAAAAGTTCAAGAGGGGATATCACCAAGGATGAAACATTTGAAAAATTGTGAACCCATCCTTTAAATAAAATCAGTAGTGAATACTGCAGACACTCTTTTGAATGAATAATGCAATCATAATGCAGTCATTTGAATAATTAGCAAATTAATTGATTTATGGACTGACAAAACAATTAATCATTAATCCTTTTGATATTACAGTTTTAGTTGTTCATTTAGAAGATTTGCTACTTTTCATATGATGTGTAAACTGACTTGATTTTTGTAGTGTTAGTATGAGAAAATAATTGATTTGAAGGCATTGTTTTCGGCATTAGGCAAACCTGTTTATTATTAATGTTGACATTTTATAGGTTAAATGATTATGAAAAAATGATTTTTCAATGATGAAAATTTTGATAAAAATTTTCAAACAAGATTGATTTGTCATAATGAACATGATAGCTGTTGGGAAGTGGCTCACCTGAGCTGTGTCTGTGGTCCAGCTCTGCAGACACACAGCCATAAGTGCAGAATTAGAAACTTGAATGTATCCATGGCTAACTGTTAGTTAGCAAGAGAAGATAGAGGGACAGAGCAGAGGACCTTATATAGAGATCTAGGATGGGTTAGGGGGGTGCTGTGTGGAAACCAGGGTGGGTGTCTTGAGTGGGTGATGTGAATGCTGAATTGCTGCATTACTCAGTGTTGCAAAATGTGTAAATGAGTAACTGTAAGAGATAGGGACGAGGTGTGTTCTCTTTGAGTGTGAGTTTAAAGGTGTTTATGTGTTTATGTGTGCTTTTTGACCTCTCAGCAGTTTACAGGGTGGGTGGGGATGCCCATCAAACACTATATTACAAATAAGAACTTGTACTTTAAGACATTTTAGAGCTTGTTGCGTAATAAACAGAATACTTTGATCACATGGACACAGCTTTTTAGCATCGTCTGTATCTTAAGGTGTGTAAAAAAGGCTTGGCTCTCATTATAGGTTATCTGGGACATTTTAATGTGTCAGATAACCCATACATTTTCCTATGTTCAAATATTTATTCTGGAGCAAAAGCAATACCATACTATGACTAAACATACAGTAACTCGAGCCTTTTATTAGACTACCATTTGTGCTTCCAGCTGACCCCTCACCCCCAACTTATGGATAGTGCCTACACTGCAAGCTGGTGACCTTAGACCAACACACATCACAACATAAAGCAGTAGAACATCTATTCCACATTACTTTCCCTGTTGTGATGTTTGATGTGGTGTTGTCACCATGTTCCTAGGTCTCTACTTGCGCAACTGTGGCTTAGAGGTAGAGCGGTTTATCCACCAATTGGAAGAACAGCAGTTCGTTTCCCGGCTCCTCCAGTCCGCATGTCAAAGTTTCCTTGGGCAAGATACTGAACCCCAAATTGCTCCCAAAGGCTGTGCCATTGGTGCGTGAGTATGTGTGAATGCATTAGATACTCCTCCTAATGAGCAGGTTGGCACCTTGCGTGGTAGCCCCTGCCATGAGTGTCGGAATGTTGACATGCAGTGTAAAGTGCTTTGAGTGGTCGGAAGACTAG
The DNA here is from genome assembly GCF_963924715.1 of Thunnus thynnus. Lineage (NCBI taxonomy): Eukaryota > Metazoa > Chordata > Actinopteri > Scombriformes > Scombridae > Thunnus > Thunnus thynnus. The sequence goes on from NC_089538.1 coordinate 446,309, forward strand.
AAAGGTGTATTATAAGTGCAGTCCATATACTTTGGTAACTACAATGTTATCGCAGCTGATAAAAATGATGGAATTATTCTTTTAATGTCTAAGGCTCACTTACTAGCTTCTTTCAGTCGCATCTCAGGTCGTCCTCAGTGCATGCAGTTTGCTAAGTTGTCAAATGTTTGCTCTAGTTGTTTTGAGAGCCACCTGGCAGAGGTGGGAGTAAGTCACATATGTGCAAGTCACAAGCAAGTCTATAAGTCAAGCAAGACCAGTCAAGTTATATGAAATTTTGATGATCTACCCCAATTTCCATATTTAAATCAGTTAAGAGACAGTGGTCATGAAAAGTTGAGTTTTATTTTCAACATTAATGAAAACTTTTTTTCAGCCTGCTAACACTTTATAAATCTTGCTGATATTTGACATTTTGTTGCAATCTATAACAAGCCTCCTAAATGAACAACAATGGAGAGTGGGGCTCTTAATTATACTATAGCCCTATAGCTCTAAAGCTGTAAACAAACCAGCCAAAAGTTAGCTACAAAGAGACATTCACGTACCTTTCTTTGTGGGTTTTGTAGTGACAGATGAAGTTGGATGTTGTGGTGGTTGTGTCACTGATTTTTGAGCTGCAGACCTAGGCGTTGCCCTGAAAACAGATGTCTCAGAACCATGTCGATTTGTGGCACATCAATCCGCTGCTGCTTTGGTGATTTTATCAACAGGATCAAACTAAATACTTGCTGCAGACATGTTGCAATAACTTATTTATAAGTTTATATAATTCATTTTAATTGAACCAACTCTCCAACCGGCACAGATCATAACGTTTATTGTGGTTAAAGCAGGAAAGTCAGTGAGTCAGTCTGCATTGATCTATAAATGATTCTTACAGTATCTGCTGTCCACAGCTGTTTATACTGTATGAAAAGCTTCTACTTCAGTTCATTAAATCCCTGCAGCATCTGAGTGCAGCAGGACAGATATCTGCCGCGCCAGCGCAGTGCCGTTACGCATGACCGCTCACTATGTTTACCTTGATTAAATCACCTGATGTCACCAGGCTTATACAGTATAACCACACACACCTCATCACGCATGAACATGTATATCATTATACCAGCCTCATCAACTTTCTTTTTAGCAAAAGTAGCGTCACATGTTTTATCCTTGAAACACATTGCGATGCAAACACAGTTGTGTAACATTAATTACTAAACTATGTGACCATGTACAAGGTGAGATACATCAGAATTATTGCTGAAATAGCGTTGGTCTGATATAATCATATAAACAGCCTTACCAAATCAGCTTCTTTATTTTTTATTTCTTTTGTTATTATAGTAACTAACTGATGAAAAACCACACTCAATCTGTCTTTGGCTGCAGTTTGGGGTGATGTGTGTTCATGTCATGATACTCTGAACCATCCAGACATTTCCTGAAGAAAACTTTTTGTTTGTTGAGCTGTCTCTATCACATTCAACTGTGATTGGCACAACTGTTTCAGAGCTAAGAGAGCAGTGATGTGATGGGATGAGAGAGTATTTAATAATCACCACACCCACTAAATAAATGATCTATATTCAACTTCACTCAACCCTTTGCATGTCGTGCTACCGCACATACATGGACCAAAAATAGCAGGTGCGCATAGAGATGCCCACCCAGTCCGCATGCCAGACCTACCACCTTGCGCTTGTCATTGTACTTGCGAATTTAAAATGAGGCTCCTTATCCTTAAATCTGTATTTTATTATTTTTGGACTAGCCCCCTCCATGATAGCTGACTTGTGCATTGGCCTCCACTGGTCTGCCGCATCCTAGTAGGTTCCTAGGTTTGCGTGCATTGCACTAGAAATCAGCAGGACAGATATGTTGATAAATCCGATCATGTGCGATCATGTTTCAAAAACAAAACGTAACTTCTCAATATCTAGAAAAATGCAAATATTGAATTGAAAAAGTCTTCTTTCAAGTCATCTGTCTCAAGTCTAAGTCAAGTCTCAAGTCATGAATATCAAGTCAAAGTCGAGTCGAGTCTTTTACCAATGTTAGTCAAGCAAGTCTCAAGTCCTCAAATTTGTAACTTGAGTCTGACTTGAGTGAAGTCATGTGACTCAAGTCCCCCACCTCTGCCATCAGGGGTATGCTAGTAAGACTCCCCTACATAACTGGAATGTCAGAAGATTTAGCCAGAGTCTCCAGATCACAAGGAGTCAACAGAGGAAGACTGGAGGGGTGTATGACATCATCATGACATCACACGTGACAGCTGTAGGGAACACTACATGAGTGGAACAGCAAGGACACCTGGGCAAGAGGCTGAATGAACACCAGACACAGACAAAATCAGTTGTCTGTGAACAGACCAAAACCACTCACAGCATCCACTGATAAGAGGTCAGAGGTCATCGACCAGGAGTAAGTGGACGGTCAGAGAAAGGACATTCACATCTGACAGCAGAGACCATCTTTGAGCAGAGACAGAGGGCACAATCTCCCTGCGTATAAAACCACCTGTTATCACATGAACAATGTGGCTGAAAGTTCCACAACCATTTGGTTCACTGAGCAGTCCCTCCATATCACGAAAAGTCTTTCGGTCCACTCGGGTGCGCTTGTTCCGCGCACTGTCTGCTGTCCACCCCAGGCAATGCAGATCTTTCTTGAGCCGCTCCTCTTCCTACAGCTCCATGGTGATCCCCTGGCCTTGTAGGCCCTCAGCTGCCTCCCAAGCAGAGTTGAAGGCCACTATTTCACTGTTGATATGGACTTTCAGCATAGTGGGATACACTATGATTTGGTGCTTGATTTTTTTGACTTTCCATTGTTTTTTGATGACTGTGTATTCCCTTCTCTTCTTCTGCAGTGTTGGTGAGTAATGGTGATCCACAGTGATTCTCTCCCCTTTGTATGTTAGATTTTTCTCTTGCCAAGCTCTGAGTAGTATATAGGGTTTGATACAGACAATCGAGAAAGTCGGGGAGGGTTTCATTTTTTATGTTACAAATGTTAACTATTAACAAAACTATTAATACATGTAAATTGCTTCACAGTTCTACATATAGAACCTTTAAACATCAAACATTATTGTCAGTATCAGTTTTGCATGAGCACAGATCAACAGAGGATTACTGTTTATTGTGCTTGGTAAAGTTCATGACATTTGTTGGATTATTGTATTCCTTGTGTAGAAATGGAAATTGGAAAAGCTGACCTGATACTGATACCAGAGAAAAAATTATAGGGTCACAAAAAGCATGTGGAATCATCTTCTGATGACAGTGTACATTAAATTTCCACATCAATTTGATGGCTGTATTGTTTGCGCATCATAAAGGACAGGTTCACAATTTTTCAAGTCTGCCGTAAAACAACAGTCAGGTGCCCCTATGAACATTGAAAGAGGTTTTCCTCGCTGTAATCATTCCTCCTGTTCATACTGGAATTTTTTTTGCACAGAAGGAAGACTGTGGATTTTGGCTCCCATCACTTACATTGTAAGGGCATTATGAAGGGATCTTCTAAATGTCAGTATGAACAGGAGGAATGATTTCAATGTTCATTTGGTCACCTGACTCTTGTTTGAGGACATACTTGAAACATTGCAAACCCGTCCTTTAATCTGGACCAACAACGTTAATGAACATCTCTGTGATGTTGTCATCCAAAGGACTGCAAATGGCAAGAGAACCAAAAAAACTCTCTACTACTACTACTACTACTACTACTACTACTACTCAATGATGTGTAACTTTTTACATTCCATCAGATTTTGTAGGGTAAAACGTGTCATTGTCTTCTTATGGGTTTGCATTTTCTACTTAGACACAAACTGTTGTCAAACTTTGTTTTCCATAGCAACCAATCTGACTTAAATTTCCATTTGCACTTTGACCTCTGTTCACTCCTTCAGCAGTGACGCTCACACTGCTGAGCTTTATCTGTGTAATGGAGACAAATGCTCCAATCTGATACTTGCCTTAAAGGACAATACTGTTACAATACAGTTACCTAAAGGCATCTATAAGACTTTAGACTGACTACCACCAGGTAGCTACTGGTTTCTTGTCATTTCAGTACTTTCAGAAAATCAGTTGTCAGAGACTTCATATGTGATTAGTAAATTTGTTTGATGGCATTTTTGTACTTGTACTTGTGAGGTCCCTCAATAATATAATACATTTCTTCACCCCTAACTCCATCAATGCTTAATCCCAATCTATAACCTAGAATTAAGCTATACTGAATTCTAACCCTGACCCTAAAACTTAACCCCTTTAACGCTAAAACAGACCCAGGAAGTGAGGTTAGGCCAAAATGTCAAAAAATGGGAATAGAAAATCACACAAACACACACACACACACACACACACACACACACACACACACACAGTTGTACAAATAACAGGGCTGTCAGTACTTAATGGCATAACATTTTGGCACCTGCGGTAAACATAGATATTTAAGATGAAGATAAATATGAAGGGCAATAAATAATTGATCAAGTAAAAATATTTCATTAGAGAAAACTGAGAAGAAGGTGGTCAATTCCCCTATTGATCTAAAGGGGAAATCCTACAATAACCAGAATGAATTGTGTATGGCACCGTTCAAGGCCACTAATGGCGTGTTAGCAGTGAGCAACGTTATATCTCTTTACTGAGGCTTATTTTCATTTACAAAACATTACAAAACAACTAATTGAGTCCTGTTGTATCGTACCTGTGCGCAAGGATCATAATCATCTTTTAATTGCTATTACTTTATAGTGGCATGTTGAGAGTTTAATGATGTGTTGATTTACTATGGCCATAAATGATGGAGACTTGACTAGACTAAAATAATAGCCCTGTTTAGGGCTGCACAGTATTGGAAAAAACTGATATTGTGATATCTTTTTTTATCTGTGATATATACTGAGATTGGGGGTAGGGGTGGGGTTGCTGAGCAGCCACACCCTCCTCTGTTATCTGTTTAGGAGTGGCTGAGATTGTCACGAAAATGAGAATAGCTGGTCCACTTTAAAGGTCAGTCCACCTTAAGTGAGCCTGGTCAGGTTCCAGTGGGCACCAGGTGTATCTCATTTATGCTCTATTACAAGAGGCTAACCCCTTCCCTTTAATCAGCAGGTGGTAAGCAAGACATGGGAACTTGGCTTGGGTCTTGTAACTGTTTAACCAACAGCGGGACGAGGTGCTGCTGATAACGGGAATACATGCACTCAAAAGCCGCCTTGCGGAACTGAACGCCTGTCTCTAGCATCTGGGTGAAATTATCTGACAATAGCCATGTTGCATTCATGTTTGCAGGTAGGTGATATGCAGACTCTGCATGCACAGCAATCAGTTCGCTATGTGCTCTGTTGATAGGGTACACTCAAGTTGTGGAAGGCGACTAGTAAGGCCTGCTTTGGTTGTTTGATAAATTCATGAATTGCACCCCTTAACCAGAGCACATCAAAAGTTGTAGCATGACATGTTTGAGTTATTTACCTTACTTGAAATTGTGCATCCTGCAATATGACTGTTGTACTATTGGTTTTAACAGTATGTTTGCCTGCTGAAATATGGGTTTTGTATAGGCCTACTGTGAAACTGTTTCATTGCACATGAAGAAGGTATATTTTTTGTTAAAAATGCCAGCTTAGGCTGTGTAATTTTATATTCTTACAAAAGGAAAGTTTTAATAAAGTCTTCTATTGAACCTACCCTCTGGCTCCAGCTACTGATTGAGTCCTTTACCATCAACCCCTCCCTACGAACATAGACACTGGTCCAATATTCATTTAAGTACCCTGTGGTCATGAGGTGTTGCTGGGGTTACATAACCAAGCGTCCTCAGCAGTCTTGCCATAATCAGTATCAGTCCTGAGACTGGACAGCAGCTGTCCTATCATGAAATCATTGATGACTTTGCTTCTAAAAAGCGAAAGTTTTGAGGATGGTGATGATGATGTTAACAATGCAGCTAAGTTCCTTAAATTAAAATATTTTTTTAATGTGTAAAAAGTAGTGTTTGGTCTCATTTATATGCATATGGAACATGATGCAGATTTGGTGTGTATTCATGAGTGCTTGAAGTGGGAGGGGGGGCAAACAAGATTTTGCATAGGGTCACTAAAAAGCTAGTAATGACCCTGCTATTAAGTATTCAGAGTTGGCAAAGTCTGATATAATATTTTGTGAGAAAACAAAGTCAGGTTCACCAAAGTACTACAAAGTTTGTTGCAGCGCAGAGTTTTCACTTCCGTCTCTATTCTTTCCATCCACACTGGACACCTGTCGATGCTGCAAAGCCACTCTGGCCGAAGAGCCGCTCTTTCAGCTGTGGCTGTAATGTAGCTTCGGTGGTACGATATCCGGCTTAATAAGTAACCACCTGTCTGCATCCAACATTATATTGTGAAGATATTTTTTTTCCAAATACATCTTAGATTCAGCTTTTCTGTCCACCTGAAGCTCAGAATGGTCAGGGTTTCTTCGTTGTCAGTGGTGTCTCCGTTGTGTTGCATCTGCCACAGACACACCAGTCATCAATGGACCCAGTTGATGCTTCAAAGCCGCAGCGCCTGTCTTTTGGCTGTGGCTGTAACATAGTTCCGATATTCACTTCCTCCTCCATACTCTGTTGTGTCTACAGTACAACATTCCTCCTCATAGCAGTAGCGCCATATCTCTGATTCCAACATCATATGACAAAACTAGTTTTCTTCCAAATACACTGATATTTTAGTGTCGGCTTTTTCCTATTGCTAGTGAGAAAACAACATGGTGGATGGATTGTTTTGGTCCCTGAGATCAGAGACCCCCCTTTGGCAGTCCTTGAAGGCACCACTACAAAAAAGGACAAAAAGTAGTTTTGTAGTTCAAGGCAGATCTCTGGAGACCTCAGGAGACTTTTGCACCTAAATGAAGAGGGATATTTTAATACAGAGAAGACGAGAAGAGGAAAGTTTAATGGCATTCATATATAGTTACTTTCCACATTAGAATAATAGGAAACAACTTGAAAATTAGTGAAATTATAATTTAATAGTAGTATAGTATTAGTTTTTTCAAAGGTGGACAACATTGCTCCCAAATAATTTTTAAAAATCATGATTAATCCAAAACATTTTGTTGGTAGCTCACTGTTAACCACTCATTAAATGAGATGTTGAAAGTAAATTAAAAAGATGCACTCCCCTACTTGACCTCTACAGTGAAGGGATCTAGTGGCTCTGTAATGCTGTAGGGGGAGCATTTTGCTGGCATGGTTTGGGTCCACTTGTCCCCTTAGATGGAAAGGCCACTGCAAATTAATACAAAGTTTAACATTTCTAGGAGTGAAAAGTGCTTTTGATTAATGCTGGATTTATTTTTATTTACAGTGAATCTCAGACAGGCTGTTTAGATTACCATTTAAAATACTGGCCAGCTAAAAATAATAAAAAAAAAAATACTGTGTGTCATTTCAGAATGAGCAAAACCAATAAATGCTCTAAAAATAAAAACAGTAGTAAAAATAAAAAAGTTGAAATAACCCTTAACCTCAGCTGCTCGGTAGGTGGTTACTGGACTCCAATCATAAAAAGATATTATCATCAACATGAGTCAGTTATGTGCATACGTGTGGGGATCTCCCAGTCTCATAAAAAAAAAAATATATATATATATATAATCCCACCCAATAAGCTTAGTCTACTCCAATAAAGATGAACGAAGAACATTCAAGATATGGAGAAAGCTGATGATTTTTACAGTCTACTGTACTGCATCTATGGAAACACCCCAAGGGAGTGTCAAGCAGGTGATGAATCACTGACCTTTGTACCAACACAAAACTGTGTTGGTACAGCACCTCAGTTTCATGGCTCAATCCATGTTTTTTTTGCTTGGGCAGCATCTGGACCAGCATGTTGATGCTGTTCCTGGATAGCCTGAAGACTGGCCTCAGGTCAGCTCTAGAAAAAAACATGGTGAGGATAGGCACATTAGTGTTCATTTGTGTATACCTTTGCAAGGGACTTTGGTCCTGTTAAAAAAAGTTCTTTTTAGAATTAGATTGTTTATTAATAGTTATATTTATGTATTTATCGCTTATTTATGTTTTTACTATTTCATATTTATTCAACTGCATTCCCAATATGAATTGTCAATGGTTGAAACCTTAAATTTCCCTCTAACATCTGACCTGTTTGATCAGGTGCTTGCTTATGATTGAGAAGGTTTCTATTTCTTTCATTACTTGATGGGTAGCGTAAGGCACACCTGTTTTCCCAGGTTCTGAGTCAAAAAGTTACTGTAGCCTACATAATTACTGTATCATAGACATGAAAAGTCCTGTTTGTGTTGAAGTCTGTCCTGGTTAATGACTAATAATATATGTGACACAGATGAGGTATATGTACTTGCATTGATTTGTAGCGATGTTTATGCACCTAACTATACCAGGCCTGTCAGACTGAGTATTGATCTTGATGTTTGAGTACCAAAAAGATAAAAAAACAAGGTATGTATGTGGAATGTAGGCTAATCCATTTCAATATTAAAGTATTAAATGTATCAAACCTCCCCTGTATTTACTAGTTTATTAAGTAGGCCCAGATAAAGCTAATGTAGTCTAATAAAACAGCCCTGCAATAAATGTTAACTTAAGTGAAGTAAATAAGTTTTTTATATAATGTTTTTGGGAGTTGTTTGTCCATCCCATTTATATGAATGAGAATAGACTAAATATTAAAAATACCCCAATATAACCCTGTACAGTTCAACAGCACCACAAACTACAGCTGACAAAAAAATAAACCGACACCTATCTAATGAAGACTTGAGACAATATTAAATTACATTAGTTTTTATGTAGGCGTACCAGGTGAACTGTCAAGTCTACATAGAAATGAGTAGACTGGTTAACAGCAAAGCATAATGATTAGACAGATGTACAAAGTTATAGAGGCATGCTTAAATGGCACGTTTCCTCTCCATCCTCCACCACATCCTGGCTCTCCTCTGTCAGATATTCGCCTCCTCAGTTGGGCAGCCTCTTTGTAGAGCGTACAGCTGCATCTGATCCATTTCACTACGATCTTTCAAATTTTCCCATGTCCGAAGTCTACTTTCTCTCACTTTCTACTTTCTCTCTGTTCGTTGATTCACCACCAACAACTCCCACAAACTTTTTCCACTGGCTTTTTACATGTAGGCTACAGATCTTGTAACATAAATTATACACATATTCATATTTTTTTAATGAAGACGAAAAGAGGCAGGGTTGTGTTTTATATCGTAATTCGTTTTATTGTAAATGTACATGACATTGAAGATAACTGGCGTAGACACGTACGCCTATTGCCAAGACGAACCGAGGTGGTGACGTCATGTCATCAAGTACACTGCTGTTCCAATAGCAGAATGACTATACTGCGTCCTACCGTCCTTGAGAGTTTTTACTCCCGAGTCGAACTTGCCAAGTCCCAACTCCCAAGTCCGCGAGTCCAAACTTGGCGTACTTGGTATTGAGAAACGCCCTAACTCTTGCCGTAACTGCAAAACGTGATTCAATAACGTTCGTGTCATAATCTTTTTAAATGTAAATACAAAAATATAAGCCAATTGCTATACCATTTATTGTAATTTCAAGTGGGCAATGTGCTTCTCCAATCTTACAGTAGCTGCGATGGCCGAGTGGTTAAGGCGTTGGACTTGAAATCCAATGGGATCTTCCCGCGCAGGTTCGAACCCTGCTCGCAGCGTTTTGACATTTTAATTTGTGGGGTGTTGTTATTGGTGAAACACAACGGCGATCTCAAACGATAGTGACAACCTTTTTAGGAACTATCGAAATAAACATGGTACGTAATGTGAGATTTACCCTTGTAAAGCTAATTCTGTTATTCTATGAAACATTAAAAGCGTAGTGCTTTATAGAAGTGTCCTGGATAACGCCTGCGACACACAGTTTACGTGAGCAGTGCGTGTGCGTCGCGAAACCTCTTCCATTTCGTTTCGGCGCCCACGTTAAAGGTTACAGCAGCCACACAGCCAAGCCACGGCTGCTGCATCGCAACAAAGATTCGGGGTCCCGCCTATTTTTATTTTATTATTCTTAACAAAAATAGACAGAGGGAATGATCTTTTGACAGTCATATTGATATCATACCAGAAACATTACACCTTTCACTATAGTTTCAATGTCTATATCTGTAGAATATGTCACAGACATGACGTATCAGTACTGCGTGTCAGCCTGCGTGGTGCACGCCGGGGCAGAGAACTCCTCTGGCGGGGAACTCCAGCACGGACAGTCGGTGACACACGGAGCTTCTTTTCACTTTCTGTGATATTCAAACCGGGGCTCCTGGCTGTTGTTTCACCTGCTTCCAGGCGGAGATTTGGTGTTGATACTTTTCTTATTTGTTGTCAGTTTCCCTCCTGAAAGTAATGAGGTGTGTTTGTGTGAGTGTGTTTGGCTCGTTTGGGGAATTTGGTGTCATCTCGAGGGATACTCTTCACTTGGAGCGGTGACAGCGGGGGTTTAACTGGCGGAATAATCCGTGTAATCAATGAAAAAAAAACCCGTCCTTTGTGAGGAGTGTATGTGGCTGACAGAAGTATCCCCAACCAGACCCCACCATGCCTGTCAGAAAGAAAGCCGCTTTCACCTTACATATTTGTATTTATTTTTCACAATTGAGCACACGTATCTTAACATTTTACTTTCTAAACTAAATATAAATTAAATTTATAATGAAATGATATGAAACATTCTATTGATGGCTATTATCAAAGTCAAACTCTATGTAGATAAAGATAAAGCTGGCAGTCGCTGCGCCGCAGCAGCGTGCGGACCGCAGCAGGTCAGTAACACACATGCACCGCTCAGGTGGAGGTAGGTTGTGTGTCCCTGGTGTAAGGCCCATTCAGATCAAATCAGGCGGGGCTGCGTTCAGCCGCAGGGTCGAGCGGATGTGTCTGGTGTTGTGGGCGTGTTTATTTGTGCTCTAGAAGTAACAGCTCTGAAACAATCAGAAAATAACGTTTTATTGAGCTGACTCACCAGCTCTCTCACTAACAGCGTTCCCTCTCTTCATTCACTCTCTAGCTACCATAGCTGCGCGCTCTCTCTCTCTCTCTCCTCTTTTTTAAAATGAGTCGGGAAGCCGACAGAAAAGTATAACTTAACTTTTAACGTTATCACACGAAGAGAAATGTCCTCCCCTCGTCCTAGTAACGTATTTGTACTCCCTGATGGTAGAGTTCACAACTCTGAGCAGTCTGATCTCCGGCTGTGATTGGCCACCGCAGCCTTCAGCCGCAGTGACGTCAAGTTGCGTTTCTCCAAAAGTCTCTTGTCCATTGTAACGTGACATTGTTACACTTAAGTCACTGTAAGTTGAGTTAAACGGCACACAACTACAAAAGGCACCGCTGGGATTCGAACCCAGGATCTCCTGTTTACTAGACAGGCGCTTTAACCAACTAAGCCACGGCGCCATGTGATGTAACACACCGACATAATCATTTATATACTAGTGATATGTGCAGAATTAATAACATCTTCTGGAATAGATTTTTAAATTTATTCGTATTAACTAATTTCGAAAACCAGAGTTTCAAATCACACCAAACTGACACTGAATATATCGGATTTGGCTTTGAACACCCCACAAAGGATGTTCTGTAGATACTTTCTGGTACCACTGAGTGGCGCTAACATGACGTTACAGTCAATAAGCAGCATTCATAAATAAACTCTGGAAACGAGTTTTGACATTTATCGTAGTAATACAGCATAGTTATACAATTAGCTTCACTACACAAACTAACGATAGACAGATAACAACAACAACAACAACAATAGTAATAATAATAGTAATAACAATAATAATAATAATAATAATAATAATAATAATAATAATAATAATAATAATAATAATGATAATAATAATAATCAATCAATCAATCAATTTTTATTTATATAGCGCCATATCACAACAGAAGTAATCCCTAGGCACTTTTCACATAGAGCAGGTCAAGACCGTACTCTTTAATTTACAGAGACCCAACAATTCCCCCATGAGCAAGCACTTGGCGACAGCGGTAAGGAAAAACTCCCCTTTAACGGGTAGAAACCTCAAGCAGACCCCGGCTCTTGGTGGGCGGCCATCTGCTTTGACCGGTTGGGTTGAGAGAGAGAAAGAGAGGGAAAGGGGGAGGGGGGACAGAAGAAAAACAATCACAACAACAACAATAATAATAATAATGATAATAATAATATGGTAATAATAATTGTTATTATGTTCTGGCTATTCATAAAAGAGTTATTTTTCTCCAGATGAGGTTGATAAGTCTCATCATGAGGGACTCTGATAACTTAGTATAAATTTAAAGGCTCCTCATGTCACAGAGTCGCATAACTACAAAAAGCCCATCCTTACACAATCCCAGATCATGCCTGGAAATGCAAGTTAAAGAATATAAAGACCAAACTAATAATCTCTCTGCTGTTAAATGAGACCCATCAGTGTCTGAAAAACACATAACATCTCTTTTGCAATCAGATTGGAGTTCCCATACTTGTGATGAGTCAGGACTGGCCAAAACATACTAAGTTACTTTCATGTTGTTCTATAAATATAACACACAGTTTTCTCCAGTGTGTAACTTTCATTTTCCATGACTTACTTCCTGTTACTAATCATCCCAGCCACCAGGCCACCTCAGCTTCCTCTTTTCAAACCACATACAGTCACTAATGCAACACTCACTATTTGGAATGAACACTATGTTCTCTGTTAATACTGTCAAAGTCTGCACTGGCACGAAACAAAGCCACAGCAGGACTGCATATGTGTCTGTGTTGACTCAGCCTGACCCAACTTTATAACTGAGTTATCACTTCAAAGAGAATAAATATGTTTTCTCATGAGTTCATAAGATGAATAATTACATGTAAAATAAATTAAGAAAATAAATTGACAACAAACTAATAGAAAAATTTAAAAAATGAAAGTGAACAAATCAACAACAATAGATAATTAAACAAATAAAAAAATAGACAGAAATTACTGATACCAGCTTTGATATATTACATTACAGAACTACACAGAAGCACAAAATATATATATAGCAGCCAATGGGTCATATAGTTTACATGTCTAATGGCAACAACTATTGCCAATTTCTCTGTGCAGAATGATGTTTGTGCCAAGTTTGTTTTCACATTCTTCTGCTGAAGGAAGAAAGATTCTCTGAGCTCACCCTAAATCTGAGTTCAACATGTGTACCTACGAGCATGATTTGTGACATCAAAACTCATTTGGAGCCAATCATGGTCCAGTAAGTAACTTACACAGGTGGGATGTGGAAACCTGAATGCCTTCAGTGCACATACACTGAGAATGGACTTTTCATTTTCAGTAGGAGACATCTTGTGTCCAACATTTAAACTTTTGACAAAGCAAATATTTGCATATTCCTAGTTTCTGGATTTTTCAGTGAGGAAGAAGAGAGATGTAACTAAACCTTCTTGTGGGAAATTATAGCGGACACTAATTATTGTTCAAAGCAGATTTTTAAACAGATAATTAAGCAAACACTGATTTTTTTCTCGTGAGGACAGTCTCCTATGCACAGACATGATCACTGTGATAGAAAGTCATAATGTCATGTTCCCACAATAAAGAAGACTTCTGTATATCACTGGGGGATTTTAACACAGCAGATAGTCTAATACCAGCTAGCCCAACTTTAAGATATAGCATATAAAGAGTTTCCAGGTTTGTGTGTTTTCTGCAAAATGTGGCTTTTTGTGATAAAACATGACAGAGCAGGTTATGGGGGACACGTTACTGATCTGGCAATCCTTAACTTCAAGCTTTATTGTCTGGCTACAGCCCTACAGCAGTAGTAGGGAAGTCAGTGATGAACAGAGGTCAGTCTGAAGTGGTTAGTATTAAGCAATATCACACAAGGGTGTGCTTTACCGTCATTGTTCGCATGACAGTGACGGTGAGTGACTCAAAAGTAGGCAAGGTGCAAGCGCCTTCCTGACTATATAACTGTCATGCACAAAGCACACCCTCTTGTGTAATATTGCTTAAAAGAAAGACAACTCAGAAGTCCACTCTGTGTTTTACCGCAGATGATTTATTGATTGGGACAGTGTACAGTTTTAAACATTAAAGATGCACTGCACCGGAGTTAGCTCGAAGCTAATTTGCATCCGTAGTCCCCCACAATCACACACCATACCAAATACAAAATACAAAGCCACACACAACAGCACATCACATACACCTACAATGTCAATTAGAAATGAATAATGTAAACTAGACTCAGTGGTCACACAGCTGTAGCGGTAGATTTTTTAATTTGGCATTGAATGAATTTATTGAACTACAGTTCTTCATATCATCAGGTAGGGCATTCCACTGAGTTGTGGCTTTCACAGAGAAAGCTGACTGCCCAAATGCAGTGTGACGAAATGGTATGGTACAATCTTGTATAGAGGATATTCTGGAGGATCTAATAGAACTTACTGAGCGAGTGTACGCAAAGTGACATAGTGGAGGAGGGGCCAAACCATTTAAAATTTTATAAACTAGGCACAAATGTGAGAATAATCTAAAATTGTCAAAGCTCAGTAAATTGTATTTGTCCAGAACCCTACAGTGATGGAAATGCATTTGCTTTTTGTCCAGAGTTTTTAGAGTTTGTTTATATAAGAGGTTTTATGGCTGTTTCACCAGCCTGCCCCCAACATGTGATTCAATAAGACATATAGCAAAGAATCATAACATGCATAAATATCTTGGCTGCGTCCAAAGAGATACAGATTCTAATATGTCTAAAATTTGCTGAGTTGTACTTTACGGTTTTAACATGTTTCTTAAAGTTCAAATTTGGATCCAGTGTCACGCCAAGATATTTAAAAACAGTAACTATGTCAGTTTTTTCACCTTTGATAAAAATATCAGCATCAGGAGGTTGTACCATAGTTTTAGAGAAAAACACCTTTTGTCTTGTTTACATTTAGACTCAGACATGATTGATCAAGCCAATGTGTTATCCTTTCCACGGTGGCTCACTTCAGTAAGGAGGGGAGCACTTGTTTTACGACACATTTCCAGGAAAAGAAACCCGTCTTATATTCGGACCAATACACAAAAAAAGTTCAATTATCTCATTAAAAAACCTTAAAATGACATGTACTTCTCCTCCCTCACTGAACATTTCAGAATCTATGAATATGCAAATATATTTCATTTTAAAAGTTTAACTGTTGGACAAAGGATGTTTCCAACTTCACTGTAAAGTCCATTCTCAGTGTATGTGCACCGGAGGCTTCAAGTTTCCACATCACACTTGTGTTGCATACTGGACCAGGACTGGCTCCAAATTAGGTGTGATGTCACCGATCATGCTTGTAGGTACATGCCTCAAACTGAGATTTAGGCCTAACAAGACCTAACAATATAAAATATATGCTATTACACACACAGCCCTCTACTGTTGCTGATGAGTCAGGAGACAGACTAGTCATGATAAATGCAGACATGGAAAAGATACTAAATGTTACAGTTTCTGACTCATCTTTACATCATGATGTGACCCACACCTGCTATATCCATCATTCTTCTTCTGCATCCCTGGTCAGCAATTTTCACTACATTCCACAGTACAAAAAGTTTTAGAAAGAGCAAACAACACACTGATGGTTTAGCTCTTCTTACCAATAGTATAGGAATACAAAAAACAGAAAGGCAAAAAGTTTGTCCTGAGGATGGTGCTAGAGTAAAGGTCATTCTAAAGGCTTTATTGTCTGAGAAGTGTAAAATGTTCCATTTGACAATGAAATATATTGTTGACAGTTTGGCCTCAGGTTTCTATGCAAACTGTAGTGGATCAGGAAGATGTCTGATCTTGTCCTGTAGTTCTATTTAAATCTTTTTAAAAGGCTTAATGACTAAAGCCTTGTTTATACTCGCATGAGACACCATGGTGTGGGCCTCCTCAGATGGCATGTGAGCTACGAGCATGCACAGAGGTGTTAAAGCTCAATGTGTTGTTCGTTGCGGTATTCTCCGAAATGCCAGGGGGAGTACAAACAAAATGTTACGTGAACACTATAAGGGTGTGCCTGAATACAAATATGTTATTTGGCAAAGCACAAATAGTGGGTTTTTTACGAACATTTGTTTTATACAAATATTTTAAAAATCATTTGTTTTGGGGAAGAAGAAAAAAACCATGTCAAATACCAGTGTGTAGGTCGGTTACATCGCTATCTCAGTCTCTCTCCTCTGCTCCCCTGTTACGTCTATCAGCAGGTCTCAAGTAGGGGAGTCACATCAACCTGCTATATGACATCACTCCTGGAGTTGGGGGTGTTCACTGACACTGAGCTACTGACACAAGGAAAGTGCTTACAAAGGACTCTCCATAACTTGTTTGTCCCCTTCTCCTTTTCAAAAAGTTAGGTTGTAAAAAATAGGCAATAAATGAAAAGTTCAAAGCAAGAATTGCATTTGAAGTTCTTCTCTACATATTACACGCTGAACTGTCTCTGTGTTATGGATGTATAAATAAGTAGATGTCTGTCTGCACATTGGAGATGCATTTGGTTTAGCTCAGTAGTCAGCTCAGTCATCCGCTTTGTAAGATAGTTTATTCATAAACACCTATTTTAACACTTTAATATCCTAAATTAAGAGTGTAATAAAAATAAAAACTGGATTTGTATGCCTATTTCCACTTTTATTCGAATACAAATACAAATATAAATAATTTTGCTGCCTCAACAAATATAAATACAAATACAAATACCGGACTCTCTGCACATCCCTAATACATGCACTGCCCTGGAGCTCGCCGTTGCTGAGGGAAAATTTGTTGCTTATGGCTATTAAAACTGCAAAGGTGCTGCAAGAGGAGATGGTCTGTCCATTCCTTACATGCAGAGAGACATCTCGATGGGGAACATAGCCGTATTGTGAGGCCGATGCGAGCTACTGATGAGGAAATGCACTTCAGCTACTTCCATGTGTCCATGTGCAGTGTGCACCTAGATACAATAATTCAGAGGTGCATGACCAAGCGTTGCACCTCTGACCAACTTGTGGAGCCTTCGTGCTCGACACGAAAGACACAATGACATCATTTTTGGTGCACTCACTCTTGCGCTGGGGACACTGCATCGAGCATAAACCTAGTTAAATGAGGTCATGATTGCAAGCTTGTAGTCATTCAGAGACTTAAGCTGTGTCTCAATTCAGGGGCTGCATTGTTCAAAGGCTGCATTTGAAGACCGAATGCATCACAGTGGTGGAACCGAGGCTGTCCAACTTCGAAGGCTATCTAGGAATGCATTTTGTACGCATGGTTACGCATGGTTACTTGCGTAACCAAATATAAACTGATAATATATGGTCAGTTTATCCAAACAACACCTATTTGATAATTTGCTCAGACGTTTTTGGAGATGTTTCGGAGACACTGGCCAGGTGAGACCAGCCGGTCATCTCAGCCGCTAGCAGCCCAGCTCTTGAGATGATCGGCCGGTTAATATCCGTCATCATCCCAGGGAGAACATCCAATGAACTGATCTGTGTAGCTCTTTGGTAATTTACTGCTGGCTCTAATGTCTCCACAGCATTTTGATTTTTGAAGATAAATGTTGTTCTCACAGATGAAATCTAAAAATTGTAGCTGTCACCTGGGCCGAATTATCCATATATTGCATCGGGCGAGCCAATAGATGCATTTTAATCAGCATAAAAAATATAAAGTTTGATGTGGTTAAAGCAGTAAAGCAGTCTGCATTGATTTATAAATTAAAATGATTGATTCTGACAGTATCTGTTGCAGCTGCTTTATACTATATGAAAAGTTTCTCCTTCAGTTCATTAAATCCCTGAAGGATCTGAAGGCAGGAGGACACAGATTAATTAATCTGTAGCCTCTACACTTCAGGCTGCTCAATTAGAATGGGTGACATCAGATTACCTGAACTCTTTAATACTGTGTGTAATGAAACTTCCTTCCAATTTTGTTTGCAGTTTTTCAGTCATGTTTTATTTTTGAAATGTCTTACTAATACTGTTGCATACATTTTGCGGTATGATATGACAATTTACAAACTTGAGCTAGTGTAGAATTAAGACTAAAAAAGCATTTGATTGATGTGATCATATACAAGGCTTCTTCAAAGTTTTTTTTTTCATTATTTAGTTCTTTAATTAATTGTTAAAAAACAGCAACACGTGTGTGTGTTCACATGGTGCTACCAACCCTCCCCATTGCTGACTTTTAGCTTCTCCAAGCACTAATTTAAACCTCTTGCCATCCCAATGTAAAATTTTCTAGATCCACCACTGATTGGTCAAGGTATTAGAGTTGTATGAGATGCTCTAGGCCTGGCACACCCAGTAGCCTACTGGTTAAGATGCATGCCACTGCTATGTCTGCTTTTTTGTATGTCATCAGCATCAGCAACATGTATGTCAGCTCTGTACTGTTGCTAAATAATAAAAGAATAAAATAAAATACAAAAAAACAAAAAATATTGAATTGATCACCTAACAAGGCATGGTGGTTAGATTTCGTGTCCATTTTGTTCTGGAATTGCTGTGATGGCATGCAGTAACGATGATGATGATGATCTACAGCAACACTCATTTTCTTTTAATTGTAAAGATTTAGATTTTATTAGTCTGGTCAGTAGCCTACAAATATTACAAATAGCCCACAATATGAATATTACATGGTCATTTAATTCTTGAAAGTATTATTTAGTGACACAAAATGTTTGATAACAAGCTTCTCAGAATAACATCTGTACAGACTAATGTTAAGATCCGACATTGTAATATTTGACACATCAATGAAGGAAAATACTGTGTTGTATTTCTTGTATTTGAATTTCTTTATGTCAGTATGTGAATGAACTGAAGGTGCACAGGCAATATGATGGTATTCTTTACATGAAAAAAAATCTAAATTATACAATCTAAGTAAAATAATGTAGTAATATGGAGCTTAGAGAATAAATGCTGTCATGATGTCACACAATATTTTAGTATGCTATCATTATGATATCTTTATTTAAACAACAATTATTGGAGACTTCCTGTATATTCTAGAGGCGCTGCTAGAAACTTTGGCTTGACTGCTGCTGCCTGATCATGTCCACTTTCCAGATGGAATCCATCTCAAATTAGCCTGCATTGTATGTTGATTTTTTCTAAACTAACTGCACAAACAGTATCTTGTAAAGACTGATATACAGTAGTATACAGTCAGTATAGAACACAGTTGTCATCTTCTGTTGCCTCTGTGCCTCCCTACTGCAGCTGCTGTCACTTTTAACTGTAGAAGGCGATAGTTGGACTGGAGGTGCAGCTCTGCAATGGGATGATCACAGCTTGGACTGGTTTCCTGGTGCTTTACATCTTTTTTTTTTTACATCCTCTCCTTTTTTGTCTCTTTTACCCCTTGTGATGTCCGTATGTGGTGAGAAAGTCAGTGCATGTGTCACAGAGGGGTTCTCCTAAGGAACATTGCTGCATGGGAAAGATGAGTAGGATTTTATAAATAAAGTGGAAACAGCCGGTGGAAACAAGCATGCGCAGTTGAGTCTCGGAGGTGCAGGCTGGGCTGGGATAACATATACCCTAGAACCAGTGGAATGGGTAAACAGGATATGTGCTCCTTTTATTACAAACAACCCTCTGTTTCTCCTTCTGTTATTGTCATAAATCTCTAACTTTACTGGAAGTGTGCATGGAACAATGTGTTCAGGGTCGAGCCTAGACTTGTACTGACAACTCTGAAGCACTGAACCTTCGCCAGCACGCAGAGGATGATGGGAAACACAGCAGGGGAAACATGACTGAGGCTGAAGGGGCATGTTTGTTATAATACTGTAAGAAGTGAGTCACTGCAGAGAGTTGTGTGTGCTTTTTTGCTCCTGTAGTTTTTATATTAAAAGAACAAGTGGCCTTGCATACAAAGATGGGGAAATATTTTGCCAGCTTCCCTGGCACAATGATCAAATTCAGGGCATGCCCCAGTACCCTGATGCATTCCATGTGGCCACGGCATCTGCAGTTGGGATCCCAGTGATGTTTCATGTATTCCCCATCTGTCCTCTCCCCTTGTTTCTTGACGTCTCTCTGCTGTTGCTGTCCAATAAAGGCATGAATTGCCCCACCCCAAGAGAAAAAAAATAAAGTTAAACCTGCATCAACTGATCTTTTTGGCCACTTGGAATTGAGTTTCTTTTCTTTTTTTTATTTAGAGAGATGAGACAAAACAGGTGATACAAGACATAACAAGACAGAACGCAATCCAACGGATGACATGACAGGATTTATGTGATAAGACAAACGTGCATTGAGGATTTACAGCGATAACAGCAGAAAAGAAAAATTCAGATGTTAGTACTTATGCAGGTGTATGGCAGTCTGTTATACAGGATTTCTGTGTGTGTAGGTGTGAGTGTGTATGTAAGTGTAGAAGAGCAATTGGGGCGAGTGGTTATAAAAAAAAGATTAATAATAATGATAACAAGTAAATAAATAAATATATATTTATAATATCCCCTCCCTTTTATAATATAAAGGGAGAGGAATGGAGAATTTTTTTAATTAAAGAGAATAATTAAGTTAAAGTCACTCATCTCCCCCTCCTTTCTGTCAAGCCGCACCTCACCAGCCACGGCGCCACGGCCTGCCGTCCCAGAGGCGAAGCAAGGAAGGAGTGAGGAAGAGCGGAGGGGAGGAAAAGGGAAGAGAAGGAGAAAAAGGGAAAAATGGAGAGGGAGAATAAATAGGGTAAGAGAAGAAGATATCCCAGTTACAGCCAATATTTTCTTTGTGTGTGGAACTACATATTTAATTTGTCACCTACGTGTATTTCTCCCAATCCTACACTGAATCAGTGCATCACAAAGTGCAGCATACCTCCATCCTCAAACACAAATACACCCACTCCATCACCAAGCTCTTTGTGCACTACACATTACATTATGTCATAATCTGCACTTTTCCTCAGGTGATTTGATTAAGTAGTGCCCAAAATTAGAGACTGAGACTATGCTGTTGTCTGTTAAAATGCTGTGAATTTCCTCATGCTGATAAATTCAGGCTAGATTAGTCACCAGGTTGACATATTAGTTTTTTAAGTGAAATGTCTCAACAACTATTGGATGGATTGCTATGAAATAACAGGAAGTGAAACATCTAGCCCACTGGGTTAAAGGGCACCAAACTTCAGACTGCCCTCTTGTATAGTATTTATTTGTTTAGTCTTCTTGCACAGACACAGATGTGTATCTCTTGCAAGACACTGACAGCAAACTTATCAAGGTTCTGAGACATAACTGAGTGTATAACTGTACACACTCACAAAAACACTGATTCATAGGCCCTCATGGGTGGTGCAAAAGTAGTCAAGAGACAGTGAGTCATTGTCCTCGAGATAAAGGTACAAAAGAAGGGGTGAGGTGGAGGTAAATCAATCAGGACTTGATGTGCAAATGAAAGTAGCACCAACATACTGTGTCTACTCCTGTAATGCTGGATTTCACAGCTCCATGTTTGAGGTGGTATAAGTTTTAACAAGACTAAGAGTCTGCAGCCATGCTAGCAGCTTTGTGAGGTTTTTGTACTTAGATACAGTGGTGCCTTGAGATGATCCTTCAGTACTTTGAGATGCATCAGCATGCTAACATGCTTGATAGTTATCTTAGTTTAGCATTTTAGCATGCTAACATTTGATAATTTGCGCTAAACACAATTTAAAACTGATGTTGATGGAAATGTCATTAGTTTTGCAGGTATTTGGTAATAAACTGATGTATATGATCAATTTTGACCACGTGGTGGTGATAGATGAAATCACAGGATCTCCAAAGTGATTGAAATTCATGAGTGTCTATACAAAATTTTATGGCAATTCATCAAATAGTTAGAATATTTCAGTCTGTACAGTCTGTACAAAGTGGTGGATCGACTGACTGACATCCTTATAGCCAGATGGATAGCATGGCTTACCAATAATATAACTCACCTGTTTAAGTTTTATTAAGCCGTAAAGTTATGCATAATGAAGGACATGGCTACTTTGAGTGACAGGTCCGCCAGCCGCTAGGTGGCTTGTTTCAGCCATTCAGCCCGCCTCTTTCCCCTTTTTTGATTGGCTGGGAGTTAGGCAGAGTCACGTACTGCCAAGATGGCGACGGCAGGAGTGGCTCACTTTGAGCTTCAAAACAGCTCTTCAGAAACCAACGGGTGACGTCACGGTAACTACGTCCATATTTTTATACAGTCTATGGCTAACAACTTGAAGGGGACAAAGAGGAACAGGCTCGATAAACTGACTTGGTTCCCCAGCAGTCTGGCAAGTATGGCACATCCTGACATACTTTGAAACATCACGCTTCAACAGAGATCAAAAGAAGCAGCGCAGGACACATTGATACATTGTCTTTATCTCCAAATGTCCACGATCATCATGCACAGTTAGCAAAACTACATCACGGAAATTACTCAGCACAACAAACTGAAAACTAACTTCCCACTTTTTCACCGGCAAATCCTCCTCAGGAAAGTATGCGTGTGCCACATCTCTTATTTTTTCTACTGGCAAATCTATCCCACAACAAAGAGGAATCAGCCTTCTGATTCTGCACCCTCTCCTCCCTCAAAACAGGTGGAGGAAGATCAGGCAGTTTTGGGAATCAGGCCAGAACCAGAACCAGTACTCATATCCACACACAACGGTCTCTGCTCCAAAATGCGAAGGCAAAGGTGAATGATGCAGAGGTGATGGTGAAAACACTTAGTTCTTAACTTCAGTAGTGGACAGAGCTCCTTACTATGACGCAAGTTCAACATACTCAGGATATCGTTTTGTTAGCTGGCTTTACTGAGCCTAACACTCGCCATCCAGTAACCAGTACTATGAAGCTGGCAATCAATTAGCTCAGTCAACTTGGGGTTTTCCTATCCTGCTACGAGTACATTCATGTGAATGAGGTAGGGTTGTTAATTACAAGTGACATCATCAGAACCATGAATGAAATACTTTAGTGATCCCAAGTATCTGCGGAAAACTTCTGTTTAAGGGACAGCAAAAAGTCATATTTGGCAAAGTGAAATATAAACGAAAGTCTGTAATCATGTAACAGAATAAGAAGATGTAGAAATAGAAATAATTTCCAAATATTAAGAGTACACTAAGTCTTAAAATACACGTAGTTATTATTATATGTGACTTGATGAAGAATGAATGAAGAAACCATTCTGAATATGTCACATAAAAAACTTATAAGTAATGCCAGACTATTTGTGCTACTGAAGGAAAGAGTGGAGACATAGTTAATGACTTATGAGGTCTATCTGACCCAAATGTTGTATTTATAATCATGGGAGCCAATTAACAGTGGATATTGCTCTTTTTTATTTATCACTTTATTGTAAACTCACTTTTGTCAATGTCAGGATCCTGTAGGAATGATGACTATTTTGATTGACAGATTATTATCTGATCCTCTGATCAGATCACATCTGGTACCTACACCATCTCCAATGCAAACCAATGCATGAAGTCACACCTTGCCACGTTCATCTTTATATACAGGGTATGATGTAACCAGAGGTGTTGAGAAGCAAATAAAACAAATTCGCCAACATGTTTAAAAATAAGTTTTCTTACCTAAAACATGATTTCACAACTTGATGTCAATCAGAATGATGTCACAAAACATAGGGATCCATTGCCATACAGGACAATTACAATCAGCAAAACAGAGTGATCAAAAAAATGAACTCAGGCTCAAGGCACAAGGCTCAGAATGGACATTTTTAGGATTTTTTTCATAAAAAGTATGAACATGTATACTAATACTACTATGCTACTCACATGCAAAATGATGGCATTTCTGATGGCCTTATTTGTCCAGAAAAAAACAATGTATGGCATACCTGGCTGACACATATAGTGACCATGCAATAAGCTTATAAATGAGGGGATTTAGGCCTTTCTGCTTTGTGGGACAGCTAATAATGAAGACAGAGAAGGCAGAGACATGCATCACAGACCTCCTCACCATAATCATGCAGTATTGGTCTATATGGCTCAAGAACTTAAATCTACCTATGGTTACCTGTTTACCTGACAAGTGACCTTTGGTGGTCATGTGAGCAATAAATGTCATTTCTGCAGGAAGCAGAAAGAAAGACTGTGTAGCTATCACAGTTTTATAAGTAGGATGACCATATTTTCAAACCCCCATACCAGGACCCTTAAGCGTATATTACCACAAGTTCATGCACGCGCACATGTATGCACCATCGGCGTTTTCATCAGGATGAGGGACAATTATTTCAGCGCTTAGCACACCTACCAGGAGTATCCAGATGGCTGTCACCGGCGTTTGCCCCATTGAAGTAGGTTGCAGAGGTGCTAATTCCCACTTGTAGCAGACTTGCCAACCTGTACGTCAAGTCCAACAGCAAGAGGCAGCAGCTTGTAGCCTGCCAAAAAGCAATAGAAGAAGAAGAAGAGAAGAGAAGAGTTCGACCAATCATAGCACCGGATTCATTCTTCCAGCCTTCACCCAAATATATGGTCCATACATCCATGATATGGTCATACTTGACAAATACGTAATGACATTAGAAGAGACTGCAAATCGAAAGCAACATTTCAATGATTTTAACCCTCTCGATCCCCCTTCTCACTCCAGCTGACTATTTCCTCAAGTGAGGACTCTACTTTTAACTCCTTTGTAAACGTAAACGGACTGGGGTGGATGTGAAAAGTTGAAATTGTAAATTGTGTTAGGTTAACGCCGACCTTCCAACTTTGGGAAAATATTTAACGTTAATAACTTGCTTGTTCACCAGGCATTTAAGGTGGCAAAGTAATGTTAGGATATATTGTCCGTATGTCGCAGATTGTAAAACGTGACTTTTTCATAGTGTGTATTCACAATTATTTTTGCAGCCAAACCTGTTACTGTAATGAGAGGAGCAGTGGCACAATGGAAAAAAAGTGAGTTAATGTGCCACAGAAATAACGTTAACATCACCTAGAAAGTTACTAGGAGGCATGTGTGCACAGGTGTGTGTAAAAGGCAGAATGGGCCTGTTTCCTGTTAGGTGTGTGTGTGTGTGTGTGTATGTGTGTGTGTGTGTGTGTGTGTGTGTGTGTGTGTGTGTGTGTGTGTGTTTGTGTGTGTGTGTGTGTGTTGGCACTGTAGTCTATAACTTTGCCTATTCTGAGAAAATTTTCTGAGAAAAATTTCAAGGAAACACCCCCTCACTGCAAATTAAGTACAATATTTAAGGAGGGATGTAATTGTGTTGTCTGCTTTTGCGGTTGTGTTTTCTGCTTTTGCGGTTATGTTTTGTTATTTGTTGTTGTGTTTTGTTATTTGCTGTTGTGTTTTGTTATTTGTGGTTGTGTTTTGTGATTTGTTGTTGTGTTTTTTGATTTGCTGTTGTGTTTTGTCATTTGTCATTGTGTTTTCCTATTTGTCATTGTGATTTGCACTTCAGGGCCACCGTAGAGAACTGTTGTATTAACCAGCTCTAAAATATTTATTTAATTGTAGCCACAAAATAGTCTGGTTTGGGTTTTACAGCTACATCGTCATCATCTTTTCAAATTAGCTGAAAATCATTGAAAATTTTCAAAAATCAAATTGGCTAAAGTTTGATTATTGTGGAGGTTTAAAAAATATAAACTATACAAATGCAGCAGTAGTGGGAGGTTAGTGTTTGGCCATCTTAATATGATCTTTTATATCGGTATTTCCACTGTACGTGACCGAAAATGTACTCTTGCAGTGTGTACAGAACGCAGCATTTTCATTGGCAGGCACTTGATGAAGCAAGGAGTAAGTGTCCTGGAGCTCTTTAGATAAGACCGACTCTCTCTTCAGCCATGAGAGCTAGCCGTTAGCATAGACCACTGACAGGCTCTGTCAGAAAGAGCCGCAAGCATCATAGGCAAGCAACGGTCTTGACAACGATATTGATAGACACACATACAGACAAATCAGTGTTGAATTCAGATGTGTGGTGCCTTGTTTATGGTTTTATATTGGGTTAGGTAATAATGAAGTGGGACAGAACATGATAAAGGCCTATGTAACTGCTGAAAACAAGTATAATATAATTATTGTGGTGAAAACTGGGACAATTTGCTAGTGAATGTAAAACAAAAACAAGACATTTTAGTGTTTTACAGGTATTTGTTGGGATTTGGCACACCCAGCTTGAAACTGGAACAATCCTGGACAAACTGGGACATCTGGTCTCCGTATTTATAACACCTTTTAGGCAGGGGGTCAAGATGGATGGACGGGCATAGAAAGCATGTGACTTTGACATCAGAGACCACAGCTTGTATCCAACTCCTACCAACAGTAAACACTGGCTTCCTTTAACCATGGCCACCATCTTTCTCTTACTTCAACCAAGTAGTTTTAGCTGCCTAAAATGAATTAGACTTTAACCATAAAAGTGGCAGATCATAGGAATTATTTTGGAAGTTGGAAGATTTGCTGAACCAACATTTGAATATGAGCTTTCTTGACCCTGGAAATTGCAGCTTGTCAAGAAAATTCTCATCAAAAAGTCCAACTTACCTTGCCTGAAAGCGTAAACTTTAAAGAAAATTCAAATCAATCAAACATGTGCTTTTTAACTAAACAAGCAGTACAAAACTGATCTTCCGAAGTACATTGATAATTCCAATTCTAGTCACTGCCTCTACATCCTGTGTTGCTGTTTTGTGAATAAACCACGCCATCCAAGGAAACATTGGGTGGATCTGGGCAAGATGCAGGTCCATGCCAAGTCCAGACCATTGCTAAGATGCCAAGAGTCCAAAATGTGTTATCTGTGAAATCACTGAAGGGCTTATCTGGATTTAGGCTTGTTACAGCGTTAGAGAACAGGAATGTGAAGTGTTCCAGACTCTTTGTGTTTATGTGTTTTATCTTGTTTTATCAGCAGGAGCTGGTCAGGTTATGTAACTGTGTTCAATTCAAGTATGTTCATGAATGCAGTGTACCAATCTTCTGTCTGTACAGACAGTCTGGTTCACCATAACCTCACCCACTTACTCACTCCAACCACATGCAGGTAAACACAGACCAAACAGTAGAATTTTCCTTTTACCTCCTGCCTTGTGGTTTACCATCATATACTGTACATCCTGTTGCTTACACACTGAACTCTCTGCTCACAACAACAAAGGAAGGATTATGTAACAAAGTCAGTTTAGGCCTGCAGTATATAACAATATTTTGAAGGCCCAATTAGTGTCTTGGGTGGATAGGTTGAGCGGTGCCACTAGGCGTCATAAGATGACATCAACATCACACAGTCGTCATATATAAGTTTAACAGTGACACACTGTTTCACATATGATACTGACTTTATTTATCAGTACTTATGAGTTGACTACCTTAGTATATGTCTTGTCTGGTTTCCTGTCCTGACAGGGCATTCTCCAGAAAAAGAGAACCCAGCCCTAGTGACTTCAGTTCTATTGTAGAATGGGTAACTGTTCAGAATTAATTCAACAGAATGTATAACTTAAGTCACTTTCACTCCTGTAGTTTCGTTCAGATGGTCTGAATCCATTGTAGTCTTTATATCTTGTATTGTAATATTATGGGGGGATAGTTACTGTGTGGCTGCTAGGTTTCACTCACTTTTTAATGAAGACCTGATAAAATACACAACAAACCCTAGCTTCTCACTTTCTGATGTATCAAATAAAACCCATGCTGGAGTGCATATGGTTAAATAAACATACAGTACTCATTATGCCAACAGCAAACACTATGTTACGGTTTTTTAATAAAATGCGCCTGACTCATGGTTGGAAACAGGAAGGGAACAGTGGTTGAAACGGGAAGCAAACAATGGCTGTTATTGTTATTGTTAAAATTACTGTATTACATGAACAATACACTAACAATCATTTGTGTAACTGTAACTGTATCGAGAATTTAGGAGTCTAGACTGTCAGTTTGAAAATGTTTTAATATGGTTCAACATTTCACTTTGAACAATTAACTTGAAGCCTCATGGATTTGTCTGTCTGCACAAACCTAAAATGATTTTACAAAATACACTTAAGCAAATGAAATTAAAAAAAAGTTACTGCTTTCACGCACTGCAGTTCTTTAGTTTTTTTACAAAAATAATTTACAAACTTGTAACAGAATTTTGTTGAAAACATTACTTGACACTATATAATATAAAAACTGAATCCCTAACCCTTTATTCAAGGCTGACAAAATATAAATAAAATTAAAACAAAACAAAATTCTGTTTGTCCACATGTATATGCTTTGTAAACGATAAAGTAATTTACCGTACAATTCTCTGGCATAGAAGACAGGTTTATGCTTTGAAAATGATTTGACTATAATGCTTAGCCAAGCCTCACGTACTGACAGTTGGTTTTAAGGTTAATGAGAACTATAAAACTACAAAAGAGCAGACCACTACACTTAAAATGATTTCAAGTACTGTACTTCTTGACAGCTGTAATATCAAAATCTTTAGAACAGAAGATGTGCAAGCTTTCAATCTGAACAGTTTTTTCTCCATACTTTCAAATTCTTCAATGTCATCTATTCAAACTTTTTGCTTAATGGTACAAAGCAATTATTGCAAAGTTGTTATTTATTTTCCTCTTGACAGCCCACTGACCAAAGGCAGGTTGCAGCAGGAACCCAACATGTTAGGCATCATCACATTGCCTAAATATTGTACTGGGTAACCAAAATGCTTCAGCATTCATTATTGTAACTATGCCTGGTGACATAGTGAATACTTGCACTGCTAAATGGCGAACTACTATAGCTGGCAAGCTAACAGGTAACATGCTAGCTGGCTAGGAACATATTTGCACTAGCCAACCACAAAAGACTGCCAAGCTAGCTTAGTCACTAACTGAACAATAAAGAAAATAACAGTTTGTAAAGAGAGGGACTACTGTATACAGTATTTGAACTATTGACACCTGTCTATGACTGCCTGCAGACCATTCCTCTACTGTGGAACAGTTTATACTTCAGCAGAGCAAAGTTATATCAGTGGATCTTGTGACACAACCTTAACCTGCCTTCTTTTGGACTTTCTGGCTCTCTGTTTCCTTAAAGGTCAGCACCTTCAAGATGGTTTGCATTTGCTCATTGACACATAAATTAGCTTGCCAAAGTTCACAAAATTTTAACTGTATGCAAAGGCTGAAAGCTTTGCATGAGTTTACTTCACCTCTGAGAGTGGGTCTACTCGAAACATTGATTCCATTGAAGTGACTGCTTGACCAGAATGTGACAGGACGTGTCACACCAAGAGTCAGTACATGATGATTATGATGCTTGATGGGAACTCATATTACCTCATCACACTAGTGCAATTCCATTCAAGTCTTGTTTTTTACAACATACCACAGTCCTAATAAATTCCAAGACTAATAAGATAACCTTTCTTGCAGTCTCTACTGTGAACTCAGGAAGTGTGGCTATCGCTTCCACTTGATTCACTTCCTGTTTTCAATCCCATGAGGCATCTGCTGTTGTCTGATGTTACATGACAAAAGCAGGGCTTTTCCAGTTTGTTCTTTCTAGTGCAAACAGGGGGGCTCTACAATTGAGCCAGAGTTGCACAAACATCTCTCTGACAGAAACCAGCATCTTGCAAAAGCACATCAGTACATCTTCCATGCGGATTGTGCGAACCCCAGGAGACTCCACTCCAAAAACTGATGCAGGCAATATTAAATATTTTTGTGTTGTTTTTCATTAAATAAAAACAAGTCATGCAATTCAAATGACAAAATATGTTGTCTCTCCTTGCTTTTAAAAACGACCCAAAGCTTTCTCTGATCTGATGCAGGCAGGAACCATAGACTGTATAAAAATATGGACGTAGTTACCGTGACGTCACTCGTTGGTTTCTGAAGAATGGTTTTGAAGCTCAAAGTGAGCCATTCTGGCTGTCGCCATCTTGGCAGTGCGTGGCTCTGCCTAACTCCCAGCCAATCAAAAAAGGGAAAAGAGGTGGGCCGAATGGCTGAAACAAGCCATGTAGCAGCTGGCAGACCTGTCACTCAAAGCAGCCAAATTTAAACTGGTGAGTTATAAAAAATTCACCCCCCGTGCAGTTGTCATGAAAGGGGGAATTATCTATAGAGATCAAAACTGTTTTGTACTTTTTTGTACTTGGCTGTAAACATGTTTATTTCTGCTGTAAAGTTGGGCATTTTAACATGGGGGTCCATGGGGATTGACTCGCCTTTGGAGCCAGCCTCAAATGGCCATTCAATGAACTGCAGTTTTTGGCACTTGCGCATTGGCTTAATTTTTCAGCCCTGGAGGTTGCCGCTTGGCAGGAACAGAGAAATGTATTTGATTGTTTCCTTGTCTGCCACCACTATGGTTAAGGTTTGGTGAGGCACAGAAACTACTTTTTCAGGGAAATAACAGGGTTAGGAACAACTTATTCATTAAGGTTGCTGGCTATTGTAAGTTGCATGCTTTGTTGAACCATCCATCCACTATAAAGGTTTGTGACTGTAACTCACTTATCTCTGCCCTTGCTCTGGACATTTCACACAGCCACTAAAAGGTCCTTGTCTGTTAAATGTAAGCCTACTGTCATATTTAGGCATATTTAAGTGTGTTTGTTTTTCTTGGGAGGAGTGTCTTCAGGAAACATCCAAGCAGTCACATTTCCCAGAGGTTTTACTATGCCGGATTAAAGACTTATAACATCCTGTCCATCATTTGGCAGTGCTGTAGATGACAAAACTTTTGGTAAAAAGCAAAGACTAGCTTGACGTCAGATTCAGAGTTGAATTATAACCCATTAATTAAGTATTTGTTGTCTGTAAATGAACCGTCTGTAACACCATCGATTACAGCTGGATTTAGAATGGAATATAATTTCTTTTAGAGATGCAGGGACTGAATTAAAGGGAGAAATATATTGTTACTTAACAATGACCTTAACATTAACCTGTTGTATTGTTGAGTTATCAAGGATACTTTAATGTTTTTGTGTTGATAAATTTTAAAGATATCATTAAAAGAAAGCCTTAACATGATGACAGTGAGGAAAATACTTCAGGCTCTGAAGTCCTCCAGTCCTCCAGCCAGCCAATAGCAAAGCTTCAAATTCTGGATTTCAAATTCCATTCATCCCTTGGGCAGTCTAAAATCGTCTAAAAAAATGTTTCGATTAAAAAGTTTTTAATCGAAACATCAAACAGTTATATAAAATAACACAATAACACAAATAACATAACAGCTCAGATAACTACACAACGCAAAGACAATGATTCAAACAAGATGCAACTACTGTATGTGGTTTCAGTGATAGAAGCATCCATACCAACCACAACAGCAATGATAGAGAGCCTGAAAAAAATCTTCGTAACAACTGACAGACTAAACATCATATACATTCGCTGAACAAATCTGAAAATATTGCATTTTCCGCTGAGAATAAAAGGAATGGCAGCCTTTTTTTGTTTTTGCAGACAGAAGCTTGACAGTCACATGACGTGGATGCAGGCCAATAGAGAAGAATAGGCCAAAAAAACATAGGCATCTTTCAATTTTAGAGCTTTTATTGTGAAACTAATACATTTTGCACTGTGGACCAATGTACCTATTACATATTTTGATGTGAGACTGGGTTGCTTATTTGCATGATGTATCTTGCTACCAAGCTATTCTAGAGCTATTTTCAAGTCAAGTCAATTTTATTTGCATAGCCCAATATAACAAATCACAAATTTGCCTTCGGGGGGCTTTACAATCTGTCCAGCAATCCAACATCATCTGTCCTTAGACCCTTGAATAAGGAAAAACTCCCTTAAAAAACCCTCCAAAATGGAAAATAAACAGAAATTGTGTGTACATGACCAATTTTTATTTATTGGATGGATAAAAAAACAAAACAAAAACAACAATTTCCTGCCATTGTCTAACACAATGGAATTTCTGGACTGAGGAAAATGACTCGTTGCTGATAAAACCCAATCAGTGTACTTATTAACAATCACGCTCTATAGATTTAACTTTATGTCCTAATTTATATTGTAGCTTTGACCTTGATTTATATATTAATATATGTGTGTTTCCTT
Organism: Thunnus thynnus; assembly: GCF_963924715.1. Lineage (NCBI taxonomy): Eukaryota > Metazoa > Chordata > Actinopteri > Scombriformes > Scombridae > Thunnus > Thunnus thynnus. The sequence goes on from NC_089538.1 coordinate 478,471, forward strand.
CATAGAAGGCCTAAGACATAAGTGAGGTAAGCAGCTGTTAGGAACTGAGGAAATTGGAAAAATTCTTATTTTATGTACTGTTTTTATGTTTTTACACCGCACCAAAGGACTGCTTAAACATTGTTGAAAAGAGTGGCATTGAAAGGGTTAATCTGCCAGTTGGAGGAGGGAGGTGAAGCCTGGATTGGCTGACAGGCCTTAAAACAGGATTGGGTTTAGGTGTGAATCCCTTATCCCTGACCTGCTGCACAGCACTGAGTTCCTCTGTTTGATGAGTTATTTGACTGCGTGAATATACAAAACCAGTCTACTAACAGTCATAAAAATCATCACTACTGAACTGAACTGAACTATCAATTCAATTTGATCCATTAATCTCAGGCTCTCGGTGTGTGTGACCGCACTCCCATAATGTTTAACCTTATCTGCAACAATCCTGTCATCAGTCCATATTATTTTACAACCACCTGGGATCTAATGACTACCAAGACTGTGTGTTGTTGTGTGTTGTCTTGGCAACAGTTTATTCCAATGTTCCTGAAGCCCCTACAGAGAACTGAGTGGGTGGTACATGCCAAATTTCCACTGACAAGCTTATATGGAATGTACCAAATCCTGAGGGGATGTGGGGGTTATGTGAAGTTAAGTAAACAGATGTGTTGATGCATCTTTATATTTTAGGCAACACTGTCTGAACAAATGGCAGGATGACGTGTAGTCGCAACAGTGGTAAAACAAAAGTCTTATAATAACTTCTGAGGTCACTGACCCACTGCTCAAAGCTATTATCCTGTCATTTGTGCGGCTGTGTCTGAGCACGCACTCACATTTCCAAGTTATTAGTGGGAACTTTGTATTATGTGATTTAACAAGGCAATTAAAGGGCAAAAACACTTAAACAGCACTAACAGGATGCAGAGATAGCCATCAGAGTTCAAGAAACAAGGCAAAAAGTACAAAGCACAAGAGAAAGATAAAAGGCAGAAGACAATGACATCAGGGCAGTCTAGTTCCTAAACCATGTCATCTCAGTTAATAGCCTGGATTTGTCCTTTGCTTTGGTGTCATAGTAAGACAGCAGGTATGTCAGTCTGCTAAACTTTATGCACAGTTTCAGAACAATCATAGGAGCTTTGTTAAGAGACATGATGGAACTAACCCTATTTTCATCATCTTTAACATCTCATCTTTGACGATTTAGCCAAAAAGCTGGCAGTGTCAGTTATCTTTGATAACCTTATTTCAAGGGGAATTAAAGAGAATTTCTTCATTAATGACTTTGTAGGAGGACATTTTTGTCTTTGAGAGCTGGAGTGGGTGTGTTACTCTGGGCATTGGTGTTACGGTAAAATATGTTTCAAGGAGTCCAGTTTTAGTCTGAAGGCTTATCAGACACCAAAACACTGCACAGGCAGTTTATAATATTATGAGACAGGATATTACAATTCATCTCAACGACCACAATCACTTAAAATAGTCTACCATTCCAGATGAAGTCGCACTGGGTTGCAGTAAATGCTGAACCAGGTAAAATGTTTGACATATGACCTTATGATGTTTTGGCACTACTTTCCTGATCTCTCAACAAGACCACTGTCTTTTGCATGTCTTTGCAATCTAAACTCAATGAATTGTAGCAATAGGGATAACAGCACAAACAGTGTCTACAACACACATGGCTAATCACTGGGTCAAGTGACCTCTGTCTGATTTTTGGAAAGAAACAGAAATCGTCAGAGGCAGCCCCCCCAAATTCTGACATTGAAAAGATGTGGGGGGAGGGGGTTTTAGATGCTGTGAGAAAACCTTAGATCACTCAACCACCACTACAATACTTTGTTGTTCCATATTAATGAGTAAGTAACACCACTCTGTAACTGTAGTAGATGTACATTTGGTCTGCAAATCACCATCTAGCCCAGTATCTCAAAAATATCTTCATATTGGACGATTCCACACCTCAAGTAACATTCAGTGCAAATGTAGGAAGTATTGCATCCTTTATGTAGAGAGACAGAATTAAAGGGTGTGCAGGTCAATGTGGTGGATGGGTGTGTAGCACCCAGGAGACCAGAGTTTGTGTCCTGTCAATGTCTAACGATTAACCACAAAATTTCCCTACACTCAACCATACTGTAGTTTCCATGCACTGATATTGTAGAAGGAAATCATCTTTTAAAAAATGTCATTGAACATAATCCAGGATTTGCAGAATTACCAATATCAATGTCTACCTGGTGTTAGAGTTTTTTGTCAGGAGTGATTCTGTTACTCTGGATAATCCACAGATTCTCATCTGCTATTTCTTTGGCAGAAAGTAGTTCTAATGATGATTGTCATTGTATTTTGTTGATTATCCAGAGAAACTGGGACACTGTTTCTGGAAAGAGATATGACTGTTATTGTAATTTTTCAAAACTGTGAGCATCATAAACTAATTTCCATTCACCTTCATTGTATTGGTGGTGAAGGCAAAAATCTCAGAGACAGATACCTCAAAACCTGGGCTAATAAAACCAGAACTATCTGCATGGAAAGGTACCACCAGAGTGAAGAGAGAAAACATGTTTGTTGTGGGTGACCCTCCCTGTCTTTCCTCCCTTAACACCTTAGTATTTGAAATGGCTCAACACCCTCTGAAAATCCTAGTTTGTCCTCTACTCACTGAAGGAAATCAAAACCTTAGACATTAAACACATTCCATAACTGAGGCACCCAAGGGAAACTCTTATTGGCTTTGCTTTTTAACTTCTAAGACAAGTGGTTTTAATCAGAATTTTTTCTGCCTGAGGCCTCATTCCACATAGATGGAAGAGGTATGTTAATTCCCGTTCTCTGTCCTGTCTACCAGATGCTTGGTGAGTAGTGGGATAAGGAATGCTGGTATCCCGGACCAAATTTGGTGTTTTGATGTGTCACTCCCCAAAGTGAGAGTCGAGAGAGTGATTGTATATTACGCTAATGTTAGAGTCCCACTCAGTAACATTAACTTCTGTGACTGGTGGTAAAAATCATTAAAATAATAAAAGGTGATCTTCGTGGAAGCATGAATGTGTGTAAAATTGCTATTTTAGCTTCAGGGTGGCACTAGCAGAGAGCAACCTGCTCATTAGATTCAGTTATTTCTTGGTGGCTTCACATCAACTTTTAAATGCTGTTTTGCACAAAATGACTGTGTGGAGACCCTGTGGATTTTGGCCTCCATCATTTACATTAAAAGCACATTTGAAGGGGATCTTTTGATAGCCAGTATGTACAGGAGGAATGATTACAGCGAGGAAAACCTCTCTCACTTTTCATATGAACATTTGACTGTTGTTTTAAGACACACTTTTAAAATTGTGAACCTGTCCTTATAAGCCAACATTAGAATCTCACATGTTTTTACCAAAGATCACAATAGATTAGGCTAGACTAAAGTACTTATTCATGAGAAAATGAAACAAAAAAATTACACCCATTTCCTTTACAGCCACCCAGACTTTTTCTTCAGGAGAATCACAAGTCATGTAATGGTGCAGCCCCTGGCTGTCAGCCAACTGATGATTTATCAATTTCAAACATTCAATGACCCAGAGGGATCCATGTATAAAAAACATGACTGCACCTTCCCTCTGAGGACACCCTACTTCCTGTACATGCCAGAGTGATGTGTGTGTGCGTTTGAACAAGACAGGGAAAACCGTTAAGTGAATTTCCAAATGAGCTCTGTCATGCTTTTGGGCAAAAGAGACAGACAGACAGAGAGAGAGGACAGTGAGTGTGGGAGGGAGAGTGGATGTGTGTGTTCATGAAAAGGAAGCCTATCCAGACAGTGTCAGATGACATCATCATCACTAATAACTTCTGTGTGTGTGTGCGTGCGTAGGTGGGGGGCGGGGCTTCAGACCATGCAGCTCTACACTATAAAAAGAAAGAAAGTCATTCAGACATTCAGACTCAAGCAGCAGCCACAGCAGAGACGGAAACTGAAGCTGTAATAACAGAGACCATCTCTACTACATCTCACACACTTCAACTGCAAGGTAAGCACTATAAATGGAATAAACAGTCAAAACCTAACTTAACTCTTTAAATATTCTATTCATATTACTGAGAAATGAGCGTGTAAACATAAGAAGTCATTAGAGTTATAAGACTGTGTCAAAACGTTTAGAAGGTGTGTCAGTTGGTTATATCTTGCTGCCTCAAAGATGCTTAAAATAACTGATGCTTCTAATGCCAAAAAGTCCAGAAATACAGTTTAAATGCACGGTTTAAACATCAGTGTGGGCAAAATCAGGACCTAAAGTCAGTCTAAGATTCTATTTAGAGCAACAAATTTTCTTCTCTAAATTGAGTAAGATATAATCTTCATTTATGTTGCATTATTTTTTCTGTCTCATTTACTGTATGTTTGTGTGTATTTATTGGTTTATTTCATTATGGTAAATATTTATTTGCCCTAAGAGAAGTCACATTGAAATACATTTATTTAAAAATATGCAAAGATAGCTACAGCCATCATTTCTACTAGTACTGGTGGAATTACAGTCATTATTATACCCATACATTACTTATTAATTCATTTTATACTAGATCTAACACTAGCAGTGGTGGAAGATAACTTTGTACATTCACTCAAGTTTTTACTTGAGTATTTCCATTTTATGCACCTTTATACTTATATGCTACTAACTGACGGCTTACTAGTTAATTTGCAGATTCAGATTTTAGGGGTGTTCTAACAAAATCAGGAGCTGCATCCTTAAAGTCATGCAAAGCCGCCATGTTGGAATCAGTGTCAGTCTAATGTTTTATTTAGAGCAACAAAGTAAAGACATCTTTATTAAGTATTTTTGTGTTACATGCATATGATAAAACAAACAAAAACAGAATGCAAGTAAAAAAAAAATAAGGGTTATGAAAACAATTCCACATTGAAGCTACAAACTATTAAGTACAAGCTGTGTAGTTTTTGGATAGTGTGAATAACCACCTTAAAAAGGTGCACCTGTAATCAAATTATACATATTATTATACCTATATGTGAATTAACAATTCACTTTATACTAGATTTACTTAACACTATATTTATTCATCTAATACCACAAAGGTGAAGTGGTGCGCAACTGGGAGATCAAACTGTGTGTAATTCTCTGTGGTGAGCAATAACGGCATGTTTGTTCAGAGCTGGAAGTGAGTAGTTAGGCAAAGACAGACTGAGGTCATAGTGTTGACCTCTGACCCAGCACCAGCTCTGTGATGCTGCTGGCATGTAAAGCTGCACCTATGCAGTGTTAATGCCTGCAGTGGAAAACCAATGTTACTGACACACAGATTTTCCAGTTAACACACTGACATGAACATGAGTCACACACACGCACACACGCACACACACACACACTTGTGATGCAGTATAGCAGTAAGGACATTCACTGACAACATTTGTGCTTGCACAACATTTAAAGGGTTAGTTCAACTATTTAAGATGGTATCCTAGATTAGAAATGAAGAATCTGAATATCTGAGACGATGCAGTAAATTATTTGAAGTTGAGTTAAATAGGATAGAGGGGTTTATAATTAGACCTGGCTGATATAGGGATTATATAATAGAGGCACAGTTTAAAGGAGAGGTAGATGGAATAAACAGAATGTTAAACTGATGGAATGATGTCTAACTAATATGAATGATCGCTGAATCAACAGGTTAGTCATGTTGTTCATTTGTATTCATTTGTTTTGTTAATACTGGCATGTTTACTGGCATACCAGTAATTATGCCAAAGTTTGGTTTTTGTTTGTAATTAAATCTTTGTTACAGTCAGCTTACTAATGTGGAATCATTTCCGGTGTCATTGAGCGAAGTTAATTTTCTTTCAACTCCCAAAAGAAAACTGTTTAGAGTTACTCTATTACTCACTGTTCCTTCTCAATAAGAAACAGAAGCACTGCACTCACTGACAAATGTGTGTTTCACTTCCAACTCTTTTGGGCAAAAGGCATTTAAGTCTGTCTATACTGTCTATTTAAATAGAGGTTTGAATAGACAGTATTGGGCAACATTTTGTCCATCCAACACATTTGCTGAGCTTTTGCTCTCCTTTGGAATAAGGTGCTATATTTACTCTCTCACGATTGACGCATTTTACATGTTTGTGCAAAGAAGAGTAGGGGCAGGTTTTATTAACCCAGTGACTATTGGCATTCAGTGCATGTTTGAGAAAAAAGCATTTTTTCAATTGACTAAAAGGTTTTACCTTTAGGTTTTAAATTCAAGTGTACTTGCGGCACACTAAATCAGAATTTAAACCAACCAGCATTTGTGACAAAAAATATCACAATCAAACTTACCATCTTATTTCTTTCCCAGGATGCTTTGCGTGTATATTTTCCTGTTGCTAACCCTGAGCAGAGTGGGGCTGGGCTCCCTACAGGATAAACAGACTGACTTTGGCCTGAAGATCTTCTCCCAGCTAGCCCAGGGCTCCGTGGACCAGAACGTAGCCTTCTCCCCGTATGGGGTGGCCTCCGTCCTGGCCATGGCCCAGCTGGGTGCTGCTGGAAGCACCCGTAAGGCCTTAAATACTGCAATGGGCTTTTCACTGCAAGGTGAGTCATACAGTAGTTAAGAGAAGATGGTTTGAGGATTCTTTTAGGAAATGGGACTAACAGCAAACCATAACAGTGTACAGAAAAAAATAATAATTTAGAATATAATTGTACAATAGTTTCAACTTTTTATTTTTATGCTGAGTGCAACAATAAAGAAAAAAAAATCACTTTATATTGAGTGCAATGCTTAGCAGCCATATACAGGTGCATGTACTGTATGCACCCAGTTGTGACTGTCCTGTAGCACCCTGTACAGGCCCACCAGTCTCACTGTAGCTGTAGAACAGAAATTTATAATATGTGACAGAAATAACAATTAGAATAGGAATAAAAGGAATTGCATCACAAATTGCATTAGAAAACTAAAAAATAAAAATAAGAAAAACCAAGGTTAATACAATATAATCATAAGCTTATACATTGGTGTATTATTGCAGCAGTTAAATTGGTGTATTATTGGTGAGTGCATTAAACCGTTTTCTCCGCTCTCCTGCAGAGAGAGGGATGTCTAGGCAGCAGCGTCTCCTGCAGCGGGACCTTTCCAGTGAAGAGGGTGTGGAGATAGCCAGCGGGGTGATGGTGGAGAGGAAGATGAGCTTGGAGAAGGGATACCGCCGGGCTCTGTCCAAGGCCTTCCAGACCCACCCTCACCAGGTGGACTTCACCAAGCCAGACCAGGCTGTCGGCATCATCAACTCATGGGTCTCAGACCACACTGCAGGTACTCACAATAACCAGCTAACAGCATGCCATCTTCTCCAAAGACACCTTCAACTTTGTTTGAAGGGGGCTGCTTTCTTTGCTTCCATCTTTTGAAACCTTTGTGATTTATATTTTGTATTTTCTTCTGTAGGTGCCATCCCTGAGTTCTTGGCATCTGGATCTCTGACTGATGAGACTCGCCTGGTTCTCCTTAATGCCCTTCACTTCCAGGGCCTGTGGAAGGTTCCCTTTGACCCCAAACTGACACAGGAGAGGATGTTCCACTGTGCCAATGGCAGCACCGTGCCTGTGCACATGATGAGACTCACCCACCGCTTCAACTACGGTAGGCTGAACACGCTGACTCAGTGCAGATCTCAGTTTGATGCTGGATGACAGAAAGTCTATTTGCTACTTAGAAAAATACATATATCTCATTCTCATCAATCAACAGGTGAGTTTGTGACTGCTGATGGTGTGGACTATGATGTAATCGAGGTGCCATATGAGGGCGACTCACTGAGCATGCTGCTGGTGTCACCCTTTGAGCCTGAGGTGCCATTGAGCGTACTCAGTGCAGATCTGAGCAACCAGAGGATTCAGCAGTGGCGAACAGAGCTGAGGAACGTCAAAAGACAGCTGGCCATGCCCAGGTGAGGCAGACATTAGACATTAGACTGTCCTGTATGAGGGTAGATAACAGTGTAGTGTAGTTTTCTGGGTTGTTTGTGTCATATTGATTCTTCCATGGCTACCAGCCTTAAGCAACGAGTATGAAATGTTAATTTTTATGTTTTTTTGCAGGTTTACTCTGAACTCTGAGGTGAATTTGAAGACTGCTCTCCTTAACATGGGTCTGGGAGACATGTTCAACCTGGCTACAGCTGACTTCACACGCATCACCAGTAAGTTATAGAGTGAGGGTATAGAGTTTGTCTTCACCACACACCATAAATAAGACAATTAACTTAGGACAGATAATCAACAAACAACATGACTCTAAAAAACATAGATGCAGTTTTAAAAAGTCCTAAAAATACAGAAAGAGGCTAAATGCAAAATGTAATTAAAGACAGAGGCACAAGGAGGCTGCATTCAGTACTGTAAATGTATTATCAGGAAGAACTTGCTGTACATGTTTATTCTGGCTCTTACTGGTCTACAGCGCCTCCTTAAGGGTAAAAGCTCAAAGTTCAAGTGCAAAGAATGAGAGGGATTACATGGTATGACAAGCTTTGCTCCTAGTATTTAATTATTAGTTGCATCTGAGGCTTCCGTATCATTTAACAACCTGTATATGCATTAACTAATATCAGCAGTTTCCCTTTATTTCAAACATTGAAGTGTCCATACCACACAACCACATTACAGACTACAGTAAAGTGCATTCAGATGAACTATGTATCTAATCTCTCTGTGTTTCTGCCCTCCAGCTGATGAGAGACTGTGTGTTTCAAAGGTCCTGCAGAGGGTTAAGATCGAAGTGAATGAGCAAGGAACCAAAGGAGCAGCTGCAACAGGTAGGCTCAATACTGAATCACATACACACACACACACACACTAAAGGTATCAATTTGTTTCATGTGAAAAAAGTGAATGTTTGAGTCAAATAAAACCCATCATCTTATAAATTGGAATTAATCTTTAAGCAAAGCTGCAGTCAAAGCCAGAAACCCCTGATAAAAACAAGTTTATAATTATTTTATCCACGCAAATGAAACTTGTATTCAAAATGTACAGAAGAACCACATTCAGTACCGCATACTCGTGACATATTGACACACTCATATATAGTGAAAGTCATGTAATTTTTTGTAATTAGTGATTTAGCAGCTTACAAAATAGTACAGTTAAAATGTGACAATTGTACCATAGTTCGCCTGGGGGGCTGCACACATTACAGACACTGACCTGTTTGTATGTTTCCTCTCTCTGTTAGCTGCTGTGATGTTTTCTCGTATGGCAGTGGAGGAGATCACTCTGGACCGACCGTTCCTCTTCCTCATCCAGCACAAACACACAGGTAACACTCTTATTATGTTTTAATATGAAATGTCAATTTACAATACCATTGAGCAGTGCAGGTGGAGCAGGTGGTTTATGTAATGTTTCCCTTCCTGTGTGCAGGTGCTGTTCTGTTCATGGGTCAGTTCAATAACCCACTCTAAACAGCGGCCTTCATTCCACTGTGCCAGACTACTGCTGCTCATATGCCACATGATGACCATACATATGATGACCACACCAGACCAACAGGATTCATGTGGCTGCTTATGACATTATCGACTTATTTTACTGGACATTTTATTTATAATGTGCCTAATGCAAGAGGACAAAGTGACACACCTATTTGACATGACTGAGACATTCTTTGTAAAGAGTTTATGTTTGCTGTTAATTTATTTCTCTGAATGTTTTATGGTTGACTAGACAGTACGAAATATGAAGGAAAGTGAGATTTTTTTTGTGTGACACAACAGACACTGATGCACTTCACAGAGAGAGATGTTACTGCAGACAGAATGATGGCTGCATTAGTGCCAATAAAGATGTATTTTTTATCTGTTTTTACTGTTGATTATAATGTCTATTTTTGTGTTATTATGTTTGTATTTTTGTAGTATTTATATTTATTAAAGTACAATGTTTTTACAAAGCTGCAGTCTCAGTGATCACTGTAGTATTGAGTAGATAGATGTGGAAGGTCAACACTGACCTCTTGTGTCCAAATAGCCCAAATTCATAACTTCACAACAGTTACCAGATTGGGTGGTTTTGGTGGGTATTTTTGGGCATACTGTGATAATTTGGGCAACATTTTGCACCATTTGAGCAGTTTCCACTGATGAAGAGTTTGACTATATTCCAAATAAGTTCAGCAGTTCAGCAGGCTCAGTTTTACACGCAATGACTGCTAATTGATAACCAGTGATGGACGAAGTATTCAGATCCTTTTCTTAAGTAAAAGTACCAATACATCGATGTAAAAATACTCCATTACAAGTAAAAGTCCTGCATGAAAAATCCTGCACCAGTAAAAGTACATAAGTATTATGAGCTTGATGTAGTTAAAGTATTGCAGTAAAAGTAGTGGTTTGGTCCCTCTGACTGATATATTATTATATATGACATCATTAGATTAGATAAGAGGAGGAAAGGAGCAAGTTAAAATTAAAATAAATTCAGTAAAAATACAAGATTAAAAAAAAAATCCAAAATAAAAGATAATACTGCCACCTTAATGATGATATTGATACAATAATAGCAATGATAGCAACAAAAATAACAGTAGTAGTGGGTATGTGTGTGTGTGTGTGCGCCAGTGAGTGAGTGAATGTATTATATAGAATGACTGATTATTATAAAAAAAAAAAAAGTAAGTAAATAAAAAAAAAATAGAATTAGAATTAAATTCTAACAACATTAACTTTCCCATTCTCTTTAAATGTATTTTTTCTTGTGTGTTATACTAATTCATTTATTTCTTCTTCTTGTTCTTATTGTTGTTACCAGGTTGTTTGAAAAGGGCAATAATTTGTCTACCAGTCACTATACTTATTTATGGACAGGGTGCGATTTGTAAAAAAATGAGGGGGGGGGGTTGAAATGTTTTTATTCATGAAGATAAATCAGAACCACAGTGCTCATATATAGACTATGAAACCTATTAGGCTATTTCTTGCAACAGTAACATTTATAAAATAATTATGAATTTTAATAAAACAATTACAGAATTTGAACTTGACCACCACATTTGCAGGAATATTTTAATCAATTTTTTAAAATTTAACTCATCAAGTAGGACACATAGGATCAAATATAAAAAAACAAAAGGTTAAATGCTCATCTAACATACAAGAATTAAATCCCTTGAATCCCTTTCAGTACTGTGTATAGCACCACTCGGCCAGACATGACAATACACTTAACATCATTCTTGTAAGTCACTTTTTAATTCAGCTCTATGTGCGGCATGCAGCAAACTTTAATATCGAATAGAAAAGGCAATTTCTGAAGAAACTGTGGTGTGAATGCTGGCTGTTTAAAGGCTGATGCTAAACTGGATTGCTGACTTTAATTTGGATGAAAAAGCTGAAGTAGTATGTATGAGTTGGAAAAGTGGGAAATTTTTTTTAGTCTGAATGAGATTTAAAAGTTGTATGAAAGATGTGAGACATTTTAAGGTTTGAATGGAGTATGAGTCAGTAGATAGGAGTTGACAATGCATGAAAAAGCAGCTGAAGCAGTATGAATAGTTAGTGGGAAGATTTCATTTGTAGTAAACTTGGGATTCACATATACAATTGAGTTCTGTGTGAACTTTTTTCACCCACAAACAGATAGCTGCATTACTGCAAACCTGATATGTTACTGCAAACCTTTTTTGAAACCGCTAACCTTTGTGCAAATCTTCTTTATGTACTCACACATTGGGCCCTATCTTACACCCGGTGCAAAGCGACGCAAAGTGCAACGCAAGCGTCTTTTCTAGTTTAAGACCAACGCAGTTGTCATTTTCCCATCCAGCACCCACGTTGTTTAAATAGCAAATGCACTTGCGCCTATCTGAGCACCCATGGGCGTGTTGGTCTAAAAATGAGGTGCAGTCAGGCGTACTGTTGGCGCATTGCTATCTTGAGGTGGCAGGAAGTGATTGCGAGATTGACCAACAAAAACCTGGTCTGAAGTCAAGGCGCTGTATTTCACTGTTATTCCAAGGGCGCATTGTCAAGATAGTAATATACGCCAAGATAGTAACATGCAAAATATTACAAATAAAAGAATTATAATGTGAAAGATTATTGTGTACATCAATATATTTTAAAAAATACATAATGGTTAGTCCAAATATTTATCAGAATTAGCTAATTGCAGTAATGACAGATGAAATTGTCTAATTATTTGACCAAACTGTGGCAATACACATAGGTATTTAAACAGACCCATCAGGTTGAGGGTGTCTGTCAAGACCCAGCACACAGATATGAACAACAGATCAGACATGGATCAACTTTCCTGCTACATCAATGCATGAGGACAAGGGGAACACATGGGGAAATAAATGAGGTCAAAACAATGATTAAACTAAAGAAGGAAAGAACTGTGGACAGCTTCTAGCTGCTGCTGGCAGCAGGATCAGCACCTTGGAGAGCTGATCAAATCCTGACAAGGCCATTTCTGAAGAAACTGTGGTGTGAATAAATAGTTAAATAAGTAAATAGTTGTGTGATGATTTTTTGTGTGATGATTTTTTACATGATTAAAATTAATGATTTAATTTTTGAACAATATTTAACAAATTTTCTTTAACAATTTTGAGATTACAGTGATCAGGTTTCCATACTTTCAGCAATTAAAACCCCTCTGATTTTACTTGTTACCTGGGGGAGAGAGGGTCTGGGAGTAGTAATGGATCGTATGCTTTCACTTTGTGCACCAGCAGATCTGTTTCCTCTGCAGAGAAGTGTTCCTTCTTACTACCTGGCAAATGTGCCATTATAATAGCAATCCACCAAAGTACAAACGCACCTGGCTTTTAAAGGGAATGGGAGATGTTATTCTCATTGGTTTATTGCATGTTATGCCCAAAACAAACCCATGATTAATTAAGTGACTAAGGACAATCCTTTCGAACCATTCGCTTGGCGCTACGACCATTTTTTCTGCCATTAAACAAAAGTGGATTTGGATCCACCGTAAATGCTCTTGCGCCATGCGATTCAGACTGTGTGCTTAGATCATTAAAATAGGGTTAGGGTTGGGCTCAGGGTTAGGGTTAGGGTTAGTTTTGTTCACAAAATGTCATGCACAGCGTCGAGCCTCCTTACGGATTCAAAAATTAAATTTATTTGTTAAGATATTTTTTACACATTCAATCATTTGAATTCATTTGCTCAAAATGTTTTTACACAATCACACATTTGAATATATTAAAGAATGTTTTCACGCATTTAGATATGGTGACACACACAGCTACAATACATATGACCCTCATTTTATTCCATATGCACCTGTTTTGGAGGTCCTTGATATGAAAAAGTTAGAGATTGCCTGGTTTTTCAAAATCCCAAGAGTGCTGGATTTTTCTTGCTTCGATTTATGTCCATTGCTCACTTTTTGCTCCTCTGGAAAGCGGGACAAAAAGTAATGTTATGTTATACTATGTTTTATCTTTCTATTTCTATACTCAGAATATTTAAATCTGAACCCATGATTTGAAAGTTTTTGCTGTTTAATAAATGAAATTCTGACTGAATTTTTACAAATTTCTGATTTGTTTCTTTCATAAATTTAATAAATAAATAAGTAAGTAAATAGTTGTAGTAGTATGCATATTTAAAATATTTTTCATTGTTCAACACAGGCCATTTCAGTAGAGGCATTAAATATACAACAATAAAGGAGAGAGAATTTAGTTTTACTTTTGTACAGCACTTTGTAGGCGGGACTTTTTACAAGCATCATTAAGTTCTTTCATAATTCGATAGTAGCCTACAGTCCAAAATGGTGGAGGTGTAGCTCTGCTGCTGCGTGCTGATGTTGCAATGGAATGACCAATTACCTTTCACTTCTTATTAATCTAGTTCTTTGTCTGTACAACAGGAGGCAACAAGGAGAAGGACAGCAGCCTGGCTTCAACCAGGAGGTGAAAGATAAAGTGGAGCATCTTTATTTAACCCAATGGTCATAAATCAGGATTGGGCTCATCATTAGCCATGTTTCCATTAACCTATTTTATGTGCATTTTGAAGTATTACATTAAAAAAGCTTAATGGAAACGCAAAAAATTGAAGAAACTTCAAATTCAACGTCAAAAAAGAGTTTACGTGCGCAATGGGCAATGGAAAAGCATTTGTCAAATAAATAATGACGTAATAAACATTTAACTCACATGACTGATCAGCTGTTTCCACCCTCAGCGTCTTCCAGCCTCTACAGATAGCATGAAGCATGGCCAATACTAGCTGACATAAAATAACAATGACAACTTGCCCAATTGAAACAAATTCCAAAAGACCTCCCTCCATTTTTCTCTCATCAAGGCAATATAACTATTTGTTTTGTTTCTGGTTGGCAACCTCTGTTTCTTCTACTCTGTTACTGGCGGATTATTTAGCCTATACTGCCATCTACTGATGAAACTATGTGTTGCATAGCCTAGTTTATTCGCTTCAAACCAGTTGATGGAAACGCACCTAATTTGCATTGTCCTTTTTGCAACATTTAAAAAGTTTGCTTAAAGTTATCTTGTAAATCTAATGGAAACACAGCTAATGTCATCTCCAGGTGAGTGTGCTGTTCTGTGCTTGCCTACATACTGGCAGTACCTACAGTTTGCTAACTTAGTGCTAGCTGTGGTAGTTGTGTACAAGCTAGTTCACATTAGATCATTTAGTTCAGGTGAGCAGCAATAGATGCTGACAACTGTAAACTTGCATGGCCAGTGTTAGGTAAACACTACCAGAATGGTGGACAGTACAAACCTCTAAAATGTCCCCAAACTGCATTTCAAACATATGACCTTGGCAACATGTCTATCCATCCTGCTGTGCACTGTGGCTGGCGTGCAGCAGTGTGGCTCCTCGGTGCAGTACCAGGAAAAGAGATCTGACAAGGAAGAAAGAAAAATTCAGTGCCCCATATCGCTGTTTTCCAAGCTACACATAATACAGCCTCTTTGCTTGACTCAAACTGTTAACTTATAGTCCTTCTGAATTAACGTTTCCCATTACTCAACACCAGACACCCACTGAACATACTGTTAGGAAATAGCAGACTGGCGGAGCAAGCACAGACACCAAACCTAGTGCTTGAATGCTATGTGTGTCAAGAAAAGTACTGGGATCCATAATGACACCTCTCTTGCGGACAGAAGTCGGAGTAGCACTGTGTGCAACTTCTTCTTGTACTAGTCTAGTACATCACAACAAAACAAAGGGAGGCACCACCTTGTGGTGCTATTTGGCACTGCAGTAATACCACATTTACTAGACTGGCCATTAGAAGCACAACAATGAACTCCAACAAGAGCAGCTGATACACACGCTGCAGCCCAGATGACCATATAAAGAAATCCGTCATGAGTTGAAATCAGCTCAGTTTCAAAGTAGAAAAAAACGTTGGAAAGTGAATGTTCAGAGCATTTTTAAGCTGGTGCTTTTTGCTCACAGGGATTACTTCTACATAAGGGCCCTATCTTACACCCGACGCTTTGCCCAATGTGTGGGTGCATAAAGAAGATTTGCACAAAGGTTTGCAGTTTCGTTATTTGAAACTTTGGTCACGTAGAATATATCTGACATTGTAACATTTATATATATATATATATATATATATATGTATATATGTGTGTGTGTGTGTGTGTGTGTGTATATATATATACACACACACACACACACACACACACACACATATATATATATATATATATATATATATATATATATATATATATATATATATATATATATATATATATATATATATACAGAACATATATATATGCAACTTCCATAGTTATTTTTATATAAATTATATATTTTTTAAAAATGTTTGAGTAACAAAATAATGTAATATGTAACGTAATTTTTAGATTTGACGAATTGACAAAGATAGTGTTACCTGACAGGCAAAACTCAGGGCTTGGGGTTTTTATGAATTGCGCATGCTCCGCAGGAGCCGGAACTGCTCGGGGAATGGGTCCAGTGTTTAGTAGTACAGCATCTGACACAGACATGGACTGTCAACGTTAGCTGCAGTGTACATATTTACGTTGGACCAGGCAGTTTAGAGGTAGAGTTCGTCTGTGACGTCGTGGTAGCTTAAAAAGAATCCGAAAAATGGTAAGTTACTCCGTCTCGTTCGCTAAAAAGGCAGCAGTTAGGTGCTAAGCTAATGCTAGCAAGGTGTATGATATCAGGAAGTACCTACCTGCGGTACCTGCACCTGGCTTCTCTCAGCGTAGCCTGCAAGCTAACAGGCCGTAGAACAGCATACGGTGTGAAATAGCCCTGACTAACGTAACTGGCACACTTTGGGCTTTTAAATCAGCTTATAGTCGTGTTATGCTAGTTGTTTCACAATAACATTCGGTAATGTTAACATTTAGCATGACAGACTGTGATATTTGAAGGTCTGATTAGCTGCCGAATTAAGCTTCAATTGTTTGTCAGTGTCAACAATAAAGGTGTCAGTGAGATGTTTCTGTCTGTCTGGCAGTCGACAGGATGTATACACAATGAGTAATTGATGATTAGATTTAAGTGCACGATAAATGTTAAGTTATTAAGATAAAATATATCATTTCTCTTGAGACACTGTTCTCACATTATTGGTACATTGTACACAACGCAGTTAAAACAAACTCATTTTTTCTTTGCACTAAACAGATGTGATTTCCAATAACTCCACTGGCAATACTGAAATATCCTCCATCCAAGTATACTGCTGCTGTAAAACAAACAGACACCACACTTTCTCTTTGTCATAGAGACCATAGAGAGAGCAGGCAGATGTAAGTAAAGACAACTAGTAGGTAGTGGTAGAATTGTGTTATGATTGTGTGTATTGTAGAGCCTTTAATAGAATTAGATGAATCCCACAGTCACTGCAGCATGTGTTGATTTTCCTGGTTGCATCAGGTTTGTGTAATACCTGTATACCTGTATGCTTCTTCTAGCTGTGGACAGGCATGTTTGTTCATGTGTGGAGAGAATATCACACCAAACTCCATTTAGATATCTGATGACAATAGATTAATCAATTAACATCCACTTCAGAACAGAACGCACAGCACCTACGTATCCCCAGCTTATGAAGTTCTAATGGCTAATGTGTAAGCATACCATTTCCTACCTACATACTCAGCAGACACAGAGTTAACATTGTCATCCCATTGCAGTCTTGTTTGTGGCTAAATTACAAATGCAAGTACAATAATCACTGATCTTTTAGCTCTGTTTTGGTCTCCACCAACTCCTGAGGAAAAATACCTGTCTCTTTAGCTACTAAATACTCCACTATCTTAACCGGCTAGTCTCTAACTGTGTCTGTATGCTGTTTGGTGCTGAGCTGGTAGTGCACAGTGGCTTTAACAATGTGCTGTAGAATTAAAGCAACAAGCTTATGAAATGTCTTTCTTTAACTTCAGAACTGTGGAGCTGTATTATAATATTGTTAGCTTACTTTAACTTCAGCACTGTGGACCTATATTATATTAGACCAGAGCTAGGTTTTAGCTGACACTAAAACTTGAACAACAGGCCACATTAAGTAGTTTTAAAGAGAATTTTGTGTGATGTTCTCTATAGTGCAGCATGTCTCCATTTAAGTGTTCTCCATGAGGGCTGAAACTCACTGAGGGTATTTGGATTGAAGTTGACTGATGAAGACATGTATGATTTAGTTAAAACTAACCTTGTTTGATAAAAGCAGAACCAGTATTTAAGCATAGCCTTGAAATGGGCAATATGTCACAATATGGATAGAAATCATGATACATTAGATATGGAAAAGCATGTGAGAAATAGTTTATGGATAAAACATATGAACATGTTTTTTTTTTTGTTTTTTTTTTTGTTTTTTTTGAAAATCCAGTAAAATAAATACCTGACAAATAACGGTATGGTAAAGTATTCTGAATTCAAATAATAGATGAGTGTCCAGCACATGCAAATGCTGGTTGCTAATACAAAGAAAAGAGGTAAAAGTTATTGAAGGGGGTATAATTACCTATTCACTCTCACAATAGCTCACAGTATAATGTACATTTCCACAGAACAAAGTCATTAAGTCATGCTCACGATGCTGCTGCTCTCTATTCCTCTAATACCAACACTTTAACACTGATGCTGTTTTATTTTTATAATTATCTTCAGTCACTTCCTTTTAGCCAATTTTTGATCGTTGTCAAGGTAAAGCTGTTAAGAAACTCAACATTCCTGCAGATGTTTCACATACCAGGAAGGGAGGCGTAATGCCCTTTAGAGCTACTGAAAGGCTTTTAATGTGAAATATCTGTGCAGGAAGTAGCGAATTTCATTGAAGCTAACTTAACTGTGAAAAAACAGTAGAAGAGACTGGAATTACATACTGAATGAAAATATATTTATGTTTCAGAGGAGAAGGTGTTCTCAGCAGAGTGTTGAGGATGTGATGGAATAAATGCTGTGGAAATGTACATTACACTGAATTTATCAAGACAACAAGTCAACATGGAAGAAGTGTTGAGTTTGCATTAACAGTAACAGGAGCAGATCAAAAACAAGGGGGCTTCATACTAAAATATGAGAAATGAGAGGCCAGTCTTTAAATAAGACTGTTTCATATAAATACCCGGTCCTCTCTGCAGGTGAGGTAAGTAAAGGCCAGTCAGTGCTGAAGATTTTATGGTACTTCATCTCATTCATGTGAAATCATATAAAAATCCATTGTTGCCATGAATCAATGCTGCTGCTCAGCTAGTTTGTAACACTGCCCACAATTGCCTAATACAACTAGAGATAAATAGTATGGCAAAATCTTTATCTCACAGTATATGGTACCAGCCAAAACTTGGGACAGACCTGCTCATTTTTTCTTTATTTTTGCTATTTTCTACATTGTAGAACAACACTGAAGACCTTGAAACTATGTTTGAAATGATGTTTCATATTTTAGATTCCTCAAAGTAGCCACCTTTTGCTTTGATGACAGCTTTGCACACTCTTGGCAATAGCTTAACCAGCTTCATGAGGTAGTCATTTGTACTAGGTGATGCGTGCAGCAGAAGTGTGAGACTTG
Organism: Thunnus thynnus; assembly: GCF_963924715.1. Taxonomy (NCBI): domain Eukaryota; kingdom Metazoa; phylum Chordata; class Actinopteri; order Scombriformes; family Scombridae; genus Thunnus; species Thunnus thynnus. The sequence continues at coordinate 497,550 of NC_089538.1, forward strand.
TAACTATTAGAAATTCCTTTATTGGAGCAGTAAAACTGCATTTTCCCATGTTGCCAGATAATACATCAACATGAAAGCCGTCATTAAAGTATTTGGCTGACAATTTCTATATTTTTCTCATTGTCAATAAATCTCATGTGCAGAGCCAAACCAAGAATGAACTCATTGTATTCAAAGCCTGATATATCTTATTCCTCTGTGCTGTAGAGCTCTGTTGTTTTTCAAAAACGGTTAAAAACATGTCAACAAGCCACACTGTTGAAAGAACTTAAGTACAATGTCAAGAAGAAGTTGTGATATGTAGTACAACAAGCGAGTGAAGCTGTAAATGAAACCGCGTTCCCTCACATGATCAGTGGTGTCTGCCTTACACAGAACTACTCTCCTGAGACTGAAAATGTGATCACTGTTATTAGTCTTTGGAGCCGTTTCTAAACAAACTAACACAACCAAACTCTTGGTGATGAAGGAACATGTCACCTGGTGCAGTGGTGTGGCTGACTGACGTGTTTTTAATAGTTTTTGGACAACAGCAGAGGTCTATGGCAGAGTTATTTGATATATCAGTCTTTGGATACACATACAATTCTTGTTGGTAGGATAAATACATCGTTGGTTTTGGACTTTGAATTGGATTTGTTGACAAAAAGAAAAATACAGAATATGACCAGATTGTTTTTTTTTACTTTGACATTATTAATCCATACTTTCCTGTCCTTGTTCCTCTCTTTGCTTTTAATGTTTTCCATCCTTGTCTTTGCAGATGCGTTTCATGCTGCTGTTCAGCCGGCAGGGGAAGCTGCGGCTGCAGAAGTGGTACACAGCCACAGCTGAACGGGACAAGAAGAAGATGGTCAGGGAGCTGATGCAGATAGTGCTGGCCCGCAAACCAAAGATGTGCAGCTTCTTAGAATGGAGAGACCTCAAGATTGTCTATAAAAGGTAAAATGCTAAGTCATTAATTGTCACAGAAGTGTCTTTGTTAGTGATTCTTTGATCAATCGATTAATGGCTTTGGCTATAAAATGGTTAAAAAGCCCATAGTGCATTTCTCACAGGTGGTGTATTCAAATTGCTTGTTTGCAGTTCAAAACCCATAAATGTTTAATTTTCATAATAAAAAAATATTCATAAAAATCATATGACAAAGAAGAGTATCAAATCCTCACACTGTAGAAGTTAGAACCAGTGAATGTTTGGCACTTCAGATTAAAAAATTTTGAAAATTGATGAATCATTTATTACAGTAGTCGCTGATAAATTTTCTGTCAATCGAGTAATCAGCTTAACCTTAGTTTCAGCTCTATTCATGACACCTGAATATGTGTGTGTTGGGGTTTAGACCAGCTGCAAAAAGGTAGAAAATCACTGTAAATGTTGGACTTTGGAAATTACAGTGCAGTCATTTAGTTTTAGAACACTTGGTTATTGTTGCACAAGCTGTGAGGAGTCATTTCATATTTTTGGCTTAAAGCAAAAATCAGAGAGAAGATCCGCACACTGCACTAGTAGCTCCCAGCAAATTTAATTGAGCAATGTTTTGATCTACCAGAGATCTTCGTCAGGCATTGTCAAATCACCATCATAGAGCAAGACAAACAATATGTAGGCACAGACGTATTCAGCAACTAGTACAGTGTGCGGATCTTTTTTTCTGATTTTTGCCTCTATGTGATTTTTGAACAAGCACTCGTGAAAGTTTTTCGGATGTGCGTACTCTCACTCTTTTTGTCCTTGATATTTTTGGCTTAAACCATGAACCACATGGATATTCTATCAGCTGACATCCTCTCAGCTGACACTCTACACAATCTAAAACCAAACAGTCCTATTGGTTCTGCTTAAAGGTGGAAAAACGTCTGTTTAAATACTATGGTAGCCACTGTAACCATAGCAACATGTTCTAGGCAATAGCTATTAAACAGATTTATTTACTCATTTATTTATTAGTAGATGGATATTTTGGGCATGTCAGGTTTTATTGAATAGCAAACAGTATAGACAGATGGATATGACATGCAACAGGTCAGCTGGAATTGAACTGAGGATGTTGTGGTTATGTGGTATGTGGCTTAAGCATTTATTTATTGGTATTATTTTCTACCAGGAACTGGCAGCATTATTTGCAGCACTACTGCATGTTTAAATCTTTATACTATTGTCATAGAACATATTTCTTCCCCTAAAACAAAGACCAGGGCCTTGTTTCCCAAACACACCTTAATGATGATTAATTCACAAGTGACTTCTACACACTCGTAGGAGGCTGAGAGCATCTTAAGAAGCTCCAGAACTTACTGGTGGAACCGAAAATAATATTTGTATTCATTTTAAAGTCCATAATTATATCATGAACACTTATGGTCTTTGTTAAGTGATGTTGATATCAAATGAGAATTAATGTGTAAAAAAGATAAAGTAACACAAATTACTTCAACAATTAATTTACACAATCTAGTTTGTGTCATCACTGTCGTCTTCTTCTTCTCTCCTCATTTATTCATTTCTTCTGGCTAAAATACCACTTTCCTGATGGAATATTTTCCACCTCTGGATCTTCTTTTCTTTCTATTTCTGGTGTGTATGTTGTTTGCTCACGCTTACATACAGCAAGTCTAATACAGAAATGATATTCATGAAACTTATAGGAACAGCCACTGCTTCATTTTCAGCTGAATATGATCTTCAGAGTAACTTCTTCCTCAGGCAGCAGCTAAATCAAATAAAGTAAGTGACTAATAACAGCGATCATGTTTTCAGTCTCTGCAGAGTAGTTCTGTGTAACGTAGAGGCCACTTCACATGCGCTGGAATGTGGTTCCATTTACAGAGGTTTGCAGTGATACACAAAATGACACTGTGGAGACAAGTCCAATATTTTTGTATTACAATTACTTATGATGATAACCTACTGGAAAACACTTTCTTAACATCAGCAGTCATGTTGAGAGAGTCTATTTATACCTGTAGTTCAGTTCAGTTGATCCAGACAAAAGAAATTAATGATCATCTTTGTCTTTAAGATCTGGTCTGCTTTATGTTCACATTGTCTTTGACTAATGAAGTATGACACTAGTCATGAAGTCACATGGATCATCAGCACTACATGGATCCACAAGGGGAAATCAATTTATGATGACTGACAGCAGGTCATGCTGCACTTTACTGAACCCTATGTGTATATTTAGCTTTTCTTTCACAAGCCCTGATATTTGCTCTTCAATGTAGCTCACCTGTGATTATGAGAAATATATTATTCATGGCTGCTGCCCAGTTACACTACAGGCCAATCACCTAAATGGTCCACACTAAAGTCCGTTAACAGCCAACATGTCAAGTTTCAGGTTTTACCTCATCTGTGTAAAACATCAGATTTCCACACTGCATATAAAAATGGTGCGTCCTGGTCATAGTGATGAAATCCTAGTGCACTGTAGAGCAGGAGTTTTCAACCTTTTGTAACATAAGGCCCACTTTTATTGATTTGATTGAAAAAAAAATTTCCAAAGACCACCTTCCCAAATGAATGAGAAAAAAAACATAACATGACTAGAAACGGAGAAAAAATAAACTGTAAGCTGTAATAAGCTGTAAATATGTGTTATGCCACTGTCAGCTGTAATGGCCAAAATAAATACTCTGCTTACCTTCAGTGAGACACTTGTGCTTACCTCTGGGAAATAATGAGATCAAGCTGTGGTGGAATGGGTGAGAGGCTGACAGGTAGAGTAGCATTCAAAGTTGCTTTCAATTTGTTCCTTGCCTTTGATTTTGTGACAGTCACAATGGTGAAAGGCAATGGAAATTTGATTGCCTGTTTTGACAGAGAGGGATATTGACTGGCAGCCAGTATCCAGAGTGAAGCAAGGTCAACTTGTGTGAACTGAAGCTTCAGGCTGCTGTTAGCTGATAGTTCCATTAGTTCATTTTCCAACACAGTGGACAGACCCATGTCTTCTGAAGCAAGATCAACAGAGAAACTTAGGTAGCTAGCTAACAGTGGCAAAACACATTTGTCTCTACCTGATGATGTGTCGTGGTTGGCGTGGTGATATTCAAACGGAGCTGGTTATTGAAATTATGCATTTTAATTTGACGTTTTTATTTACGGGAATTCTTGAGCACATTAAGATATAAAAATACCTGCTTTGTAAATTACCAAAAGAAAATTTAATCTAACCATTTGTCAGTACCAGTGTCTCTGCGGCCAACTAGATGGCGCTCTGAGGCCCAGCTGTGGGCTGTGGCCCAGCTGTGGGCTGTGGCCCACTGGTTGCGAATGACTGCTGTAGAGTACCTGTCCTGTGTGGCTGCTGTCAGCAATAGAGGAGGTTGTACCAACATCTGACTCAGTGTCAAACGTTAAGTTAGTTTAGTTTCGTTTATTTGCACAGAGGTTACAATAAAATATTCCACTTTAAAAAAGTTATATTGATTTTGCAGGAGAGGAAAGAAGCCCATACAAAGTCCCCCCCTTTCATTTCAAAGTCATTAAAAACATACGGGGTCATAAAAACAATACAACATCAAATAGACAAAAAACATGTATAGCAGAAAAAATGATCAGACAGAAATTTGAAAACTTTAAATGTACAAGAGATGTAATACATACCCAGGCACATAAAATTCTATTCAATTCAATTCAATTTTCAATTCAGTTTTATTTTTATAGCACCAAATCATAACAAAAGTCATCTCAGGGCACTTTTCACACAGAGCAGGTCTAGACTGAACTCTTTAATTTAGAGAGACCCAACAATTCCCCCATGAGCAAGCATTTGGTGACAGTGGCAAGCAAAAACTCCCCTTTTAACGGGAAGAAACCTCACGCAGAACCGGGCTCTAGGTGGGTGGCCATCTTTTAGATAAAAGATATATTTTTAAATGTTTTTAGAAAGTTATTAAAGAAGATGACAACTTCAAAGTTGTACTTGGTGAATAAGTAGTTAAACTGACTTCACTAGCATACAACACTGGAGCTGAGAGTGTTGGAGCAGCTAACTTAAACGAGTTGCACTTCATTGCATCTCTCTGCCCTCCATTTCCATCATCCATCTCTGTTGCTACCCACTGTGCTTGTTAATGCTGGGATAGAAGACTTCATACTTTTCATCTCAAAGGAAGCTTCAGTTTTAATGTCAGGCTGGAAATCCCTAGCGAAGTCAAATATACCTGTATTTTGATTTTGATTTTAGCACCTTATCTGTTTTTTTTGTTTGTTTGTTTGTTTTGATTTGAAATCGGTCAAGGATTGATTCCCAGGTAGCAATTAAAAAGTCTTACATTTGACTTCAGTAAAGCAGCAGTGTCTCTGATTTTAGTGTGTGCACTCTTTACTTTAGTTCACCTCCCACAGACCAATGAAAGTTCTTGTCTGTTTGTATGTAGGCTGAGCTGCATTAGATTTTAGGTGGGTGGACAGGGTGAGACCCAGCATTCCACTCTCATTGATTTAACTGCACACACACACACACACACACACACACACACACACACACACATATACATACACATACACACATACATACAGATGCCACAGTGTGTGAACAGAATGCAGAGGTGGACAAATAAAACAAAGGAGAACCTATCAGCCTGTGCCTGTGTGTTGGCAGGTGGGTGGGTGATGAGTCAAGCACAGAGGGATTTCCTGCAGAGAAGATGGACCGAGGGAATACTGCACTTGTAAAAAGAGCTCTGCTGCTCATCACAAATCTCCTGTTAACCCTTTAAGCCTGGCATTTTAGATTTGTTTTAATAGAATATGGCAAATGTGGAACTTGTCAAGTTATAAGATATTAGACTTATTCTCAAAGAAAATCTCAGATCATACAACCCTGATATGATCTAGGCATGAACTAAACTTAGCACAAAAAGTAAGGAAATTTGTGTTTGGTAGATTATTTCTTTGTTGTAACAATGCTTTTTGCAATAAATCATGTTCTGTTGGAAAGCCTGTTTATTTCCCTTTTAAATGGTGCCACATTTGTAAGGAACATGCGTTTGTGGGATGAGCAGCAGTGCCAGGCTGTTGTGGCTGTGTATGGTTCTTCCACATGCTACGGAGGCTCCTGTTTGTTAAATGAATTAATTGCTAAATTGCCAATATGTCTTGTTTCTTCAAACTTCAATCATCCAATCCACCAAACAAGAGTCAATGGCAGAATAATCTGTTTGGCATTGGCAGAGAAGATTTGGCATATTTTTCATGGACGCAACCGACATACTCAGCTCTGCTGCTTATCCCATAAATGCATGTTCCTTATAAATGTGGCACCATTTAAAAGGGAAATAAACAGGCTTTCCAACGGTATAAGATTTATTGCCAAGAAGCATTGTTACAACAAAGAAATAATCTACCAAACACAAATTTCCTTACTAATTGTTTTAAGTTTATATAGCTGTCCTCTTGTAGTTCAAACATGCAACACCCTACACGCAGGTCTTTACAATAATAAAACCAGTTACTTCAGTTATTATAAAATGCAGGTAAAGTTGAAGGTTGCATGCTGTAGGTTTTAGCCATGCTAGTAGTTTGGTCAGTCGCTCCACTACTTTGGTCCAGACTGAAATATCTCATTGGCTGTTGGATGGATTGCCATGAAATTTGGCACAGACATTCATGATCCCCACAGGATGATGTGACACCAAAGTACTCTCAAGGTACTTTATGATCTAAGAGGTAACAGTGACATTGGTGAAGTCTCAGTCTTGGTACTATTAGATTTGAATGCAGGATTTGATACCATTGACCATAACATTTTAATTAAAAGGCTTGAGAAGTGGGTAGGAATTTCTGTCTCAGTACTTGACTGGTTCGCCTCCTATCAAATGGACGACGGAAATTTTCTGTGTCTCTCTGGAACTTCATCTGAATGTCGACATTGTATGCCTCAGACTAAGTATTAAATACTTAGTCTAAGTATCGATCCCCCTTTCTACAATTGTACTATTATAATTGTATTATAAATGCATCCTGCCTCTTAGCCACATGATACATGAAAACAGCATATGCAACCATCATAATGCTGATGACACAAAGTTATACCTGTCCCTGTCCCCTGGAGACTTGTGAAATCACTGGTTGAAAGCATCAAAGACATACACACCTGGATGTCCCCCAACTTCCTCCATCTTAACCATGATTGATGCTAAGCTTCTGCAGCAAGAAGTATGTTCTCTGCTAGTCTCTTTTTCCCTAAAGAGTACTGTACAGGTTAATCTGGGTGTCATCATTCGCTTAGACCTAACATTCTAGAGCCATGTCACCAACATCACAAAAACTAAATTTTATCAGTTAAAGAACATATCCAAGAGGATTCTTGTCTCAGACAGATACAGAATAACAACTACATACATTTATTCATATCTTGTCGGTTGGACTATTTCAATACCCTCCTCACTGGTCTACCTAGAAAGACTGTGGGCAGACGACAGCTCATCTAAAATGCTGATGCCAGAATCTTAACCAGAAAGAGCAAATTTGACCACATCATACTTGTTTCACAATTGACTGCAAAATTTTACTCCTGGTCCATAAAGCTCTAAATGGCCCTGCTCCACAGTACCTCTCTGGCCTACTCATTCAATATAAACCAATCAGAACTCTTAGGTCCTCTGGCTCAGGCTTTCTAGTTGTTTCAAGAGTTAGAACAAAAAAATCATCATCCATTGTTAATATAGAAATATCAATTAGTGCAGGTTTAACACATGATGTAGCACAACCTCACTGTTGTCGGACAACTGTCTAAACATGTTTAGTTTACAGGGAGGTTAAGTGAAAAGACAAAATGTCAATTGACAGTGCAAAAAGCAAGCTAGAAGCTAGGAAGCAATGGCAGAATTCTTGGAGCAACTCAATGTCATTATATTATAAACCATTGTGCAGTATTTTGGTGGCTGATAGCATATCCATATCAGATAGATAGATAAATACTTTATTTATCCCAAAGAGAAATTAAAATGCAAATCATGGAAATATTACTCAATCAAGCCAACACAGACATTTTTATTTTTTTTTAACACAGGGCTGTGTTCAGTCTAATGCCTGGTAAGGGTCAAAGGCATTAATGTATGGAGGAATATCTTATGAAAACAGATGTTACAGTGAAGTGCAAATCCATCCCCATTGACTTTGACCATTTATTCCTTTTGAGGTTTTACAGTGTTTCTCTCTTTTATGATTGTGATTTTGTGTGTGTGTGTGTGTGTGTGTATTCATGCAGGTATGCCAGCCTGTATTTTTGTTGTGCAATTGAAGAGCAGGACAATGAGCTGATCACACTGGAAGTCATTCACCGCTTTGTAGAGCTGCTGGATAAATACTTTGGCAGTGTAAGTCTTAGATCTCTAAAGCTCTCTCTGAATATTTTACCTAGATTTTCTCTGCTGTACAAAGCATTATGTGTGTTTACATGTACTCAGGCAACCAGGTTACAGTCCGCTATCTCCAGTAATCTGATTTTTTTAACTATCATTTAAATGAGGAATCTGGTTTCTGTAATCGGGGCAGGATATTAGAAAAGAGGAAAAGCATTTCATCATCACATTTGAGATGTTGAAAACAGCAATCTTTCGGCAATACTTAAAAAAAGATTAATCGATTATATTATGTTATCATACAGTGGAAACTGCTTATAGTGATCACGGTTACAATGATCAACCGCTTATATGGATCAAAAAGCTGGGGACAGAATCATCCCTATACAAATATGTTTAAATAATTTTCTTATAGTAATCAAGTAGTCCGCTTACAGTATTCATTTTGTGCCATGATACACATATGATATGTACTTAGCAGCTGCGGCACTATTATCAGGCGCTGTGGCCTACTTCCACAGGTTTGTGCTGAGGTGTGGGGTGGGGGTGCGGTATTTGTAACCGTCATGAAACAATCAGAAAATAAAGTATTATTCCTCTCATTCACCGGTTTTCTCACTACCACCGCTCACTCTCCTCGTCCACTCTCTAGCTCACTCGACCACTGCTTCTGTCTCTCTCGCTCTCTCTCACTCTCTCTATTCTCTCGTCTTTTTTAAAATGAGTCAGGAAGCTCTCAGCAAAGCCTAACTTTACTTTTAACTTTATCAAAGAGAAATTTCCTCCCCTCTTCTTAATAATGTTTTTGTGTCCCCTCATAGCAGGGTTGTACAGCGGGTTTCATTTCTCCAAAAGTTGATTCTGATTAAACTTTCTTACTGCAGGCCCCTGTGGCCCCCACCCCCGCCGCCTAAACACACGACCCCTCTGCTTCAGGCTGGTTACCTGGTGCTGCACATTGACATCATGACGGGAAAAAGAAAGTCATTTTCTCTCGATGAAAAGCATAGTCTCCTTGAAGCTTATGACAAACTGCCAAAATCGAGCCAACGAGATGCAGCAGCAAAACAACAAGCGTTTGAAACTACTATATTTTGAAACGGTCAATAAAATTCAGTAAATAGTGAAGCTGCACATTGCATTGCTTTATATTCATGTAATAAATATGCAAATATCAATTAAATGGTAATCTGCATGAGTAATTTAGAAAAAGAAAAAAAATCGGTTATAATAATCGTCCACTTATAGCAATCAATTTCACCCAGACAGACGTGATCACAACAAGCATTTTCCACTGTATTGTAATAGTTCCAGGTAAATTTAATTTTTTTCAGCTCTGAACACAAAGTAGCCTATAAAAGTATAAACAAGTGGGCTTCCACCACTAGCATTTAGATATTTGTTAAATTCAAACACTTTTCGTGCCTTTCTCTCTCACTGCGCTGTCAGTCTGCTCCCACACAAACTGTTAGCAACACGCTGTCTATCCATGACTTGTAGCTACAGCAGTTAGTTTACTCTTTCTCCAATGAGACATTAAATTTTGCAGTTAATCTGAGGTTCACATGCATACCGAACTGTGGGGGGGCGATCCGTTGGGATCACAGATCAGCTACGTTCCGTTACACCACTAGTTAATATCAGTAAGCCATGCTTCTAAATTCAGGTTGTGGGTGGGGAGAAATCTGGTTACTGATCTGCTGCTTGTGCATGTGGATTTACAGAAACTATACCTTGATGATTGGTATTTGTTTGTACAGGTGTGTGAGCTGGACATCATCTTCAACTTTGAGAAGGCCTACTTCATTCTGGATGAGTTCCTGATGGGAGGGGAGATCCAGGACACATCTAAGAAGAGCGTCCTCAAAGCCATTGAACAAGCTGACCTACTGCAGGAGGTAACCTGACCCACTATCTCTGTTTCTGTTCTTTTTCTTTGCCTGGTTGTTGGTTATCAGGAGATTAGAGTTAAAGGGAAACCTCAGTATTTTTCAACCTGGACCCTATTCTGCCATCATTTTGTGTCCAGTATTGAGCAAGAGCGCTTCAGCCAGTAGCCACAAACCGGGCTAAAATGTAATCTGACGGGGCAATAGTGCTAATCAGCTAAATATTCGCCCATGACTTTGAAAATCTTTTAGATAACACAAACTTTTTGGTACTCCAACACAACAAACTCCTCCCAGCACTGCTCTCTCCAGCTTTATCATGGCTCAATATTTAGCTGATTTCGACAACAAGTCAGCTCTTGCGATTTCAGAATGAGACTTCTCATTGAGCAAGACTTGGTGAGACATGCAACAAACAAACCGGATTAAGCAAAAGGTTAAGAAAAAAGTTTTATTTCTCTGTATGGTCCTTAACATAATGTTGTCAGACACTTACAATAACAATCTGTTCCTGTCAGTGGCAAAAACAAGCACTTTTAGTGGATGGACATTGACGCTTGTTATGCGGCTGCCAGCTGAAGCGCTCTCACTCAATATTGGACCAATTTCAAAAACTGTTGTCCCCATTAGTCACTTATACACAAAATGATAAATGAAAAATAGGGTCCAGGTTGAAAAATACTGAAGTGACATGGTAAGAGCTGGATAGCAGAACTGAAGTTTTTATTTTTTCCCTGACATTTCTCTTATGAACCACAAAGTGAACATATGATGTGATCAATCTATCAGTCGTCACCCTCTGAGCTGTATCAGAGAGATCATGATTATTAATTTAGTTAGCAAATGCCTCACGCTTTCTTCCTCAAGGTTAACATTTTATAGAAATCCCTCTGACCTTGGTGAGGACACTCTTTGTTTCAGTAATTTTCTCATTTGCTGTAATACATGGTGGGAAGCCCTGACAGTAGAAATGTGGATCTGATCTACTATTTAAGACAAATACCAAATAAAAATAATAGCAGGGCCCCTGAATCATTTTGTTTCCACCACAGAAACCAGAGTTTTACATAGTTTCCCGGTGCCAAAAAAGTCCCTGCTTTCAGAGGTGGTGCTTTCTGATCTGGTGGAGTTTGTAGTGCTGAATGTCATTGAATGGTCAAACCCAAACATAGGCTGCTACAACTTGTGTACAGCTTTAATCATCCAGTTACTAGTGGTTAATGTGTGAATATAACTGGTAATATTACGACAGGGAAGACATTTCTTGTCATTTTTATTTGATTAGATTATGAATCTGTTCAGACTTTTAGCTTTCAATACTTGGTAGTTTTCAATATTTGGTGTTACAAACACATCTTGGTTGGTGTCAAAAAGCATTGAGGTTTAGTACTAGCACTAGTTGCTCAGTTGACTGACCCATGAGTTTGAGAGCAGTCTTATCTGTGGTCTGCCATAAATGAGATTATATGCATTTTTCTTTCAGCATTGCTGAATATTTTGGCGGGCTGCATAATGCTATAATTAGGGCTGCAACTAATGATAATTTTCATTATCGATTGATCTGTCAATTATTTTCTTGATTAATTTATTAGTTGTTTGGTCCATATACTGTCAGAACATGGTGAAAAATGTCAATCACTTTCCCAAAGTCCAAGATGATGTCCTTAAGTGTCTTGTTCTGTCCACAGCTCAAACTACTCAGTTTACAGGGTTTGTACCAGGGCTGGAAATCCATGAAAACACTTGAATATTAATGTGGTATTTTCAAAGTTTGAAATGTTTTTGGATTTTGAATAAAGTGCTTGAAAGTGCTTGAAATTGCAATTGCATTACTTTCATAGCCAATTGCTGGATCAGTGACACATTTCTTTTAAATTTGTCTCCCTTTTGTAGAATGCCGTCACTAAACATAATTTTGATTGTTTATAGCATAGTAATACACAACAACATACATACATACAACATACACAACCATACAAAAAAAAAAAATCCCCCTCTCACCCCCCTCCCATGGGGGGTGGTGATGTGTCTTCCTCAAGCTCGGGTCCCTTGGGCCTGGGAGTTTCAGGGTTCTACACAGTATCTTAGCTGTTCCTAGGACTGCGCTCTTTTGGACAGAGACCTCAGATGTCGTACCTGGAATCTGCTGGAGCCACTCTCCCAATTTGTGGGTCACAGCCCCCAGTGCTCCGATTACCACTGGCACCACTGTTGCCTTTACTCCCCACATCTTTTCTAGCCTCTCTTTCAGCCCTTGGTATTTTTCGAGCTTCTCATGTTCCTTCTCCCTGATGTTGCTGTCGCTTGGGAATGCTACATCTATCACCACTGCCTTCTTCTGTCATTTGTCGATCAACATGTAGGGGCTTGTCCCTCCATGATGGTTCCTCCTCTGCATCATCAGGTTTCTGCTGCCTGAGGTATTCACTTAGCTGCTCATCTTTGGGGGCCATCTTCCTGATGTATTCCTGGATCTTGGTTGTTTCATCCTGGATAGTGGCTCTGACGCTCACCAGTCCTTGGCCTCCCTCATTCGGCTTAGTGTACAGTCTCAGGGTGCTGGACTTGGGATGAAAATCTCCATTCATTGTGAGGAGCTTCCTTGTCTTTATATCAGTAGCCTCTATCTCCTCCTTTGGCCAGCTTTTTATATCAGCGGGGTATCTGATGACTGGCAGGGCGTACATGTTGATGGCTTATATCTTGTTCTTCCCATTCAGCAGACTTTTCAGGACCTGCCTTACTTACTCTGTGTAGGTATTTGGCTGTGGCTGACTTCCTTGCGGCTTCCTCATGGTTCCCATTTGCCTGCGGGATCCCAAGGTATTTGTAGCTGTCCTGAACATCTGCAATGCTGCCTTCTTGTCGTTCAACCCCCTTGGTTCTGATCACCTCCCTTTGATACCATCCGACCACACTTATCTAGTCTGAATGACATTCCAGTGTCGTTATTGTTGATCCTGGTGATGTGAATCAGTGAGTCGATGTCTCGCTCATTCTAGTGCAATTGGCTTTGAGTTGGCATTTGAGTCATTTTCCACAGCCCCATTGAGTTCTTGATGAAGGTTCTTGTGTCCTGTTGATGTTGTATGTTTCCAAGCATTCCAGTATCCATATGTGTGGCATGAGGGTCTCCGGCAGGTCTCAGACTGCTTCTCTAATTTGGGCCTGTCTTATATGCTACTTTTGTCTAATTGACGTCCAGATCTACATTTCCCAGTTATCTAGATCGACATTTTCTGGTTATTTATCTCCTGCAGTAAATAACTATTTGGATCATTAACTCGGATCACTTTTTGGACCCCGGTATGGATCAGGCCAAAGTTTCCCTTCATTCGATTTGGGACGCCATTCAGCGGACCACATCTGACATAAAGACTCATTTTGACTCTAAAATTGAGACCATCCAAACGAGTCTCTCTAACATTCAAGGATCTTTATCCACCTTGTGTGATCAAGTCTCTGAGCTTGAACATAGGGTGAGTGCTTATGAGGATAACGTTGATGACCTGATGAAACTTAAACAATCACTTGAAAAAGAAAATGCCTACCTGAAGGAGAAAGTTGATGATGCAGACAACAGAAGTAGGTCGTCTAATCTTCGCTTCATTAATGTCCCCGAACAAAGTGAGGGAAGAGACATGATCGCCTTTGTGAACCAGCTGATTCCACTACTGCTTTGCAAGGAGAATTCCCCCACTGTCCCAGTCATCGAAAGGGCTCATCGCCCTCCCACCTTCAGCTCCTGCACTAGATCTGCTCCCAGACCCATCCTGGTTAAGTTCTTACATTTTCACATTACATTACTCTCCACACTTTGACCCTACGATCCAACTGCCTAGGCAGAATCTGGACTCATCGCTGAACATAACGTTCCTCCACATGTTCAGGTTCCAGTGCATGTGTTGCTGACACCAGCGCAAACGGGCCTGATGGTGAAGAGTAGGCCTCCTGGCAGCCCTATGAGACTGGAGATTGGCTGCGTGCAGTCTGTTCCAGATTGTCGGGGTAGAGAGCCATCAGCCATATCGTCCTGCAAACCTTGACTGCAAATCTGTAGAAGACAGCCTACGGTACCTAAGTGCTGACAGGGTGAGGAAACGGTCTTCTTGGGGTGTCGTCTTCTTGGGATGCCCACTTTGCGGCCTGTCTCTGACATCCCCCGTTATATGGAACTTGGCCTTCACTTTGGAGATGGTACTAGGGCTCTCTCCAAATAATGCTGCAACTTGGTTTTGCGGAACACCAGCTTGAAGTTGTCGAATCGCACAGGCCCTATCCAGATCAGTCAAACGTGGAATGCCAATTCTTGGAGCAGACACCTACTGACCACTGTAGCAGGGCCCACTGTATCTGTTTATTTGTAGTCTATGTTTGTTATATAACGTTGTCATTGTAAGTATGTGTTATATTCTGTATTTTGTGTGTTTTAGGACCCCCTTGAAAATGAGATGCTACATCTCAAGGGGCTATCCTATTAATAAATTCAACTAAATATATATATCTATATATCATCCAAAACATTAAAACCACTTGCCTAATATTGTGTAGGTCCCCCTCGTGCCATCAAAACACCTCTGACCCATGAAGGCATGGACTCCACAAGACATCTGAAGGTGTCCTTTGGTATCTGACACCAAGACATTAGCAGCAGGTCCTTGAAGTCCTGTAAGTTGCAAGGTGGAGCCTCCATGGATCGGACTTCTTTTTCCAACACATTCCACAGATGCTCGATGGATTGAGATCTGGGGAATGTGGAGGCCAAGGCAACAACTTGAACTCTTTATCATGTTCCTCAAACCATTCCTGAACAGTTTTTGCAGTTTGGCAGGGTGCATTATCCTGCTGAAAAAGGCCACTGCCATCAGGGAGTACCAGTGCCATGAAGGGCTGTACTTGGTCTGCAACAATGTTTTGGTAGGCGGTACATGTCGAAGTAACGTCCATATGAATACCAGCACACAGGGTTTAACATTGGCCAGAGCATTACACTGCGTCCGCCAGCTTGCTTTCTTCCCATAGTGCATTCTGGTGCCATCTCTTCCCCAGGTAAATGATGCACAGGCAACTGGCCGTCCACATGATGTAAAAGAAAACGTGATTCATCAGACGAGGCCACCTTCTTCCATTGCTCTATGGTCCAGTTCTGATGCTCACTTGCCCATTGTAGGCGCTGTTGGCGGTGGACAGGTGTCAGCATGGGCCCTCTGACTGTTCTGCGGCTACATAGCCCTATACGCAGCAAGCTGCAATGCACTGTGTGTTCTGACACCCGTTTATCATACCCAGTATTAACTTTTTCAGCAATTTCAGCTACAGTAGCTCTTCTGTGGGATCGGACCAGACAGGCGAGCCTTCGTCCCCCACGTGCATCAGTGTGCCTTGGGCAACTATGACCCTGTCACTGGTTCACCAGCTATCTTTCCTTAGACCACTTTTGGTAGTGACTGGCCACTGCATACTGGGAATACCCCCACAAGATGTGCTGTTTTGGAGATGCTCTGACCCAGTCATCTGGTCATCACAATTTGACCCTTGTCAAAGTTGCTTAGATCCTTATGCTGGCCCATTTTTCCTGCTTCCAACATATCAACTTCAAGAACAAACTGTTCACTTGCTGCCTAATATATTCACTTCATCTGTCAGTGGTTTAAATGTTTTGGCTGATCGGTATATTTACAGTGGGATCTAAAAGTCTAAATGGGAAAGTGGTCTCAGACATTTTGGACCCTGCTATGTATGTATTAAAGATATAGTGCTAAATGCACACACATACACACATACATACACACGCACGCACGCACACACATATATGTATATATGTGTGTATATATATAATTTGCTTGAAAAGTGCTTGAATTTGATTTAAGAAAAGGTGTAGGAACCCTGAGTGTCATAAAGGACTAAAGAAATTAGAAAATATTCACATTTGAGAATCTGGAACCAGAGAATTTGGAAATTTTCCTCTTAAAAATGACTCAAAACAATTAATCAATTATCAAAATAGTTGGCGATTAATTTAATAGTTGGCAACTAATCGATTCATCCTTGCAGCTGTAGCAATAATGTAATGTGACAGAACAAGGCCTGAGTCTGCTCGCTACGTCTTAGAGCTGGTAGCTAATGAAATATTCATATACACATATCTTTTTTATTGTATTCATTAACTGGTGTTCTTTGTACTTATTGTGATTAATTAGTGAACGTTAAAGACTGTAACTGAGTCTTCCAATCTCTGTGTCTGTTTTCTTCACAGGAAGACGAGTCACCCAGGAGTGTGTTGGAGGAGATGGGCTTGGCGTAGTACACAGCACCGTTGTGAGAGACTATAGATACTAAGGCAGAGGGCTGGATGAGTGGGGGCGGGATGGAATCTGGGAATGAACATGCTTGGACTGACAGCACTGGTTCTGTGTATCTGTGGGCTCTGGGGACTGATAAACAGTGTTTAACTGAGGAAGAGACTCAGTTAGGACTGGAAGATCCTTGTGTGTGTCTGTGTGTGTGTGTGTGTGTGTGTGTGTGTGATCTGTGTGTGGCTGCAGGAGGGTTCAGAATTTTAAATGGGTGAGATGGAGTCCAGTTTGCTTATAAGAGTTAAGATAATAACCCACCATGGATACTGGCTTTAGAGCCATACTGAGGCAGGTCTGTAGTTTCGCTGATGCTTTGATACAAATAGCACACTGTTTCATGGAGTTTGGTCAGATACTCAGTGTGGGCTTAAGAGTAGGTTGGGGATTTTGGGAATAGAAAAAGAGAGAGAAAAAAAACTGGGAATCACTTAAAGGATAAGTCTGGTGTTATTATATATTTTCTTATTGTAAACAATTCTCTTGAAGAGACCAAATCCAACAATGTGTTAGTCCATCTCTCAGTACTTCTGACTTCCCTACCCTGTGTGTCGCTCTCAGTCCCAAGCACATTGGTTCCTACTGAAGATGTAAATCTTAAAAAATAGCTCACAAATATATAGTTTTGTATTTAAAAAAAACAGCTGGTCACTGTAGTTTTTAACAAATGTTACTCAAACAGGAGGAAGTAGTGCATTTCAAGGGGACTGTTTTCAGCGGCGGATGAATCCACATTTGTTGCTTCACAGCACAGAGAAATAAGATATATCAGGCTTTGGATACACACACAGTACTTGTTATTGTTGGTTTTGGACTTTGAATTGTTGACAAAACAAAAACTACTGGATATCACCAGACTTATTTAAAGAAAAAAATTCAATGTTTTTGCAGTCTTGCTTTTGTAGTGTTCGCCATTATTCCTATTGATTATGGAAGCAATAATATACCAGAGAATGAGTGTTCCACCAGTGTGTTGTCATCAATATCAGGACACCTCGTAGAGCTATTATCCCACTTGGATTATTACCTGTCACCACTGCAAAAAAACCCAAAACAAAACAAAAAACTGTGTTCAAATAGTCATCCAATTTAAGTCATGATTAGTTCTGTTTAACTGATGGTTGCATTGCATGAAGCTTTGGTGTTATTGCTATGGTTACCTGCAGTTTAATATACAGATGCAGGGTTTCCCACAGAAAAGGTGTTAGGTCTGGTGACGAGTATCTTTTGACAGGGGTTGGTGGCCCGTTGCAGACATGGCAACATTAAGGTAGGCCCCGTCTGTACCTTTCACAAATGTAGAATGGTGGTTAAAGTGTTGATGAGTTTTCCTCAAATAGTTCTAACAGACACTCACCAACCATTAAGAAACATGCACTTTCTGTGGCCATGGTGCAGCTTCACTGCTGGTGTCGGTGGATGCAGCCACTCTATTAGATACAGTCTATGTCAAACAGAACCAGACAGGTTGTAAACGAATCCCCAATTTAACCATATTATATCAACTGGATTCTGAATAGAAATCAACTGAAACATACAGTGTAGTAGTCATCTATAATGTAACTAGGGATGCACCGATCTGACTTTTTCAGTCCTGATACCTGGGCTTTTGGTATTGGCCGATACCATGTACCAATCGATGACCAGTGTTTAATTAATAAGCTGTATACCTCACTGTGTGGAGAAGACTGGGATCATTCTTTTATATGTAAGGCAATATCAAGCTTGACAAAAACGTTGCTTTCTTAACTTTGTAAAACAAAATGTAACAAATAAATACATAGATATAAATTTACTGAATTGTTATTTATTAAAATAATGGTATCCAATACCAAATCGATCCATTATCACGGATACCCAATCCAGCTATTTGAGTCAGTATCAGACCAGTATCTGATATCAGTGCATCGTTATTGGTGCATCTCTAGTTGTAACACTGCATGTTCATATCTATGTACTATCTCTGTACTCTAAAAGATCTAATGGATGTTAACAACAGGCAGGCTGGGTAATTTACTTTCACTTCCAGTGAAGTCATTTAAGCACATGATGGCTTGAATGGCCTGTGTTGTTGCTTTGTGCATCACATTATAAAGCCGGGTTGAGTCAGCATGATCCCAAGATCTCAGCAGTGAAGATACAAGTGTCGTCATAATTAATAGGATTTGAGGGCCACAATTACGACATCTTCCTTTCTTTTCTGGCCTCACTCTCTAGTTGTTCTAGTATATAATCCAGAGATGGCATCAGAAACACCCGTCACTATATTGCAATTTATTGAACAATTGATGCTTCAAGATTTTATGTTGACTTTTTTCATACAGGCAGAGTTGTACCTTTTGAAATTCATTCCCGTATCTGTGATTGGTCCATCTTACCCAATACAGTGGGCCTAGGCTGTTAAACTGCAGAATGGATTGAGAATAATGAACTGAAGACATTTGAGATTTGCATCACAACCTAAAATAGCTTGTTCCCATATGAGCCATTCATATGCACCATAGATTGACTGATGTACTAACAAGATTGAAATGTCGAGTCTATCTTATGCAATTTAACAAAGTGCAACTGAGAATCACATCCCACTTAGTTTACCTCCAGAAAGCAGGAAGCTAACGCTGAGATAGAGTGACTGACACTACATGTTAGGACTGGATTCAAGTTCAAGGCAATTAGAAATGAATAATAGACAAGTACATCCTATGGTCAGACATAATTTTATGAATTTTTATCCTTTGAATGTCTGGTTGTTACTGATGTTTCTGATCTAATCTGATGTCTGTGTGAAATGCCATCAAGGGCAGGAAGGTAAAATGGCAGGATCAGATATAGATGCTCTTCCTTTAGTAGATGAAATGACATTTAAGTTAAACAAAGTGCATTCTTTAAACAGTAGTATGCCTGCAATCAGTTTTGAATGTATTTCTTAGGGGTGTAACAGTTCACCAAAGTCATGGTTTGTCCATACCTCATGTTTTAGGTCAGGGTTTGGTTTGTTTCCCAGTTTCTATTTCAACTTGATTTAGTTTAGACTGGCATGTAAGTTGCTGGAAACGTATGCAAATGCACAAAGATCTTATGTTTATTCTCACACATGTGCAACTTTTGCTCAGCACCTGTACGAGGCCCATGCAGGCCCTATACAAAGCTGACAATGTAGAGTGAACATGTGCACTGTTACACCCCTGGTATTTAGTCTAAAGTTAGTGTGTGTTGTGTTGTGTTCTTATATAATGTATTACATGTTTACTTCATAAGCTGTGGACAGGGATGATTATATTAGCTGTACTATCAAACTTCCTTCGCAGTCACTTTTAAGGTATGTACAAAAACTCATCATTCATCACATGTAGTGAACCAGATTTTCCCTTGGATTAACTATTCGGGAAAATAAATGATTGTACAGTGTCTGCAAGCAGTCTTATCCATGTTCCTGATGAGGTTTTAAAAAGCCAAAATGCTTCAGGAACCACTTAGTTTCAACAAATGTTCACTTTCTTCAAATAAATACATTGAAATAATTATTTTCATAAAATCAGAACTGATTATTACAATATCATGTCATCAGTGCTTTCACAAAATGTATCAATCACTCATTTCACGCAGCTGAAACAGATCTTTTCATTTAAAATAATTTATTTTAGGCTGAATTACAATATTAAGACAACCAGGATTCCAGATACATTGTTTTGTTAGCAGTTGCTTACAAAGGTCTTGTTACATTTTCCAGTCCTATGTAAACCTACAGAGGAAAACCTTTCTTGTACTGCCTCAAAGTAAATGCTTGTCTTTCATTATACAGGATTATCATTTCTACAGTGTTCTATCGGGAATTCTGAATCTCTGAACCTCCATCTAATTTCTTATAGGAAATTACTTTTCTTTCTTTGAATGCTTTCATCACATTCCTAGATCACAGCCTTTCAAATGTATGAAAGACAGGGGTGTGGTGGTTGGTAGTAGATGTGGATGAAGGAAAGTTGGATGGCAGTGGTTACAGGAGGAATTTGGTTTTAGCTTGACTGCTTTCCTTCTTTTCTGGGTCTTGCTATCGTGCTCAAAGAGTTGCTTCAGTGCAATTAAAGAATGATGTGGACTGTCAAAGATGTGATCAGTTCAAGTGAAAAATGTTTAGATGTTCAGATTATGCTTGAAGTTTGTACACTGTGTGAGCAGCTTGATTCTGGTTGGTGATGGGTCTCTATTTAGTTTTGTTTTAAATATTCTTTTTTTAATGCTCCAATATTGCTTTTAACTACAACAAGAGACAGACAACAGCTCATGACAGACCATCCACCCACCAGCCAAGTTTGTCACACACCTCATGTGACCTCCTGAACATGTTATTGGTATATTTGTACAGAGAACTTTTAAGTGAATATCGAATTGTCATTGCAACACTATGTTCTTTTAGAGGGCACATCCTCATGACCCTTGAGTAAGTGTACTTCCTGGAGAAACTAAGAAAGTGTAGAGGTCTTAGTTGGGAACAGGCTGCAGTACATTCATGCTGAACTTTTCTAAGGAGGGGCAAATGGCACTGCAGAGTCAGTTCTGCTGAATGTCTGTTCTCTGTACACATAAATCCTTTTGTTTTCCTCTGTATGAGACACCTGCTGAACTCTAAATGTTAGTACATGTTCCAGGAGTAAGGGCTCATCGTGTGATCTGATTGTTTTCTAATATGCCAGAGATAGAATGATGCATTGTATCGCTGTGTAAGAGGGACAAATGCGAAAAAAGGAGCACACAGGGAAGAGAAGCTGAAAATGTGTTGCAGTACAATCTGCTGGAAACTGCTGCAAAACAAAGACACCAGCTTGTCGGTTGTTTCCGGACCAGCATCGGAGACGAATCATTTCAATTCTGAGATGGCAGTATGTTTAATAATTTGAGAAAAATGTTACAAATCTTTGTCAATTCTTGAATTCCATCATAAATCTCAAAATTCAGTCTAATCTCAGAATTTTAATGTATTTTTTCCTTTATCCCTGTGACCCTCAATATTCTTCAAATGAACTAGTTGGTGCAATGTGACAGATGTGCATCGTGTTTCTAGTTGTTTTGAATGGCCACTCATTAGAAAGCAGGGTATCATAACCTCCCCCTCTCTGCATCACACTGCCTCCCCCAAGAATTTGGTGTCTGTGTCATGACTTTGTAGTTCTGACGGGATAACAACACTCACTTTTGGACAGTCTCACCTCGAAGACATTCACAGGGTTGCACACAGTTGTATGCGTACTTTGACACCTCAGCACACCTGTCCAAATGCTGCTTAAAGTTGGTGTGATTGTCAGAAATTCTGTTTTGGCCACAATCCAACAAGCACTTCATTTGAAACATACTGAAAGGGCAATCCTCCTCACATTCTTCATATTTGAGGGGCTTCCTGTGGTTGTATCATTAACCCTGACCTCTGCTGCCCCTTTTTCTCATTCAAAGGGACATTCTTCTAACGTGGATAACTTTTAATAGTGTGTTAAATAACGTTTTTTTTCTTCTCCACTGGGTGAGATTTTATTTAATACCCAGTTTCAACTTTGTCTTTAGTCAATCAGCTCATCATATGTTTTGACTTAATCAATTTGGTGATTGTCATAAATTAATTAATATAAAAGAGAATGAAGATTTTGATTTTAAATCTCTCTGTTTGAGGAAGAAAATTTGAGACAG
This sequence comes from Thunnus thynnus, assembly GCF_963924715.1. Taxonomy (NCBI): domain Eukaryota; kingdom Metazoa; phylum Chordata; class Actinopteri; order Scombriformes; family Scombridae; genus Thunnus; species Thunnus thynnus. The sequence goes on from NC_089538.1 coordinate 519,783, forward strand.
TGTATTGTTGAGTGAGCTGTAAAGGGGCCCTAGTGTAGAAAAGCAGAAGCTCTTTGAATCTGTGTAATGGTCTACAGGCAAAGGCTAAAGGGACTTGGTGTGTGAATGTAATTTTATAAAGAAATAAAACATTTTAAGCAAAATCAAATGGTGTGTTCCTGATGTTTTGTGATAGTCTGGCTCTGTCTTTTTCACACAAGCACAAAGTGTTGAAATCAGAAATTATTGCAAAATACAGAGCTTGGAAAAATATATTCCAAAGTCATGATGTATAAAAGGTATGTTCTAAAACACCAGTTCTCTTCAAATAATTCCCAAATGATTTAGTTTTAACACAGAAATGAATGGAAACAGTATACATATTTATGTCCAAAACATTAAAACATAACCAAAATGAATGGGGTAGAGTCGCATTCTAGATTATTAAAAACAAATAAGATATGGAAGCATTTCTAAAGATAACCAGAGATTTCCAGACTGTCCTCCTGAAAAAAATGACAGCATCAGTTATATTTTGAAAATGCCCAAAACGACTAAACGACGACCTAAATGACTCTTTCAAGGAGTGAAGGAGGAAGAAGCCTGAGATTACTTGACTGCTGTTCACTTATCCCACCAACAGTCAAATTTGGATTCTTTTTAATCGCAGCCTTTTAACCCTGACCAAGTAGTTTTTGTGCCTGAACCTAATGATCCACAGTCTCTCATATACTGAACATCAAAGGTTAGACAAAATCTAGTGGATCCAATGGTTCAAGGCACCTGTAACCACACCCAGCAGTGATGTCATGGTGTACTGACAAAAACCCTAGAGTACAGTTGCACATCACTGAAGCAACATAAGAAATTGAATCACTTGAGGTCAAATGCAAAAACAAGATTTTCAGGGTCTGTTAAGTTGCTCTGTAAATGTCATTTTTCAATGTTGTATACTATAAACAAAATTCCATCTCATCCATTTTTCCACCACTGTGCCTGAAGAAGAAGTGTTTCAAAATACACTTTCATAAGTTCTGCATTTGGAATTTTACTTAGGAAAAAGAGAAATCTGAAGACCTGAACGCAGCACTCATACCACATTCTGTCCTCCAATGACTCCCAACTGGACCTCTCAGCATTTAACCTTTATTTCAACCTTTCATGCCTCCCTTTATTTTCATTTCACAGTGGCCTCTTCCACCTGTTCTCTCACCACACCCTCCTTAAAAACACAGTGTACCATCTTCATTGTTCCTAGACACTAAAAGCTGTGTGTAATGAGTGGGCAGCCTGAACTTTGAGGTGATTCACTACTGTTGATTCCTGATTGAGAGTGCAGATGATGACCTGCAAGTGGTGCTGCATCTGCAGGTTTTTCACCACCAACCAAGGCTCTTGTGTCTGTTTAAAAAGACAGAAAATGTTATTTCAAGTCTTCACAACCAAACAAACGTAGCAAATGAACAACAAATCATTTAGAAACCTGTTCAAGTTATTACAGAGATGGTGCCCTCTGTTTTTGCTCAAAGATGGTCTCTGGTGTCAGATGTGAATGTTCATGATCTTTCTCCAGTTGTCCACTGACTCTTGGTGAATGATACTTTTACCTCTTCCCAGTGGATGCTGTGAGTGATTTTGGTCTGGTGTTCACAGACTGCTGGGGCCAGATGTATTTGATATCATTTTTATAATGTGCTTTGTATGAGAAAGAATCAAGGGCTGTTTTATCCTTGTCTCCAGATCACAAATAATAACTCTTGCAGTGCTCATTTTTACACCACCTTTTCACCAATCAAGTGAAAGCGCTTTTCTTTATTAGTTTAGTTTAATATTTGATTTGTTCATCTGTTCAACATCTAAACTTAGGATCCACATTAGTTGATTAATACATTTGCTTTATTTACTTTTCAGTCAAGTATTTGTTTCATTGGTTTCCTGTTTGCTTTGATTTCTAATCATTGTTTTGTCCACTTCCTGGTTGAGGATGGTGCTCTCATGAATGCGCACACATGAATGCAACTTTCTCTAACAGGTGTTGGCAATATGGACTGCATGTGGACAATATGTTTTCCTTGCAGCCCTAGTAAAATTAACTCTAGCCTGAATAGCATACTGTGGAGTTATTGTACATTTTAAAGCATCAATGGAAAAGTCAATGTTACCATCATTGTAATAGCTTTAATTGTTTGTTTAATTTTACCCTAGATATTAGCTTGGTGGTTTTGCCAGACAGTATTTAAAGCATTTAAAGCCTCTGTTAAGTTCATTTGGCCTTATGTCTGTGGGCTGGGGGACTCCCTCTGTGTCAGTAAGTTTTCTTTGTTTTGCATTTATGGCATTTCAATATGTATTTTGAAATTGAGAAACAGTAAAAAGCAGAGATCTCAACCAAGTTCAGACACGGAGACACGTTCCTCCTCGGCTCAGGAGGGCCTCAGAAGGGCTGAGTCCGGCCCTGAGAGATGTTCCCATAAACGGCGAATTCATTCACCAGCTTCTGTTCATTCAGCAGCTCGAGCACTGCAGCTAATTGATTCGATCAGAGAGGGGAGGGGGTGCAGAAAATCTTATGAATGAAACTCAGTCTGGTGACGTCAATGGGGACCGCTTGACGCATGAATCATGTGGGCCGGGAAGGCGGAGGTATAAGACAGCCGCAGCCGCTGTCTGTAGTCCCGAAAACAGACGAGCCAAGGAGCGGAATCCCGAGAGAGGAGCGCAGCAACGGAACCCAACTCAATCACAAACAACAAAAACAGTGACGACAGTTAACACCAGAGGACAACAACAACAACTCACACACAAGAACCACACCACAACAGCACAGTGCAGGCAGCGGGCTCTGTGCATGACAACAGGACTTCTAGCAGCTCGAAGTGTGACGTGACGAGGAGGGGAAGCTGGAATCCCCCCGCTGCTCCCACTGAACTGCAAGTAAGTGTCAACTTATTTGGACTTACTTAACCTTCTTTTCTGACAAATAATATCCGTTTTAATGCTGGCTCATTATTAATCCCGAGATATTAAAAATAAATAAATAAAATTACTCTGAAGCCTGATAGGCAAACCAAAGCCCAATTTGTTTCAGTGTGCAGAGCTTCACAGCACAACATATCACACATGTACAGAAGAGGTTTTTCTTTTCTAGCAGAGTGTGTTGTCTGTGGTGCTTGATGGATTTTATCATGTTTGATAGTTGAAGTATAAAACATTTAAATTCCCTGTAAGAATATGAGCTATGACAAATGATATCGTTTATTAATCATATACATTCCAAAACATCTTTCACTGCCAACAGAAATATACATGAGCGGTTCTGGCGGTTTTTAAATGATGTTGTGGTGATTTGCGACCACTGTGGGAGCTAAATATATCGTTTTTTGGACTGGCCATATTTCTTTGTTTATGGTCAACACAGAGGTGGCCGTATTGTCCTCCTCCTCCTCCTCCTCCTCCTCCTCCTCCCTATCATCACCATCATCATCATCATCACCACCACCACCATTATCGTCACATCCAGCCATCATCACCATGGCTCGCTTTGCCAGAAATATCCAGGCTGAAAAACGAAGCAGAATGAAGTTACTACAACCTGTTCTCTTTGTGTGCATTAAGGTGTGGTGACGTTGACAACAAGAAGGTTATGATGCCACAGAGACAGTGACCATGACAGTCTTTTGTCGTGTCTAAAATTTCTACAGAACACTGAGGGTTAGATATGTAGGCTGCGGGGAGGTTACTCATGAAGTCTGGAGGTGCTTTTACGCTTTTGATTTTGCTTTATGATTTTGCTTGATCCAGCAAAAGCGGATTATTAATCCGCTTTGCTGGTATAAACTCTGTGACCTGCTCAGGCCAGAAGCTCACCTTCTGTAAGAGAGAATAAGACTGGGAGACACATGCAAGCAAGGCGGTTCGTTTGGATTGTATAGAGCATGAGCTCGGTCATATTACATCCTGTTTATCTTAATCATTCGCTGCGACTTTGCGCATCACGCATCACATACCCCCTGCAATCCAGCCACCTCCACTGCAGAACCACAATCACAATGCCCGGCTCCACCAGTTTTTTGCTCTGTTACTGTGTCTTGAAATATTTGTTTTGTAACTGAAAAGGGAGGAAATAATTTCGTAATAGGAAAGTTAAACACGGTTCCAGAGATTTTCTTGAAAAGAGTGTAAATATTTAGAAATACGTTTGTATTAGGATGACTAAATAATAATCTCCCAGATGACAGGTGTTTTTTTTTTTGTTTTTTTTTGTTTTTTTTTTCGCTTTTCTTGAGGAAATAAGATTTTTATGAAGGCATAATAGACACAATGACTGCAGATATTTTTAGCAGTGTCCTAATACTAACTGCAGCAAACGGTGTCGCTTGGCGTTTAAAAGAAGATCAGGTTATTGTGGCGATGTGAGCGAGCTGGAACCACACAGTGATCTTTTAGACCTGCGTGCATTTTAACACAAATCCAAGAATGCTGGGTGGATGGGAAACGTTTGTTGATGCCAACTGGAATAAGGAATGACAATAACCCCGCAGTTATGTTCAGCTGCTGTGATATTTGAGACAAACCAGTCAACGTTACTGCACTTGTTGCAACTCAAAACGCTGAAGATTTCAGCACCAAGGACAGCGGCGGGTCCCTCCCCCGCCAGCAGCAGCATCAGGGGCTGTCCTTGGTGCTGAGCTGAAGTGAGTAACATTACTCCCTAAGCAGTGGTGCCTACTGTTGGTACTGCGTATTCTCACCTCGTCCTGCTCAAGAGTTGGTGCTTTTTGGTTTTGTATGTGATGTCTTACATTTTACAGTTGAAATGTCTTGAAAACAATGAGAGGAACTCCCGCACATTGTCTCGCTCACTGCTGGAAGGTTCATTAAATCACCATGTTTTGGTCCGTCCGACCTACATCAGGCATATTGGCAGCATTTCCGTAGGAGCTGCTTCAACCATCCAATTAGAGGACTACAGAGATTAGTTTGACAGTTGTGCACCTTGACGTACGAGTCAGCAATACCCCGAAAAACTCAAAGTAATACAAAATAATAATGCCAATAAATTTTACAATACCAATAATAATACCAATGCCAATAATCTAACAGTGTTATCAAACATAATAAACCCATTAGAGGGTCAGAAATGAAAGGTAAATTAAGGAAAAGTGTAAATTTGTAAAGAAAGAAAAAAAACAAAAAACAAAAAAACTTTGCAATATTATCATACATTAGAAATTATATCTACCTCCAAATGGCACTAAATTGTCACAGGTCAAGGATGTACTTTGGCAAAGCATAAATAAGGGCACAAATGCCAATTCATCATTAATCCGTATGGATCCATATAATCTAAATACTATAAGAAATATTATAGAGGCTAGGGATAAAATAGTGCAGAGGACCATTACACTTAACCAATGCATAGATATATTTCACCCAAAAAAACAGTGTAAGGAACAGGAAAAAATGTGAACCTTGTCATAAAATCATGGCGGAAAAAGGATGGCAAGGGAAGTTTTTAAAAACAGTTGAAATGTCTGAAAATCACATGTTTTTAATATGTGGTGCTATGGACACATTTTGTTTATTACAAAGAAAAAAGAAAAAACTGGATTGACTGAATACTCAGCACTAAATTATAATATAAGTGTGTGCTTCCTCATTATTATTCCTACTATTCACCAACAGGGATCAATAAAAGTTACAAATTTAAAATGATTAATTATAACCAATAGCCCAGTCCAGTGCGGTACTGTAGTTCAGAGGTTTATTGTCCCCATTCAGTGAAAAGATCCTGGTTTTAACCCATGGTGTGCAGTTTGAACATTCTCGCCTTGTTGGCAGGGTTTTCTTTTGGATTTCCCTCCTGTGGACCAAAACTAGATCCAGTCTCCATCTCTTTTTTCTTTTTTCTGTGTCAGGGTCAGGGGAAGGTTGTTGTTAAAGTTGATAAGTCATAAGGCAAATGTTAATTGCAATTAAATGTTCATTTCTGTGTTTTTCTCTCTTCAGGCATTTCTGATCCCCCTTGCTGCTCACAGCCAGCCCTGTTCTGAGTGGCCATGATTGGGTCCCACGATGCCTCAAGTGCCCTTATCCTTCTGGTCCTCCTGACAGGGGCTTCTTCAATCCCCCATCTGTCCGACCCCAGCCCTATCCACACCCCTGGAGATAACCTGCAAAGTGCTGTTCCTACTGGGCTGGTGGTGTCAGGAGAGAGGGAGAGAAGGGATGAGGAAAGACAATCCATACAGAAAAGAGAAGCAGAGGAAAAAGAGCATGAGGATGAGCTGTTTAAAGACGTGGATCCCAAAACACTTGCAGCAGTTTTACTGGAGGCACTGAATCACTCACAAGTAGAGAGAAGGAGGGACGGAGAGTATGGGATGGAAAAACAGATGAAGCCTGAGATGGAGGAGGTTAAAAAAGAGGAGGCATACAGAGAAGTGAGAACAATGGAGGGAGCAGACCGAGACAGAGATGGAAGACAGGAGTTAGAACTGCTGATGACTGCACAAGGGAAGGAGCGGGAAAGAGAGGAGGCAGATGAGAGGAAGAAAGCTCAGGAAGAAGAGGAGAAGATGACAGAGAGGGTGACCAGTCACACTACAAGCCAGACAGTGCAGGTCCAAACACAACAGCAGCCTACTATTCCAGATGGAAGGGGGGTGGATGGGCTGGATGGTGTCCCCCAGCAGGAACCAACCAGCCTGGAACAAGGCAACGAGGAGGAGGAGCAGCTCAGCCCAGAGGAGCTGAAGAGCCTCGAGACCATGATGAAGGAGTTTCCTCGTTTGAACATTGCCACTCGGAGGGAGGGAGATTCAAAGCAAACTCAGAGAGTGAGCAGGGGTTACAGCACCTACAATGACATCATACCAATAAATAAAGGCAGCAACCTCGCCATGTCTAAGAAGAAAATGAAGTGGCAAGAAGAAACGCAGAAAGCTCTGAACTTCCCAACATTCAGGGGAGGCAATTTTATGGAAGAATTTGAGGACAGTAATTACGCTGGTGGTAATGCAGTACAGTCCCAGCCTCCGTCGCAGCAGGAGGCAATGGAAGATGATGAACCAGAGGAGGAGGAGGAGGAAGATGAAGAGGTATTGAGTCCAGAGGAGGAGGAGGCTCAGGCAAAAGCAGAGCAGGAAGAGATGAGGAGGCAGGCAGCTGAGGCCCAGAGAGCCAAAATGGAGGAGGAGAAGTTGGCCGACATTGCCTCAGACATGCTGCTGCGCTACATGGTCAAACAGAACAACGGGAACAAGAAATACAGCTCATCTCTGTCCAATGCAGCAGAGGACAAGAGGTCTGATGAGGAACAGGGAGTGACAGAGGAGGACGATATCGATCCTCAGACTATTGACAAGCTGATCGAGATCTCAAGCAAGCTGCACCTCCCTGCAGATGATGTGGTGGACATCATCAGCGATGTGGAGAAGAAGAAGAAGAAAGACGTGTTGCCTGAGATGACGTCACGTTGGCAGCGCCCCCTAATGCCCCTGTCTGTGTCATCATCGACCAATGACTTTTCAGTATCACAGACCAATCAAATCAGCCCCCCTGTCGCTAAGCAACCCTCACCAGCTGTCAATGTCCTCAAGACCTGGTTTCAGGAGAAGTCTCCAACAAAATCGCAGGATCTCTGGAGCAAAACTACAAAGCCTACAAATCAAAATCTTTGGCCAAAACCTCAGAAGGCCTTGTCAGTCAAGCAGGACCCCTGGCTCAAATCAACCAAGTCTGTTTGGACTGGTTACCCCCCTTACCCCTACACATACCCCTCCTACTACCAGAGGAAGCACTACTCAGACTATTACCCCATCTATGTCCCTACTCCTCCAAGACCGAAACTCCGCTATTATGTCCCCAGACCTGCTCTCACCCTCAACAATCTCCTGGGAAATTCAGTGGATGATGCGTACACTTTCCCTCCCAAACGCCATTACCATAGCTGGGTCCAACCTCGGCTGAGAAAACCCCCCTCAGGCCTCCACCAGAAGCCTTACTACACCAGCTACCCCCTCCCGCTGTACCTGCGGACATTTCAGCCATTACTCATCCCCAGACCTCACTCCCCTCCCAGAATGCCTGTAATCCCTCCTCAACAGAAGCAGTTTTATTACTCAGCCCCAGCACCCACAGCGACTAGGAACCAAGATTATTATGTGGCTGGAAAGCAGCCAGATAGCAGCAACCGTGATGATCTGGAGAAATACATTCAGCAGATACTCATGAAGCAACCAGAGATGTTGGACTGAAGGAGGGATGGAAGGAGAGAGAATGGGAAAGATGGAAAGGAAGCGAGATGAGACTGTATGTCTTCATATTTTTACTTTGCTGGTATTCTGTTTCCTATTACATATGTAACACATTTCTTTATCCTATTTTGATTGGCTGTCATTTAGAAAAGGACCTTGCAAAGGACTTTTTTCCAGTGATAGTCTGAATTAAATGGAACTTTAGTAGGAAAATGAATCCACACTCCTCCTCCCCTGTGAAGAAGGGGAAACAGTATGAACATGGTCGGTTGGAAAGCATGATGCTGCACACATTTGTATCATGCTATAACTTTTCATCCAAACTCCCAGCATCACAACATTCTCCATTTGGACATTTTACAATGCCAGAAAAGGAGGACACTTAAATATGTTGTTACCTGTACCTTTAATAAATCCTTTTTCAGAGTCAGAGTGTGAGAGCTGGATACATTGTAGGTAGTGATGGATGCTGGGAAATGTTTGATGGCTGATGTAATTCTACTCAAAACAGAACATTTATGTGATAATCTGTCAGGAAAAATATCTCAAATATTATCTCTCAGTAATGACATACACTACATGGCCAAAAGTATGTGGACAACCAAGAACTGTGGTCATGTAACGTGATTCTGACACCATGTTCATGAATGTGCTGCTATAAAAGCCTGCAGTCTTCTGGTTTCAGGCTTTCCAGCAGATGTTGGAACCTGGCTGCAGAGATTTGTTCCCATTCAGGCACAAAAGCATTAGTGAGGTCAGCACTGATGTTGGTGATAACGTCTGACTGGTGTTGGATGGGAATGAGGTTCTCCCACAGCAAACTGGGAAAAGCATTTCTATGGAGCTGACAGGGGTATTATCACGTTGAAACAGGAAAGGAACAAACACAAACTGTTGACACAACAAGTTGGAAGGACACTACTATCTAAAACATCATTGTATGCTGGAGCATTAACATTTTACCTCATTGGAACAAAGGCACCCAAACCACAAAAAACAGCCCCAGACCACAAAGGTGTCCAGATACCTTACTCATGTCTTAAAGGGGATACATTTTTATGCGCATAATTTCTGTGTTGTTTGTATAAAAAAGCAGCAAAAAATGTCACCAAAAGAATTCCTTTTCATTGTGCATATCCACACATACCCACCTAAGCTGTTTTAAATGAAATATAACACAGCAAAAAGCATATTTCATTTAAAGGGCAGTGGGAGCCACACTAACATCACTATAATGGCTTGGATGACTCATCCTTTTGCATAACTTCAATTACCTTGTTGCTATGGTGCCAAACCCTGGTCAAACTGTATATGGCATTCTTTTACATATGATGCCTTCAGAAGAGGATACAGCTGTTGTGTTTAGTATGAAGCAGTGGGCATACTGTTCTTTTACTAAACACGCGCATTTTAAAAAGACAAGGCTGATGTGATTCTGTATTTTTCTTAATATCAACAAATCCAGTGAAAAGACCAAAACCAATAATGTGTTAGTCCATTTTATTTTTAAAAAAGGCTCACTAATGTATGGTGTGTGTGGGATTGAGTCAAAATAAACCACAGTGTGTGTGTTCATGGTAATGAAAGAAAATATCACCCAGTGCAACACTGTGGCTCATTGATATGTTTTTAAGTTTTTGGACAACAATGGAGCTATACAGCACAGAGGAATAAGATATATCAGGTTTTAATACAAACATAACACTTGTTAGTAGAACTTGTTAATAGATCCATTCATTGTTGGTTTGGGTCTTTTCATGGGATTCATATATTTGTATTATAGAATATCGCCAACCTTATCCATTAAAGATAGTCCATGATTTTACTAACACGCCCCAAAGTGCCCTCCAAATCCCAAAGTTCCCTTCAGCTCAATGAAGATTATTTAATGTGATTTTAGTATTCAACATTCGTTTGGAAATGATTCTCTGGAACTCATTCCAATGGATGAATGAATTTTAAAAACATAACAAAGGTATTTTTTTACCGTTTGGATTGGATGACAGTGTTATAAAATTATTGTTGTTTTTTTAACATGACAAAAAAAGACTACTGGTGAGATTTCTTGTTTTAACTTACATGGGTTACTGATAATCAGTAATCAATAAACACTTCCTTTTTTCCTTGTTCTCAAATATGTCAGAGGGAATAAGATCAGATGTTGCTCTTTGGTTTGTTGGTATTGTTGACCTTTGTGGCCATCTGTTGCTAAGGGATGAGCAAATCACAGCGTGTGTTGCCAAGCCAAAACAGAATCATGGCATTGACAATCTTATCATGAAAAAAAATCTAACATGAGGCCATCAGTTAAAAAAAAGAGAGTGAACTGAAAGGAGGAAGCTTTTTGTAATTTTTAATGATTTTTTGATTTTTATGAAATTAAACAGGAGTTTACAGATTAAGAAAGAGGAAAGACTGACTGGCTGAGTTATGGAGCGACAGACCAGATGTGAGGGTACAGTGTCTGCACGTTTATGTGTATTTGCATCTAAAATTTGCTTCTTTGAAGATGTACAAAGCATCAATTAAAAATGAATAAAAAAATCTTAAAGATGACAGAAACAATGACGTTGGTGTACCTTAAAATCATTGTTTGAGTCATGTATGCAGCGAATATTGTCTATGGTCTTTCTAGATGTACCTTGTTGTAACCATCGTAATAAACATGCGTTTGCTGGATGTAAATATGCGCATGTCAATGACTACGTTTGCTACACATAAAAAAACAAATAAAGTCAACTATTTTTATTATGAAAATGCATCATTGTGGAAAGAGAGAATTTTTATGTGAGTGTGAGAGGAGCCAGATAAGGTGGTTTGGGAAGTCCAGGACATCAGATTCCAGGATAGCCACCTTACTAAGCCTGGACACTCAGGCATTCATATGAAACAATGTTGAAAACTCACCAGGTGGTTGGCAGACTTCTGTAGTGATTACTACACTTAGAAATTAATATTATGCACTTGTAAAATTAAAAGGGACACCACCTCAATTAATTAATTAATTAACTAAAGGTTCTATATGTAGAACTGTGAAGCAATTTAGATGTGTTAATGTTTTTTACTGCGTGATGAGTGATCAGGTAGTAATGTTATAACACAACAAAAACTGTGCTATCTAACTAGAAACACCCTGTAGATATTAGCTATCCAGCTAATGAGACGGCTGGATAGTAAACACGATTGGTAAAAAAAAAAAAGTTGGCGGTTTGTGGGTCGGGTCAGGTTCGGGTGGTCTGTGTGTGTGTTTATGTGTGAGCGAGCGAGCGCACGTACATACAGTGGGGGGAAGGGCTGACTGGCTGGGAGTGAGAGATGCTTTGCTGAAACATGGTGCAAAACACAACCTGCAATAGTCTCGAGCATGTAAGCATGCACGCAAGCACATGAGCGTGAACACCAGGATGTTGACTGTACCTCATTTAACGGCCACAGACGTCACGAATGAAGAGGAATTTCTGATTCCTACATACAGAACCTTTAATCAATTAATTAATTAATTAGGGGGGAAATTAATTACATCAAATTAATTAGTCTTATATCTGAAAGTCGTGAACTCTGAATACAGAGAACTTCATCTCCGTTAAAAAGGAATACACAAATACACAGTCTGTCCTCACAAGAAAAAACAACAGCATAGATCTAAAATTCAGGCCTAACGACCTATAGTTATGTTTACACCAACTAGCAGCTGTAGTAATTATGTGTGGGAAGTGACACAGGTGAGATGACGTCAATATAACGTGACTTAATAGATGATTTGTTAGCTTCTAAACCATCAACCTGTCTCTTAGACCCCATCCCAACTAGGCTGCTTAAGGAAGTCTTACCCTTAGTTAGCACCTCTTTACTAGATATGATTAATCTGTCATTGGTAACAGGCTATGTACTACAGTCCAGTAACTATAATTAAACCTCTTCCTAAGAAGCCCACTCTTGATTTAGCCAACTATAGACCTATATCTCATCTTCCCTTTCTCTCTAAGATCCTTGAGAAAGCAGTCACCAATCAGTTGTGTGACTTTCCTCATAACAATAGTTTAACAATAGTTTACTGAGGATTTTCAGGATTTAGAGTTCATCATAGCACAGAGACAGCATGGAAACACTCCATAAATTTTCATTGTTATGCAGATGATACCCAATTATATTTATCAATGAAGCTAGATGAAACCAATCAGTTAAAGAGACTCCAAGCATGCCTTAAGGACATAAAGACCTGGATGACCTGCAATTTTCTGCCATTAAACTCAGGCAAAACTGAAGTTATTGTGCTTGTCCTTAAACACCTTAGAAACTCTTTATCCAATGGTATAGCTACTCTGGATGGCATTACCCTGGCCTCCAGCACCACTGTAAGGAATCTGGGAGTTATCTTTGATCAGGATATGTCCTTTAACTCCCACATAAAACAAATCTCAAGGACTGCCTTTTTTCACTTATGTAATTTTGAAAAAATCAGGCACATCCTGTCTCAAAAAGATGCAGAAAAATAGTCCACGCATTTGTTACTTCTAGGCTGGATTATTGCAATTCTTTATTATCAGGCTGCCCTTACACGTCTCTAAAGACTCTCCAGCTGGTCCAGAATGCAGTTGCATGTGTACTGACAAGAGCTAGAAAAAGAGATCATATTTCTCTCATTTTAGCTTCACTGAATTGGCTTCCTGTAAAATCCAGAATAGAATTTAAAATCCTTCTCGTCACCTACAAAGTCCTTAATGGTCAGTCACCATTGTATCTTAAAGAGCTCATATTATCATATCATCACCTTTTGGATTGTCTGGACTCAGTATTGCAGAATATTTTAAGATGCGCTGGTCTTCAGGTAAAAATGGGGGGTGATGTGTTGTTTTGTCTTCTGCCCCTCTAATCTCTTTTACAACACCTTTGAAAACATCATAAGCTGATATGAATTCTGGGTCCTGCATTTAAACCAGCCCGAAGCCCAAGGTAGCTGCTGATGCTGTAGAGCTCCCCTTTAGTTGTCTAGATGGATCCACAAAATTGCCTCAAGACTGTATTTAGCTTGGTCTTTTTAATGTACTGAATGTCAATGTTTATATTTTTGAGACTTTGCCAAGTCTGAAAGCAGTTCAAAGCCCATGTTGTTTGCCTTACAGTGTTAGTTTTGCTCTTCTCAAACTTGTCCAGGTTGGCTTATGTCACACCTGGAGGTTTGCACTGAAGTATCCAGGCTTATTTCCTCCCCTCATCCTCCCCTGATGACCATTCATAATTTAACTCAACTGTTATTTGTGGAAATATGTTCATCTTTGCGGTGCAAAGTTTGTTACAATCTAAGCTAGATAACATCCATTAATGTAATTAACGAATATTAGAACACATGTAAAGCAGAGTGATAAATGTATAGTTAAAAGTCCCAGTGCTGTTGTACTCTATATCAACACTCATGGAATGCCTCTTGTCCAATTAAATTACTTGTTCGGAACTAACTTGTATAAATTGCAATATTGATTAACCAAATAAACATAGAATACAATCAATACCTTAATTTTCTAATCTGTAAGAACCATTAAGAAAGGTCAACATGATCTTTGTACTAAAACCATAGCTAAATAATTCACTTACACTAGTTAATATCAAAATACACTCATGTGGTACCATGTCAATTAACAGATTTTGAAGCAGAATTTGAATTTCCCATAATATCAAAATAATTAAATTGTTCTGAAACACAATAAAGGTTAACATTGGTTACAAAGTCAAAATATATAATTTCAAATAATTTAGTGGCATTTTGACTATCCTAGGTACTCACTGTGTAAAAAAGAGGAGAGGAGGAGGAGGATACACTCAGAAAGGAGCTTCTTCCAAAATTTACTTCAGACTTTAGACTTTAGAGAAAGTGTGAGTGGAGGGTGGTTCATCCAGGTTGGGGCAGAAAAACAAAGTCGTTAATTCCAACTGACATTTTCCCTTTGTAGCTGGGAAAGGCTGGGTTTTTAGTTCTGTTCAATGTCTTTTCCCGACATCCTTCATGCCTTTAGGTCAGAGGTCATTGTGTCTGTGTGTGTGTGTGCTCCTGCACCTACACAGACTGTTAAACCAAAATAAATCATAATGTTTTTGAGAGAATTTTAGCTTCCTCTCATATTCCTGGGTTCATCCCCTACACTTCTTAGCAACTTTTAAAATAATAAACATGCAGGTGTTAAGTCACAAAATAATGATAAATTCTGACAAAGAGTTAAAGTATCCTCCATTAAAATCAATACAAACCATGTAAATTCAAAGATGGTGCACAGTCTCTTTCTTGCTCACTGAGTTCAGTGCAGCTTAGCAGCAGCGTGCTGCTGTGAAGATATGTTGCAGCAATACGAGTGATCTAATAGTCTCATTTGTATTGCTTGCAGCCACCAGTGGAAGACCTGAGTGTTATTTTCAGAATTCTTTCTGTATCAACTGGATCTGAACAGAAAAAAAACCTGGTGGATCATTTCACGCATTTCACCATTTCAGGAGCAAGTGGTTGCACAGTTTTTGCGTCCAAATTAAATATACTTTTGTCTAATATGTAGCATTTATAAGACTATACAAATGGCAACCAACCTGTCATGGCCAACTACTTTAATTGTCACCTACTTAAATGAGAGCTTAATGATCACTAATTAAGCTTAGGTCATGCTAACAGAAGTTAACTTGGCTCCACTGACCTCTGTGTTAAGTAACTAGTGGGCTAGTGAGTTAGCTGGCTTTGGTGATGTATGTGGCAATCTATGGTTCAACTTTTAAAAGGGAATTAATTGCAATTACGTCATACATTGACTCTTTAAACAAACACCAACCCTTTCAAAGTATTCAAATCTATGATTTAGCTGCACTGAAACTAACGTCAGCAACCTAGCTGACATTATTATGTCCCTGCTGACACAGCAAACTTGTTTTAATTAGGCTACATGTAACACTTTGGAAACACGATGTTACATAGTACGAATTATGCGGTTCATTCAGAAGTGGTGTTAGTTTTGGTAGGCTACAGTGTTGTCATTGATAATGTCATGATTTTTCATTGTTTTGTTATTGGCCAACTACTTAGTTCTTTGTTGGCATTTTTGCCTAATTATAAAAGCACAATCAAAACCTTGTTTTGACCACCCAATCCTGTTGTCTCTGCTAGCTTACTGTGTAATCACAAACAAAAACAACATATGTTGGTACAAACAAGTAACAATGTTTAAGTGAAACTAGACTTTGAGAAATGTGTTGTCTGTATTTGTTACACTTGTATTCACAGCCGTTTTTCTAGGTGTTTCCTGGTTTTCATGAAGAAGTGTGGCTTATCCATATTTTGCAATGCTTTACATTTCTTCAATTACTTGGTTCTATTAGAACTGAAACACTTTCAAATTTGAGGGTCACATCTGTTTTGGAGTTAAATATAATGAACATATTGGGTATCAATATCTGTGAGAAATGAAGCCTAGGCTATTTGTCAATCTACATCAAATCCACCTCTGAATTGGGATCCAAATAATCCTGAGTTCTGGCATCAATTTAATCCAGATCTGCCCTAAATTTTGAAATACCCAAATACAGCATTTTGTCCGGATTAAAGGCAAAGTTGGATTACCAAATCTGAATCTAAATCTTCAGGATCAGAAATCTTTGGATCTGCTTTGAAATACCTAATTTTCAGATAAGATCATAATTTAATCTAATCCAACCAATATAATCCTGTGAGATCATTTTGAAATACTGGCCCCAGAGTGACTGAAATGTCTAGCCCTCTGTGGGGTAGTTATATGTACTATGTAAATTGTACAGTAAATTGATAAAACTGATGGATGGATGAATGGATGGGTGGATGGATGGATGGATGGATGGATGGTTTTTGAAGCACTCACTATGAAATTAAAAGAGAAAGAGAGGGACATTAGGAAACAGTATGAGGACTGTGAATATCAACAGCAAATCTCATTAAAATCAAGGTAATAATTCTTGAGAGAGTTTATCATCAAAAAAATCTTGGTCGGGCACAAATTCTAACTTCTTATGTGTTTGGTTTAACAAAATTATGAAAAACATGCAATACCAGTCAAAAGTTTGGACACACCCTCCCGTTCCCTTGAATGAGGGAATGTGTCCAAACTTTTGACTTATATTGTATTTTTTCACTTAGTTCTAGTGGTTTCTCTCCATGAAGATAGGTTTTCTTTGTACAGGTTTTAAGGTATGTCTCTGACTTTTCTGCATCCTCTCCAATACAATAAATGTAGATGGAATTTAGTTTGTGCTGCCCACAGCTTTGAAAAACAATATTTTATTCAGAGTAAAAGGGACACCATGGTCAGCACACATAAAAATTAATGGTGCAGGTTGCTTTTGTTTATACATTAGCACTGTATAAACAAAAGCAACCTGCTCATTTATTTCAGGGGACGATACCAAAGGTACTGGCAAAAAAACACAGGGTTGTCCAACAAATAAGTCGAACCTGCTTCAATGCAACATCATCCGGCAACACACTGATGGGCAGTCAAACATGTGGAAGAACACATTTCCTTCAGCAGAATTCTACTGTTGTGACTGTCAAGATGGAGGGACATTTTTTCTGGAGAAAAAACCACACACACAAAAACACACCATTCAGCTTCATTGTTTTGAGGTGGAGGCAGAAATATTAGAGACCCTTAACTGAAAACTTTGACAAATGAACATGAATAAATACCATGAGAGGGAAATAATGTTTTTTGTCATTTGCCTGAGTGTCCCTTAAAGGATGGGTTCACAGTTTTTCAAGTGTGTCTTAAAACAGTTAGGTGTCCATATGAACACTTAAAGAAGTTTTTCCTCACTGTAATCACTCCTCCTGTTCATACTGGCTATTAAAAGACCCACATCATAGATTGTTTATAAAGATGGGCAACATGCTAGCTCCCCAAAAGTGAATCCAAAATATCTTGATCGTCCCATGGTGGCTGGTTGCTGTATAGGTATAAACCTCACCCCTCCCATGTTAGTGGATGGGACATGAGCCAAACTAAAAGAAATCAAAGCCTACGTCCAATAAAGTTTTCCCAAAGATAGTTTCTCATTTTAGGTAATTCTCAGACAAGCCGAGTGACTGCACTAGTTTTTGATGGAAGATGCTAATGTACGTTTTCATTTGTGATTCACTGCCAGCTGTAGCTGCTAGTTACCAACTGGTTTTTCCAGTAACACTTCATTTTACGGGTCCACAAATTTCATGGTAATTAGGTGGTAATTAGCAAGTAACTTCTCTGAAATTTCTTTGAAATTACCCCAAAATTTACCTCAAATTTCATGGTAATTAGGTGATAATTAGCAAGTAACTTCTTTGAAATTACTCTGAAATTACCTCAAAATTTGTCTCAACTTTCATGGTAAGTAGTAATAAGCAAGTAAGTTATTTGAAATTTTGTTGAAATTACCACAAAATTACCCAATTTCATGGTAAATAAGTGAGTTGTTGCAGCTTAATTTCCGAGTAGTTTCTGTCTAATTTCTACTGAGTGGACCCCTTAATTGAAGTGAGTTGTTGCTGCCTAATTTCCAAGTAAGTTCTGCCTAACTTCTGTGAATCATACCAGTTTAACTTCCAACTAGTTTCTGTCTAATTTCTACTGAGTGGACCCCTAAATTGAAGTGAGTTGTTGCTGCCTAATTTCCAAATAATTTCTTCCTAACTTCTGTGGATCATACCAGCTTAACTTCCAACTAGTTTCTGTCTAATTTCTAATGAGTGGACCCTTAAATTGAAGTGAGTTGTTGCTGCCTAATTTCCAAGTAATTTCTGCTTAACTTCTGGGGATCATACCAGCTTAATTTCCAACTAGTTTCTGTCTAATTTCTACCGAGTGGACCCCTAAATTGAAGTGAGTTGTTGCAGCTTAATTTCCAAGTAGTTTCTGCCTAACTTCTGCAGGCCAGTAAATTGAAGTATGATTTTTAACCATTTACATTCTCACCAATTTCTGTACAATTTCAGCAGATCAGTCCAACCTTGCAACAAATTTCCAATATATCCGTTTTTTAAAAATTGTAGCCACTATAAATTTCTAGTTACTGACAAATACAACTCCATAATCAAGAATCAAGTTACAAATTGACCGTTTTAAAAGTCCTTACTTCCTTATTAAGGCCTGATAATAATGTCTTCACACCACTCAACAAATGTCACTTTTATGTTTTCAGACAATACATTAACAAAGAAATTAAATTTATACAAGGTTTCTGACATGAAAACACAGCATTTGTGTTGTGCTACTTTTACACATTAAAAAACAGTCTGATGTCTTTAAGAAGGCGTCCAACCACTCCATCATGTTTTTTGGCCAACCGGTGGTTCCACTCGATGAATCTGAGGTTCATCTTAAGAGCTGTGGCCGTTCTCCTCCCCCTGAATCGGTAGATGTTCTCCTTATAAGAACACCAGGCTCTCTCAATATGTTATGTATGAGACCCTGTCTGTAGATACACAAAGTGTCGCCTATGGTTGGCATGATAATGGATGGAACCATAAGCTCTCTCCAACAATCTGTGATAAAAACAAAACTAATAAAAACAAACTAGTGAAAATTAAACTGAAGCTAAACCAAATTCGACATGAAATTAAAAAATAGTATAGAAATAACAGGCTAATTCAAAAGAGAAAAAAATAATACCTCTACAAGGAGAAAAGACCTCCAGGCCACACAAAACACACACGACCGCTGACTTAGGAAAAATAATAGAAAATATATTTATAAAGGCATTCTGTCCTTTTTCATTTTCTTGATAGCTTCTTTTTGTACATGCAAAGCATCTCTTTAGAAAAAAACAATTGTTTGTTTGATGCAAATCTTTAACTCAAATATACCACAAAAATAAAATTAAAAACAAATGAATGTACAAACAAAACTGCAATAAGTTAGAAATTAAAAAGTATTCAACTCCCAGTGCTTGATACACAAATTAAATGTATCCTCTGTTGGATCAAAATGCACTTATTATCAGTTATCGGTTCTTGACAGTCTTTTTTTCCCCCTTAAGTTACCTTAAGGTTATTAGTCTTACTTGGTCTTGGGTTCCTTCACTTCAAATGTTCCTTTAACGTTGTTTGTCAACTTTGAGTCTCTTTATGACATCAGTTGTGATCAGTTTTTAAGTCTGTTTTGGGCCTAAGAAGAACAAAATAATCTGAGATCTCAGGAAAAATTAAAATAAAATAGAATGCTCCTTAGTTCAGTTCCCTTTGACTTGGTTCCTATTACCTATTACACAACATCCACATGTCAGCATCCCGCCAAGATGAAGGTATCCACGAGCAATGATGACGATCTGGATGGCAGATGAAGCAGCTCCACTCACAGATAGAATCGTCCCTCAAAAAGACACAAAGCAGCCCAAACACAAGTGTGCAGAGCAGTTATCACACAATCTGAATTTCCTTGTTTCAGTGTCCATCAAATTAGAAGTACAAGAATTAAATCTGCACACACAGAATTAAACCCTTACAATGACTAAAATAAACATGGTAACAGTTTCTACGATGCCTATGTCTATAATGCATTATAAATATACTTATAATGAGTTATAATCTGCTTATAAGTATTCATAATGCTTTATAACAATGATCATAATACATGATAACGAGAACCCCCGCCAGGCCAAAAAATGTTTGTATTTTTTAATGCCAAAAATAACGCCAAATATCCATTCATTCAGAAATCAATAGCGTTTGTGAGCCTCTGTGCAGCAATGTTCCAAAACATGAGTTAACCTCTGTGTTGTTGCCCGGGAAACTCTTGGGAGTGTAGCTCCTTTTAAGGAATACGGCAGTGCGTAATATGTGTGCGTAGTGGGTGAGTGAGTAGTTGAGTGAGAGAGCGAGTGGCAGAAAAGTGATGTGAATGTGAGCAGAGCAGAGGAAAAGGTTGGCAATAAGTGGTCAGTCTGATAGTAAATGTATAGTTAAGACTACAGTGTGTAAGTTAAGAAATGCTGCAGCTTGTCAAGACCAAGAAAAGTCACGTCTGTTGTTTCCCCAACTGCTGGAAAAGTGAAGGGGGTTAGCTCCAAAGTTAGCAACAATGGGTTAGCCTAACCTGAAGACACTAAACAGAGATATAGAAAACGGAGAAATGTCTGGCTGCTTAGTCTCTCGACTTTTACTCAGTAGAAATTAGACAGAAACTACTCTGAAATTAAGCTGCAACAACTCCCTTATTTACCATGAAATTTGAGGTAAATGCTGGGGTAATTTGGTGGTAATTTCAACAAAATTTCAAATAACTTACTTGCTTATTATATCTACTCACCATGAAAGTTGAGACAAATTTTGAGGTAATTTCGGAGTAATTTCAAAGAAGTTACTTGCTGATTATCACCTAGTTACCATGAAATTTGAGGTAAATTTTGGGGTAATTTCAAAGAAATTTCAAAGAAGTTACTTGCTAATTACCACCTAATTACCATGAAATTTGTGGACCCGTAAAATGAAGTGTTACCGGAAAAACCAGTCGGTAACTAGCAGCTACAGCTGGCAGTGAATCACAAATGAAAACGTACATTAGCATCTTTCGGTGTTACCGTTTTTCCTATGCACAGTGGATTTTATCCCCCATCACTTACATTAAGTGCAGCATGAAGGGATCTTCTAATGGTCAGTTTGAACAGGAGGAATAATTACAGAAAGAAAACATGTTTCAATGTTCATTCAGGCACCTGACTGTTGTCTTAAGACAGACAAAAAATGAACCCACCCTTTAAATGAACAAAAATCACTAAATTTAGGCTAATAACAGCCTTGATGGCCTGGAACATTTTTAAAACTATTGTTCTTCTGAGTAATAAATCGTTAAAAACAAATCAAATCTTGGGTTAGGAATGATAATCCCCTGTGATCTCTGTGTGGTCTCTCTGGCTGATTACAACACAGACAGTAATTACAGGTGGGAAGGAACAGAAGACAGGCTTGCTTTGATAAGTTGTGCCGCTCCGGGGTGGGGGTGTTCAGCAGGTGATTAGAGGTTAGGATACTGATGAGGAGGAGATGCTGATTGTGGGCTGAAGGGATGTGCAAACGCCCACGCAGACCAGTAACCACTAATGCATATCTTTGTCAAGGTTTGAGAAACACTGAAATTCATGGAGGTGCCTTAGAGTGGTCATTGCTCCTCCACTGGAGCCTTCTGATGTCTAATGACAAGGACTTTCACAAGCTGCCAGAGCTCATTCAGTCATTCACCCTCAGGACAGGCAACATGAACAGATGTGTAAATTGACTCAGTGTGTGTGTGTGTGTGTGTGTGTGTGTGTGTGTGTGTGGTTGTGTGTGTGACAGAGATGCACAGAGATAAAAGACAGAAAGGATGAGATGGGGGCATGCATTAGTAAATGAAAAAGTCAAAGCAAGACTGCAGGTAAGGTTGAGGCATGAGGTTAAAATTAGTTTATGGCTACACTGAAATAGACTCAAATGAAAGGCTGCTGGTAAAAATAAAAGAGCAGACCAGAGCCTGGGGAAAAGAGAAGACAGATGACAGGTTGAAGGAAAAAGTACCAGAGGGCTGGGCAGAGGCAGAGGCAGGGAGGAGGGAGGGATGAGTTAAGGGAGAAGTGGAGAGGTTGATGGTTGCAGCTCTGCCCACGGAGAGGTGCAGCAGTGATTCATGATGTCACGTGGTGAAGACTGGGTGACTCATCCACCAACATCATCATGCAGCCACTGCAGAGCACCCAAACACACACACACACACAAACACACACACACGTACACGTACACACACACACACACACACACACACACACACACACACACATAAAAGCGCACACATTAGACATACAATATGTATGCATGCTGATGCAAATAAAATCACAAGCTGATCAGACATATTAATGAGCATGTACTGTAAATGCTCAAAAGTGAACATGAAGCAGCATGCTCATTAAAACTATTACACACATGCATGAAAATAAACATACAACAGCTGCTGGCAACAATGAACAGAAGTACAGAGGTAAGTCTGGTTATCTCTCTCTCTCTCCCTCACTCTCTCTCTCTCTCTCTCTCTCTCTCACACACACACGCACACAGACACACACAGTTGTGTTTCCATCCCTTCAGAGGACATTGCATTGTCTTACATTCATTTCCTTGACACTTACCGATAACCCCAACCACTTTAAACCAAGTCTTCACCCTAAAAAGAATGATTTATATAATGGGGATTTGCTTTTTGTCAAATGAAGAAGCACCTTAGCCCCATGAAGTTAATGCTGGTGCTGGTAGCCTCTTCATTAGTTAAAGGAGGAGGATCCAACACAGACTTGATCATTTCATCAATTTCTTTATTTAGCCCAACGTTTTGACTTACATCTTCATCAGGGGCCAATTAGGAACACTGGGTTGAAAACCACTTTTTATACATTTTCAAACATCACAAGGCATCCTATAGGATAAGCATCATTCACTAATCGAGCACCATCTTGTGGTTAAATTAAATTATAACACATCAATCCAGCCAAAAGGACAAATCAAATATCAAATTCCAATATAATTTCCAACAAATTGTTTCAAAGCCAAATAATAAGTTACACTTAGCTTGTAAGGAAACACCTCAAGTCTAGCTCTTCATTCAGTTCATGTGGTGATAGTGTGTTTAATTTATGTATCCGAAATGCTTCATGTTTTAAAAGCAATGGATCCCGATTGCCACCTCACTTATTGCAGTTCACTTTCTCAAAGCCTTGAAAGTGAAGCTAGAAATTGTGTCTGTGTTCTACAAAATGTTTTGCTGCAGGAGAGGTTAGACCCTGTCTCCTAAGAGTGTTTTTGTGAACTGAAATGCAAACCTTCAATTGTTGTTTTGTCCTCCTCATATACATCAAGCCACATGGACATTTCAGTATGTAAACAACCCCACTGGTGCCACAAGTAATACGTCCCTTCACATTAAAAGTCTGAATGGGGATGTCTGAACTCTTTAGTGCGGGTTGTGTTGTTGCAATGACAAGGAGAGTTCAGGTTATCATGGACTTTTGGGTGGCTTCTCAAATCTGAAGACACTAGAATGATTTTGTTTGAAAGTCACATTTTTGTACAAACTGTAGAGTGTTCTGGGTTCAGTTTGACCCGTATTTATTCAAAAATCACATTCAAAAATGACATTTTATTAAATTAATTGAAATCATGAAATTATGTATTATAAATTATGTTCTCCTGTTTTAGGACCATAATAATATAGTATGCTTGTGATTTTTTTTTCCATAGCAGTTAGTGTAAAACCTAAACCTAGCCTCAATACACTCTCTCTGCAAGCTTCTTCAAGGATTAATCACCTTTTTAATATGACTGATGAGGTATTTATGAATGAAAAAAAGATTTGTGGTTCAGAAATTTGGTATAGAGAGTAATTATGAGTCAGAATATGAACAGTATGTGAGGATAAACCCTGAGTGGAGTGTTACCCAGAGGGTTAATCCTGGAAGGACACATGTAACAGGACTACTAAAGGCTACACCTTAGTCATGTCCTAGGTAATAATTCTAGAATTTTAGGGCTTTTATCATGAAATAAAGAGATGTTTTCATTCTACAAAGGCTTGTTTAAGGAATTTATTACCTTCCACAACAGCTATACATATGGCACCAGGTTAAGTTTACAGAAAATATAATTTATAAGTAAAATAATACTAATCTGATATTATTACTGAGTTGGGTTGTAAGCTTGTCAAAAATGTCTCAGGAGGGTGGAGTTGTGTGTGGGGACACTAGACCTCAATATTTTTTTCCTGTATCTCTCTCATTGGAAACAAAATGATTCTACTGATCTATAATGATGCCTTGGTTGCTCTTAATCACTGTCACTCTATTGTAAACTCAAGGTTTTTGTCCCCGCTAGGATTCTGATCCTCTGAGGCAGTGGTTCCCAACCTTTTTGGCCTGTGACCCCTTTAAATATAGCAAACCCGGGATCCCTCGGCACACATTGTCTAACAGTTAAGTTACAGATTAGTTTCCCACACACCAAGGTTACATCTTCTAATGTCTGGTTTTGTCTGACTAACAGTCCAAAACCCAATCATATCATATCAACATCATCATCATCATGTTTGACAAGGAAAAGCAATAAATCATCACATTTGATAAGCTGAAACCAGCCTTTTTTCTTTCATTTTTGCTTAAAAAATGACTAAAACGATTATTAGTTGCTGATCAATCTGTCAATCGACTAATCAATTGATCGACTAATGTTGCAGCTCTATACTGAGGAATTATTTTGTTTATTTGAATAACTTTTAGAGGCTTGAGGAGGTAAAATACAAAAATCCATGAGAAATAAAGCAAAAATTAGAGGAAAGCTTGAAAAAAAATCACAATTTTGTGTCCAAAATTTGTTTTTGTTTTTTCTGTATTCCATCCTGTCGTATCATCTCACGACCTCTTTGATTAATCCAGCGACCCCTTTTCGGGGGATTGGAACAGGGGTGTCAAATTCAATTTCATCCTAGTATCACATCCTGCCTGGACTTTCTGCTTGTTTTTTGGACTCTTTGTGTTTTTGTACTTTTGGTTTTCTCTGTTTCCCTTATGTGCTCCTCCTCTCACCTGCTCTGCATTACCCTTGTTAGCCCTGCCCTGCTGGTAGTGTCTTCCCCAGTCTATCAGCTCCCAGTCTGCTCTTGTGTTGTGTCACCTGTTCCTTGTCTAATTACTTTAGTCCCTGTTTTATTTTGAAATGTTATCTCCTTGTGTTTTGTTACCTTCACTTCCTGTGTTTTCCCGCCTTTCCCTGTCTCCTGTGTATATGGTCAGTGTTCCTGGTTCCTGTTCTCAGTGTCTCCTATGGCTTTTGAGTATCCAATAATATATTCTGCGTTTGGGTCCACCTGCTCCACTCACTGCATGACACCTGGGCATATTACATAATTACCTCTGCATTCAATTATAATTGGTTTTAATAATAACTTAATAATTAATACTTAGCTCTGAAAGCAGAATTCTGGGGGGGAAAATGGCAAGCAGACATGCAAGTTTACAACTATTATACAATTTATTTAAAAAAAAAAAAGAAATAAAATACTGGTAAGTAATTAAGTCAAAAGTCAAGTTTGTTTAGCATATATATATATATATATATATATATATATATATATATATACATATGTATATAGCAATTTGATTTTGTGAACTTTAATCACTTAAAGGCCACTTAAACAGGCCATGAATTGCCTTTCTTCCTTTATTTCAGAGATGGTCATTTAATAATCACCTCACACGGGTGCCATAAAATATGTAGGAATAACAATACAAACAAAAACGACTTGTCGATATATCAAGATATTTATTGAACAACCAAGGAAAAGGGATGAGTGGGAAACACTAAGAATATATACGGATATACAATTAAAATGAATGAATGAATAAGTGAAATCGGGGTCACATTTCAGATTTCTATGAGCTGTTAACAGCTCCATCAAATAGTGATTTTGACATCTTTCCAACCTCTTAACCAGAACTAAGGTCTCTTGTCTGTCTCTGCTGTCACTTACAGTAGCCCTTGAGGCTTGTATCAATCAGTTTGTGTTGTACCAAGATAAACCATAAATCTGAGTCATCGAGAATGATACTGAACATCAACCTCCTCTTTTCCCATGACTGGGTGACATGAGCATGCACCCTCTACCTGTGTGATGTATGGTTTTTAGTATTATTATGATACATTGCTGTGTTTCTCCTACTAAAATGCAGTGGCTACCTACATTGAAAATCTGAAGATTAAATTCAAAATGCTTCACCACTGTTCTTCTGCAAAAATTTTGAGGACCATTCAAGACTAATGGTCCTCAATTATTCATTAGACTTATTATAAACCTATTACAGTATTTATTTATGTATGCCAATTTTAATTTAATTTCAAAATTGTTATTTCCTGTGTATGGTTCCTATTGCACATTCAGCGTTGATGGAGGGGAGTGCTGTCTCTGAGTTGTCCCTCCAAGTATTTCTCCCATTTTACTTTTAATTTTAAGCAGGAAAGCAGGAAATGGTCCATGCCACACCGGGTCCATCCAGTACCACAAGCACAAACGCACACCTACTTCAAGAGAAACTAACAAAGAGCGCTCCATTCCCAGCCATTGTGTCATGCGTAATGCCACATCACAGAACCCCAAGGCATAGTATGATGGGATGAGGGCTGGGAGCAAAAAAAGTGAAAGCAAAAAAGCAAAGAAAAGTTATATTTCTCTGTATGGTCCTTTCCATTATGTTGTCACCTGAGAGGCCCTGAGAAGCAAACACCTTTTGTTCTCCAGGATCCTAAACAATGGTCACGCCAAGGCACCTCCAAAGACATGCAAGGAGATACCACCATCTAACCTGTGTCTGGGATTTGGTCAACTTGCCATAATATTACAGTCACCTGTGGTGCAGGTGGGCATGCAAACTGTGGAAACTTCCAGTGGTAAGTGTGTGACTCCACAATCTCTCTTAACTTCAGACTGCCAAAATGCACAACCGACTACGTCTATTAAACCTAGGAATCCAGTTATGAAAAGGCACCGGACCACAAAATTCTTTCAAATGTTGAATAAGGCTAAAATAGTCTGGGATCCATGATGTAAAGCAAAAGGGTTATTTGGCAGACACCTAAACATCTGGAGTATGACTCCTAAACATGAACAACTGGAGAATTTATTCTGTGATTCCAACATTTACTTTTTGGGTCTGACAGAAACTTGGTTAACCTGTTCCTCTCCAGAGGCTCCAATAACCATGTCTGGTTACAATGTTTTTAGAAAAGACAGGGATCAAGGGAGGGGTGGAGGGGCTTTACTCTGTCAAAATCACTTTAAAATGTAATCAAACTGAATGGCCAAGGGAAGTTTTACCCTGGCCTCCAACACCTTCGTAAGGAATCTGGGAGTTATATTTGATCAGGATATGTCCTTTAACTCCCACATAAATCAAATCTCAAGGACTGCCTTTTTTCACTTACGTAATATCGCAAAAATCAGGCACATCCTGTCCCTAAAAGATGCAGAAAAACTAGTTCACGCATTTGTTACTTCTAGGCTGGATTATTGCAATTCCTTATTAATAGGCTGCCCTAACAAGTCTCTAAAGACTCTCCAGCTGGTCCAGAATGCAGCTGCACGTGTACTGACTAAAACTAGAAAAAGAGATCACATTTCTCCCATTTCAGCTTCACTACATTGGCTTCCTGTAAAATCTAGAGTAGAATTTAAAATCCTTCTCCTAACTTACAAAGCCCTTAATGGTCAGGCACCATCATATCTTGAAGAGGTCATAATACCGTATTATCCCACTAGAACACTGCGCTCCCAGAATGCAGGCTTACTAGTGGTTTCTACAGTCTTTAAAAGTAGAATGGGAGGCAGAGCCTTCAGCTATCGGGCTCCTCTCCTATGGAACCATCTACCAGATTCGGTCTGGGGTGCAGACACCCTCTCTATGTTTCAGAGTAGGCTTAAAACTTTCCTTTTTGATAAAGCTTATAGTTAGGGCCGACCAGGCTCACCTTGGATCAGCCCTTAGTGTGCTGCTATAGGCCTAGACTGCTGCTTCCCATGATGCACTGAGCTCTGAGAATTTTTTGTGCTTTCTCATCTCACAGGAAACCCTGGGTTCTGGGCCGAGCCTTCGCGGTCCTTCACAGACCTGATGGCATCCTTCCCTGGCTATTGCTGCTTATACTTATTGTTATTGTTATGATTGTTGTTCTTCTGTCCCCCCTCCCCCTTTCCCTCTCTCTTTCTCTCTCTCAACCCAACCGGTCAAAGCAGATGGCTGCCCATCAAGAGCCGGGTTCTGCTTGAGATTTCTACCCGTTAACGGGGAGTTTTTCCTTACCGCTGTTGCCAAGTGCTTGCTCATGGGGGACTTGTTGGGTCTCTGTAAATTAAAGAGTATGGTCTTGACCTGCTCTATGTGAAAAGTGCCTTGAGATGACTTTTGTTGTGATATGGCGCTATATAAATAAAAATTGATTGATTGATTGATTGAAGTTGAGATTGAATGTGTTGGTGTGAACATCTCACTTTCAACTGAAATGTCTTTTACTTTAATTTGTAGGGGAGAATGGGGTAAGTCGAGCCAGTGGGTAAAATGAGCCAACCCCTATATCTATGTAACCGTAAACAAAAGTAATCATATCACCACAAATTAAGGAAGTATAGCTCACATTACTCAATCCATCAAGCACATGGAGAAAGTGGTAAGCAAAACAGAGCAAAAAAAAATTGTCATCATGTCACTAACATTATCAGTCTTGTATCTTAATTAAAATAAGTTTTGGACATTATTACATGTTAATTTAAGTCAGTGTAAGCTACTGTAGGATAAAGTCCCTGCATGTTTCAAAGGCAGACAGCACAAGCCTCAAACAACAGACCAGCTCTTTCGTCAGCCCTCAGGAATGCTGGCCCCCATCTCCTGCATGGTCACCAAACCAGACCACTGACTAGCACCATCATATCTTGAAGAGGTCATAATACCGTATTATCCCACTAGAACACTGCGCTCCCAGAATGCAGGCTTACTAGTGGTTCCTACAGTCTTTAAAAGTAGAATGGGAGGCAGAGCCTTCAGCTATCAGCTACAAGAGCCAGCAAGATAGAAAGACTAATTCACACCCCAGTGTGAACTGATAGCACCATTTGGATAAACTACCCCCACCATTGGTTATCATGACACATCTCTTAGAGCCAGTCACACACAGAGATGAGCTGGCACCAACTTTAATCCCACTGTGGATTTTGATTTTCAGGACTTGAGTGACCAACCCCAGAACTGATCACTGGACAAACCAGCATAAGGCACAAGACATGCTGCACTATATGCCATGCCCATTCACTCTCTCTCTCTCTCTCTCTTTCTCTCTCACACACACACACACACACACACAGACCCACACCCTAAAATGGCATGGACCCCTGCCGTTTGCAGTCAGACCAAAGACCAGAGGACTGTAAAACCCATGGATTAGTTTTAGATTTTGTCTAAGGACAATTATTGTTGTTTGTTGATTTGTGTGTATATCTTATGTGTGTTGTTATGTGCTTTGGTTAGACTTTTATTCCACTACTTTTAAGCCAAGACATGTACCACTAACATAATCCCATCATCCATGATAACCCTATCATGTTTAGTACCATTCTGCTTGTTTCACTGTCAGAACGCTAAAGCTACTATCCAAATTGCAAAGTTAGGAATCATGAAATTGTTAAATTGTAAATACTTTGTTATATGGAGTAACCATATTCAGGAACTGTACCCGCCTGTCCGTGGTTGCTCTTTAAGGCTGCTTGATGCTGCTTGCTGGTTCTTCTTGCTTTCTGCCATGCCGGTGGAAAGCTTACAGTTTGCTAGTCTGAAGATGTGATTCAGAGCATCTTCTGAATCTGGAGTCATGAGTTGAGGATCAAGCCTTGGAGAACATGAGGGCATAAACTAGGAGCTCTCTTCCAATGGAACCTTTTCAAGTCCGGACCGGCTGAGTCACTCATCACTACCAGATCCAGACTCCAGCTCCTCACCCCAGCACAATGGACTCCATTCTCCACAAGAAGCCACCCCAGGGAGCAAGCAAGTACAAAACTTCCATCAACTTGCTTAAACCTTGGTGCTTTCATGATTTGTAATTTCAATTGGAAATTCTGAACTAAGCTGTGGTACCATTGATTTGACTTGCTGCTTCTCAGGCTACAGTCATCAGTACCAGCTACACAATAGATAACTCTACATCATGCATTTCAATCATTTTCTAGTCATAGCCCTGTGTACTAGTTTCCCTTTTCCTCTTGTGTCTTGTCTGTAAAATGTTGTAGTGTTAAGTACTTGTAGCTGTAGTATTAGTAATAAATGTGTCAGTCACTAAACCTTAAAAAAAACTATACCCTTGCAAAATCATAATTAAGATTAATAACAATCATATTATGGTGGTGGTGGAGAGCACTGTCTAACATGTCAGTCCAAAATCTCCCATAGGTGTTCAATCAGGTTGAAATCTGGTGACTGAGAAGGCCATAGCATATGATTCACATCATTTTCATACTCATCAAACTATTCAGTGACCTCTCGTGCCCTGTGAACTGGGACATTATCACCCTGGAAGAGACCATTCTCCATCAGGACAGAAATATTTCATCATAGGATAAAGGTGATGACTCAGAACAACTTTGTACTGTTTTGCAGTGACCCTTCCCTCTAAGGGACAAGTGGACCCAAACCATGCCAGCAAAATGCCCCCCGCAGTATAACAGATCCACCAGATCCTCGCTGTAGGGGTCAGGATTCAGACCTGTTCCAGTTTTTCCTTTAATTAACACAAAAACAGGAAAGTGTCCTTGATAAGTCAACAATACGATAAGTTAATGATAAGGCCATTAGTTTTAATTATTTTTCCCTTGATTCTGAGATATAAAGTTTTTTGTCAGTTTTTGATAGCGGTTCAATTCCATTTCAAATTTCTGCCAGTCAGCTGCAACCCGGATCCAAACGCCACTATCTTTGTCAAGAAAATTAAAATGTGAAATTGCTCATTTAATTTTGTATTTCCAAGAGTATGGAGTATAAACATAGAGTCTTCCTCAATTAATGTTGAGCCATAATCTCCAATAAAGCACTCCAACATTATGTGTGTGTGCATCAAATCTTGTACCATGGCCATATAAATGGGATGAAGACAGGGTTGTTAAACTAGATTTTACATTTCACATCTTTCATTTAAATCCTGCAATTGTCACTTTCATATATTTTTCATCTAACTGGATTTAAGATTGTGCATTTCATTCAACCCCCACAGTTACGTAATTTGATTATTTATGCATGTCACATTTAATTTTTGCTCGTCACCTTCATATATTTCACACACTTCAGTTATTTGTCCATATTTCCTTTGTACAATCAATATTTAATTTCAAATTTTACATCCCATTTCAAAACTATTACTATTTCATTCCTTTAAATAGATTTTAAAATTTCAATCTAATATTGCTTTGTTTGTTTCATTATTATAATTATCACTTTACTTTTCAAGACAAGCCAATTCAATTTTATTTACATAGCACCAAATCACAACAGAAGTTATCTTAGGGCACTTTCACATAAATTTATAGTATCTAGACTGTACTATAAATTTACAGGGACTCAACATTCCCCCATGAACAAGCACTTGGCGACAGCAGCAAGAAAAAGACAGCAGAAGAGAAACCTCGAGCAGAACCAAGCTCTAGGTGGCCATCTGTGTTGATCAGTTGAGTTGAGAGAGAAAGAAGGAGAGGGAGAGGGAAGAGATAGACACTGTCTCTCGGACCCAAATTGGAAGATGGTTCATCCTGATAGCTGAAGGCTCTGCCTCCCATTCTACTTTTGGAGACTCTAGGGGCCACAAGTAAGTCTGCATTCTGGGAGCACAGTGTTCTAGTAGGGTAATAGGGTACTATGAGCTCTTTAGGGTTTAATGGAGCCTGACCATTAAGAGCTTTGTAGGTGAGGAGAAGGATTTTTAAATTATATTCTGGATTTTACAGGAAGCAAGTGCAGTAAAGCTCAAATGGGAGAAATATGATCTCTTTTGATGGTCCAGAATGCAGCTGCATTCTGGACCAGCTGGAGAGTCTTTAGAGACTTGTTAGGGCAGCCTGATAAAAGGAATTGCAATAATCCAGTGTATTAGCAACAAATGCGTGGACTAGTTTTTCTGCATCTATTTGAGACAGGATGTGCCTGATTTTTGCAATGTTATTGCATTGACCGATAAAACAGATGATGATTGAATGGGATATGTCATACTGACATAAAATCCTATAACCAAGAGTCATAGAGATACAAAAAATCTTCAGGGTTGTGTAAATAATAGCCTACGCATGTATGAGAATGGTTTGGTCTTTTCAGCCCTAACCCTAACCGTAACCCTAACTCAAGCACTCCAGGCCTTCCTCCAAGCCTGTAGTAATGCCCTAAATTGTCAGCAGTATTGTGATCTCTGAAGGTGACTCATTTTGGTCACTATTTCCACTAAAAAAGAAAAAAACAAACAAACAAAAAGCTTCATTTTTTGTATTTAGCCTTCAAAGTGCTCTCTGAAACTAGGCCTGGGATGGCTTGTGTCCATGAAATGAGAAAAATAAAATTTTGTCAGAGAGCTAAACCAAATACAAGGAAAGGTCTCGACTTGGAGAGTAACATATGTCAGTAGGGAAGATTCTACATGGCTCCTGCTTTGAAATACTGACCTTTGAACATTGACTTTGGTGCATATTTGAAGGTTTATAATTCAGCAGCAAAAAGGGCTAAAGACATGGTACCAACTGTTATAGAGAGCTCTTGACCTCAGCTATTATGTGAGTATAGTTAACAACAGGGGGTGCTGTCAAATATGGGCCAAATATTGTTAAAATGAATTTTCATCCTTTTAACATTTAGATATTTAAAATCTGATTACACAAATGTGTTTCCCATACCCTTAAACTCCTCAGTGTGTTCTCAATTCAGTATTTACAACTTCCAATTCTGAGAAAAACACTAATATTTTTTAAAAACCACAATTCCCTTGAGCAGCATCATGCAGCTTGATACAAATCAGCAACACAGTTGTAGTTCTTCCGGTTTGCAAAGTAGGGTTGTAAAATGATATCTCTCTATAGCTGTGTCTCAATTTAAGGGCTGCATCCTTCGAAGGCCGAAACTGAGCATTGTTAAATGAGACGGTCTGGTCTACGGAGGATTTCCAGTTGTGTCACTAGCTGTTCCAGCCCCTACACAAAGCAATGCTCCTGTCACCTAGCAATCTTGATAGCTGCAGTTGACATTCGGGACATAGCTAGTAGAAATGGAGCCAGAACGTTTAATGTTATTTTAATGTTATTTTCTAAGGCCTCATATTTATAAAATTGAAGTTAAGGACCTGTAGACATACTGTTATTCCACTTCTTACGTACTTAATTTATGTGTTTAAATAGTTGTAAAGACCCCTATAGGCTAAATGAAATAAAGACACACACACACACACACACATATAAATATACATATACATATACATATACATATACATATATATATACATACACACACACACACACACACACACACACACGTATATATATATATATATATATATATATATATATATATATATATATATATATATATATATATATATATATATATATATATATATATAAACAATTACTTTATTTTAATTAATTCAATATTTTTATTTTAAAAACTAATCTCTGGAGTACAGAGAAAAGCCTGTCCATTCTCCATTCTCCTCTGCCAGTGTACCTGCTAACAGCAGCAGCTCAGCTTCAGCACACCTACATGATTGTACTGTTACAGAATAATCAAAGCTCAAAGCTCCACTAACACTTTTTTCTCACACAAAATAAAACCTCATTGACAGAGAGATGCAGTGGATTTTTATTCAGTCTGTACTGTAGCTATAACAAAAATCCAAACTGTTATGTGGCTTAATAAAATAAAACAAAATTTAATATAGAGTGATCTGTTCATTTTAATACATTTATATTTAAGTAAATGTGGTGATATCTGCACATATAGAGCCCCAGAGGCAGCGCTGTTGTTCTGTCCAGTAAAAACATGAAACTTCACTTTACATTCAGACAAACTAATGTGGCAGCTACAATTATTGGATTTTATCTATGAGACCAACATAGAAAAGGAATTATATCATACATCAACATGCTGCGGAGACATTATAGTCAGCATTGAATAATCAAAGAGCTGCACAGATCAGTTCATCGGATCATTTTCTCCCTGCTGGGATGACGGATGTTGACCAGTGGATCATCTCAGGAGTCGGGCTGCTAACAGTTGACATGATCAGCTGTTCTACCTGGTCTCCTCGCCTGAAAATATCTTAAAACTTAATAAAGAGACATATTAAAAGTCCTACAGCAAAAATTACAACAGCTTAGCCTGCCTCAAAATCTCCACCATCGCTGCTGCACGTTGGTGCAAAATGCATTCTGGGATAGGTTGGAAAGTGAAGAATTTATCCGTTGGATCCTCCAAATTTGGGAAAAGAAGGCTACATTTCTTGGCTGCATTTGGAGGAGCCTTCAAAATGAGACAGCTTTGGTCGCGCCGCTGTGATGCATTCGGTTTTCAAATGCAGCCTTTGATGAATGCAG
Source organism: Thunnus thynnus (assembly GCF_963924715.1). Lineage (NCBI taxonomy): Eukaryota > Metazoa > Chordata > Actinopteri > Scombriformes > Scombridae > Thunnus > Thunnus thynnus. The sequence goes on from NC_089538.1 coordinate 554,167, forward strand.
CACCTGAATTGAGACGCAGCTATTATCTCTCTATATAAAGCAAGGAACCTCTGTCTGTCTGTCTATCTGTATGTATGTAAGTTTGTCCTTCGCATATCTCGTGAACCGTTCATTGAATCTACCTATACCTTGCAGATGGATTGCTGGGGAAACAGGGAAGTGCAATGTTGATGAGTTTCTGTTCTTAAGAAATATATAAAAATACCTCATAAGTAACACTGATTTGCTTCTCCTTCTGTCCGTGGAGTCAATGAACAGAAATACCTATAGCACTGCTCTACCATTACAATCCACATTGTGGTTGGAGGTGGGATTACATCCATTGTGTTAATGAATTGAAAACGTTTAAGAGACGTAAGCTCTACTATTGAACTGTGTAATGTCACAGTGAACAAAAGTTGGCATGTTCGTTCAAGACTCAGTGCTCGATGTCTCAGGCACGTTCAGAAACATATAAAAGTACCTCATAAACAACTTTGTTTCTGCTTCTTCTTCTGCACGTGGATTAAACAAGCAGAAATGCAGACAACACCACTCTGCCATTGCAATCCACATTGTGGTCAGAGATGGGGCTACATCCGTAGTAATAAGAACTACCATTATGCTGTCCTCACTAAAAGTTGTTGCAAGCAGCATATTTTTCAGCTATACAGCCAGCTTAACATTATATTCTCCAGCATTGCATTCTCCAAGATTCAGACAAGTTGATGTGTTTGGTAGGATTTAATTGAGGAAAATATGTAATTTGTAAAACTGAAAAAGAACACAAAATACAAACAAGTACCTTTTTAAGTACTACATAATATCTATAGTACACCAATAGAGAAAAAAGGCGTTTAGGGAACATCAGTAAATTGTAGCGTCTACTGATAGTCTGCATTACAGTAGATTAACAGCCAACTTTCCTGCGATTAGAACTGATTTCAGAGCGGTTTCTATGGTAACATATTTTGAAAAGTCTACTTTAACCATGGGGGAAACTGATGTGGTACCAGGAACATTACTATTTCTGGCCGTAACATTAACCTATCATATTGTTGAGTTATCAAGGACACTTTCAGGTTTTTGTGTTGAGAAATGTTAAATATATCATTAAAAGAAAACCTTAACACAATGACAGTGAGGAAAATACTTTGTACTACTACTACTACAATTCCAAACCTTCAAATTCTGGATTTCAAATTCAATTCATTCCTGGGGTGCTCTAAAATCTACGTTTTTTTATTGAAATAACCTCATCAAACAGTTACATAAAATAACACAAATAACTTAACAACTCAGATAACTACACAACACAAAGACAATGATTAATTTTGTGTGATTTGTGTGATGTGAGAATGGGTTGGCCATGCATGCAACATTACAGGCCAGCGCACACACCGGGCAGAGGAGATGAGACATAGCTTCCTCCTCAGACCTGTGAGGAGGAGGGAAGAAACCCTCCAAGCGTATCACCTTTGACCTGAAAGAGCTAGTGATGCTTTTAGGCGTAAAAGCGGGGTTTGGAACACAAAATAGCTGAACTGCCATCTCCCTGGATCCTGAGGCATGACGGAGCCACAGAGAGAGCAGATAAATCACTAACTCTTTTTGCAGATGTCAGAGTCAAAAGAGAACTGTTTTGGCTGTTTAGGCTGACAGGAACATAAGTGCAACCTGATCCAAATGTTCAAAGGGCTGACAGGAACATAAGTGCAACCTGATCCAAATGTTCAAAGGGGGCTTTAGCCAGTGTGCGTAAAACCCGCGCTAAATCCTACTGAGGAGCCACCAAGCATAACACTGGCCAGTTTCTCTGTATGCCCCTCAGGAAGCATTTCAGCAGAGGGTGGCTAAACACAAATCTGTCATCAAAACCCTTGTGACTGGATGAGATAACAGCAGCGCAAGTTTTAACAGTGCTGATGGTCAAATTCCTGTTGAAGGAATGAAATCACGAAAGGCAGGGAACATGTAGTGGGGTCCAACTCCTCTCTACACACCAACACTGGAAAGCTGTCCATTTGGCTGTATAAGATGTACTGGTAGACGTGGCCCTTGCTCCCTGAATACTACAAACAACATCTTGAGAGAGCCCCATTCTCTATGCGGTCCCATTCAGCGGCCAGCCCCACAAACACTGGTATATTATCGGGTAATTCCTGATCAGCATCCTGGGCCACAGCCAATGCACAAACATGTCCACTTCCAGCGGAGGATTGTCCCACATGCTCAAGATGAAGCAGAGGGCATTTTTTCCCGTGCAGCAAACAGGTCCACCTCTGCCCTGCCGACTTGCTCCAAATCTGGGAGGCCAGATTGGGATGGAGGCTGTGGTCCCCCTGATGAGGACCCCCTCGCGACATAATGTCTACCCCTCTGTTCAATTCGCCAAGAATATACACCACTCTGATGAGTACCACTCTGAGTAAGCCTGTGCCCAGCACAGCAGCTGTCTTGATATGTTCAGAAGCTGCACTGAGAGCACTCCTTATTTGCCATTTATGTAGGCTACTATCACTTTGTTGTCTGTGGTCTTTTTTGGAAATAAAGGAGTAAAACCTCTGTTTTTCCTCCCCCTGAAATAGCATTTTTCACCAGGAGTTCCTGCAGCTCTGATTGGAGAGCAAGGCAGTGTTTGGAGATGACAGAATGGTTTTCAGAATCCCGTTGAACCCTGGGGGTGAGAGGGAAAGTGCAGGGTGTAGCCTCTGCTGATCAGCCCACTCATTCAACCATCCATTGAACACACGCGCTTCCAATCTGAGTAATGCTCTGAGAACGGGCATACATACATTTGCTGCACTGTGGTTGTCATGGTGACAAGCTAGGCCAGAGCCCTTAACGCCTTTGCATGTGCTAGAGAGTTCTCTGGTGCAACCCATGGGGGGCTCATGTTGAAAGGGCTCAGTGGAAACCCCCGGGGGCTGCATTACACATGAATTTGCAGCTGGACAACGCTAGGGAGGAGGTGTGTCACAGAGACAGCAGCATGATGAAGTCGCCGTTCAGGAGGGCTCATAACCTGACATGGGTTAGGGTTACGCATGATCGTGTTCCCATCCATTGAGGGGTGAGAGGAGGTGCTGCACACAGACAGAGGCGTGTTCACGCTGTCCATATGAGGCGCAGTGAGGGTGCCCGTGGGCTCATTAGCACACATTATGTCAGAAAAATTATGTGTGAGGGAAATGTGTGACAGAGGGAATGTACTGCTTCAACGATGCAAATCCATGCTGCCTATTAACCTAGAGGTTAAGAGCTGCCAGCCCACACACAGACACTGTAAAAAATATGAATGTAGCCACCGTGATGTCACCTATTGGTTTCTGAGTGGTTTTGAAGCTCAACGTAGGTGGCATCGCCATCTTGCAAGTGCCTGACTCCTCCTAACTGCTCTGTTCCTGAAACATGCCCACCATGCGCACGGCTGCCAAGCTAGCTAAGGCTAACAAACCGGGGTATGTGACTAACCCTGTGGTCTTCTTGCTCACGGTTGGTATCGTTACTGTCGCAGTTTACATTACTTGAGGTAAATTAACCTGAAACTATACAACAAAACTTGAAAAAATGATTTATGTTACTGAGATTATACTACACAAGCTTAAGCAACATTTATTTAATACATATTTAATGAACAATTTGAAGCAAATCAATTAACCTGAATTTAGTTGTTGATTTTGATGTCACTTGATTATACTTTTAACAAGTTAATGTTAATAAGCTAAGTTGCATGTGATGGTAGCCATCTACTATCCTTGCAATAGGCTTGCATAGCCATAATTATTATTGGCACATTTTTTTAGCCTTTTAAGGAATTATACCGAGGAAGAAAATTTGAAAATCTACAGTTCGATTCTCATTGTGTATAACAGCTTACATTAAAGATTATAGTTCCCCACATTACTGATCCCCCATCGCAAACAGTATGCATATTTATGGTTTTGACAATGATATAAGTCTGCAAGGAACTGAAACTTATGTGTACTGCTAACGACAGCGCTGTGTGAGATTATTATCTTGAATATAACTGTTGAGAAAGAAAGGCACTTTTATGTGTTACAAGAGGTTTTTCAGTACATCGGTCCTTACTGAGGTCATGGCCACCTGTGATGCCTCCACCAAGCCTGCTACACACAGCATAAACTGTAAGTACCAGTCTACTTGACTTTAGACAGCTGATATTACATTACATTGTCTTCAAAGGACCAAAAAAATGTATTTAAAGACTGTCAACTATATTTTGAGGTGTTTTGAGGTCCGTTTTATCCTGCAGATGTAACATAATAGTATTGTCAATATACAAAACTAAGCCACCCTTTATAATTAACTTTATATTTTTCATTACCTGCAGCATTTATTACATTCATTTATTTTCATCTCATATTCACAGTGTGGATCATTGGTGACAGCTTTTTCCAGCGTGGTGCCCAGAAAGATAAAGAGACTATGGGAAGCAACCTCAGCGTGCCAGATGTCCCTTACATTAGATATGACCGTCCTAGGCTAATTTTCAAAGATGGACTTACTTTCACACCTATTGGAAATTATATGTTTTTAAGTACATTAGCTAATTGCCATAAAAACCACCTCCAACCACCACGAACTGCTACAGTTGGCAGTGTCACTGCTTTTGAATTTGGCCTTAAGGATCCATTTTGTTAGGCCTAAACATAGCCCTGACTGTCACACCTAATGTTGAGTTTATTTTTTAGTTTTAAATATTGTTTTATTTCCTTTATTTAAAATTTTATTTGAGAGTTGATCTATGATAACTTCTGGTTCACATTTCAATAAATTATGGTAAATGGACTGTACTTGTACAGCGCCTTTCTAGTCTTCCGACCACTCAAAACGCTTTTATACTATGAATCACATTCACCCATTCATATGCTGAATGGGTACAGATGCTACCATGCAAGGTACGAACCTGTCAATCAGAGGAAATCTAATCATTCACACACTGATGGCACAGCCATCAGGCGCAATTTGAGGTTAAGTATCTTGCCCAAAGACACATCGACATGTGTACTGGAGGAGCCGGGAATCGAACCGCTGATCTTTAATACTGACTATAATGTTAGATTTCACATTCAAATCTGACTGTCAATTGAAAGGACAAGCAACTCATACCATACAGATAAAACATTAAGCATTAATGCTCAACTCTTTTGCCAAGGGATAGAAGTCTAGTTTAGATAGAAAGTGAAAATACTCGCATGCAACATTTCAGACTTCCCACCTTTCTCAAGACATTGTCGTGAAATGTCTTGAGAAAGGTCAACGTTGACAAATGCAGAGTCCATTTCTGTGTGTGCAGGAATATTTTCACTTTCTACTTGAAGATAACTAAGGAGCCTTTCATCCAGCTGCAGAGCCTGAGAAGGTTTTGGAGAGTGCCTTTTATTTACTGCTCTGATAGAAGTCTAGTTCAAACACAGAGGAATGTGACACAGGTGCTGGATAAAAGGGCTCAAAGTGCAAAAACAAAGAATTACCTGCACACTGAATAGTTCTGAAGACCCCTAGAAGATATTATTTATTTGTGACTCTGAGAAGGTGTTCCTCAGGCAAATACACAGGCACAAGTATTGTGAGGCTTACAGTGCTACTTGAAAGTTTGTGAACCCTATGGAATTTTCTGTATTTCTGCATAAATATGACCTAAAAGATGATCAGATATTTACACAAGTCCTAAAACTAGATAAAGTGAGCGCAATTAAACAAATGAGACAAAAAAATAAACTTTTCCATATATTTATTGAGGAAAATTATCCAATCTTACGTATTTGTGGGAGGCAAAAGTATGTGAACCCCTTGTGAACCCCTTCTGCAGCAATGACTTCAACCAAACATTTCCGGTAACTGTTTATCAGCCCTGCACATCAGCTTGGAAGAATTTTAGCCCCATCCTCCTTACAGAACAGTCTCAACTCAGGGATGTTGGTGGGCTTCTTTGCATGAACTTCCTGCCTCAGGTCCTTCCACAGCATTTCTATAGGATTAAGGTCAGGACTTTGACTCGGCCATTCCAAAACATTATCTTTCTTCTGCTATAACCATTCTTTGGTAGAACAACTTGTGTGTTTAGTGTCGTTGTCTTACTGCATGACCTACTTTCTGTTGAACAGATACTTGGACATTTTCCTATAGAATGTGCTGGTGCAACTCAGAACTCATAGCTCCTTCAATTATTGCAAGCTGTCCTGGTTCAGAGGCAGCAAAGCAGGCCCAAACCATGTTTCACAGATGGGTTAAGGTTCTTATGCTGGAATGCAGCATTTGCTCATCACCAAACACAACGCTTCTCATTCAAGGCAAAAAGTTCAATTTTGGTCTCATCCATCCACAAAACATTTTTCCAATCACCTTCTGGCTTATCCACGTGGTCTTGAGCGAACCGTAGATGGCAGCAATGTTCTTTTTGGAGAGAAGTAGCTTTTTTACTTGCAGCTCTGCCATGCACACCATTGATGTTCAATGTTCTCCTGATGGTGGACTCATGAACATTGACTGTGGCTACTGCACCAGAGGCCTTTATTTTCCTAGATGTTACCAAGAGCCAAGAGCAGGCATGTAATACTCTGGGAGGCCACTCCTGGGGAGGGTAGCAATGGTGTTGGACGTCTTCAATTTGTACACAATCTGCCTGACAGTCGACTGGTGGAGTCCAAACTCTTTAGAAATGGTTTGTAACCCTTTCGAGCTTGGTGAGCATCAACAATTCTTCTCCTAAGGTCCTGAGAAATATCCTTTCTTTGAGCCATGATACACTTCCACAGACCTGACTTTGATAGGGAAGACCCAGATTTCTCTTCTTTAAATAAAGCAGGGCCTCCCAGACTCACACTTGATTGTCATCCCATTGACTGAAACACCTGACTCCACCCGACCTTTGTGTGTTTATGTTCCATAGATATTCAACTTTGTATTTGAATGTGGTTTTAAATTTAACAGTGTACTACCAAGATAAATGGAATATGAATGTACAGTAGGCAGTTCATCCACATTAAAATTATTGTTGCTATTAAAAGAATATTGAACTGTTCTCAAAGCTTACTGTCACTATTGTTGGGACGGGCAGTAGTGCGTTTGGTTATTAGCAATAATTCATAATTATCATAGATAGTTATGAATTATGAAATCAAGATATTGTTAACCTTAATCAATAATTCAGGCACTAACTGTTGGAACTGTGAGGAACACAGTTGATTATTTGCAATAATTATCAATTATCAAAGATAATTAACTAATTATAACAATTAATAGAATTATTAATATGAATTAACAAATACGGGGCATCACCCGGAAACCGGAACAATAACCAAACAAGGTAGTCTCATAAATGGGAGTTCACTTAGAATGTTAATATCTGAGAGATAAACATTCAAGGGTGAACAAAGAAGGGTGAATTCAAGCTCCGACTCCTTCAATCAGCCACTTTTCACAATATGTTACACACAATAATGACAAAAGAACTTCTCTTTAAAGATATAACAGTGTTTATTAAACTTAGCAAAATTAACAAAGTTAACAAATGCTTTATTAAATAAACAACTATTCTAAAATGTAATTCTACCAAACAAAACAGAACAGCTATGTATAGGGTTGGACACATGCAGGGGAATGCATGTGTGTGTGTGTGTGTGTGTGTGCGTGTGTGTGTGTGCATGACAAGATGGCGACAGGGCCTGACATGATGACGTCGTCGGACTGCGACGCGGATGTGACTATGGGAGGAAGTCACGTCACGCGGACTGAATGGCGGAAGTACGGCGGTGTCTTGTTAGACAGAAGCAAGATGGCGCCGCCTGGTGGTCGGCGTCTTGCACTCACCCAATTCCGTGAAAAACACACGTGTCTGATGGTGGATAAGGAAAGACAAAGCAAAGCTTTGCCTGATGTTATCTGACCATCAGATGTGCAAAAAGATGTCGGTGCGTGTATGTGTGCGTGTGCGCGCGAGTATGTGTTAGTCAAAAGAGAGGGAAGAGGGAGAGAAAACGATCGTGAGAGGAAGAGAAGCAGTTCCTTTGTCCACAGAGAGTGCATGTACGCAGTCTGTAACGCACATTGTCTGGTTTCTGATCGACAAAGCAACTTACTTCCTCACTCACGATGGCACAAACACAGCAGTAGTCCCGAGCGGGACACACACAAAACAGTCTAGCATGGTGAACACAACTAAACAGGCAGCAAACTTAAAATACTCCTAAGAGTAAGCAGCCTCTCCCTGGGACCTTGTCTTTGTAGAAAATGATTGGGACTTTTACTTCCGTAACCCCCAACACCTAAAATAACTCTTTACCTTCACTGTTCTGTTGGAAGTAAAGCATGGTGTGCACTGGGCCTATGAAAAAATCCAATTTTTTATTTTTGTGTAGTTTATTCAAAAACATCTTCTTCAAACTAACCAGTGGGTAGTCTGAAATCCTACGACGTCCAAATGACACCCTCTCCTGGATTTTACACACCCACAACAAAGGAATCTGCACAATATAAAGTGGCAAAATGCTGTCCATTGGTTGGTAATGTAACTTTTATAATTTACATACATTTCAACGAGTAGGTGTGTGTTAAGCGGTTTTAAGGCACAACGTGGAGGCGAAGAACCACCCAACACAAAGCAGAGGGTGGTTCGCCTCCGTAAAGTGCCTTAAAACCATTTACACACACCTACAAGTTGATTATCCCGCATATACCATGGCCATTTGCCAACAATATAGAATAAAAGCATTCACAAGTTTGTGGTGAAAGTTTTGTTCTCAGAATTGAAAAGTTATGAAGCAAGAGCTTACCACTGTCATGACAACTTGCCATACTGTACTCGCCACCAGCCTGAACCAAGACATAAAATTAATTTAGCAGAAACGCAGAGTATGTCTCCAAATCAGTGTTCTTTTGTTTTTGGTAGTGAAAGTTTCTCAGTATATTAACTGCTCATTTTGTTGTCTTTTTTTGTATTCATCTGATCCTTCTCTTCCTCTATCATTTTAAGCTCTTCAGGTGTCAGTTCCTTGTGCCATTTTTCGCTTGGTTTCTTTGTTTTCTTCTCCATTTCTCTTTCCTCTGCTGGGTACCATTCTTTAAAACTTTATAACGAGTAAGCTTTGACAGCTGCATTCTTTAGTGGTGCCATGGTTACAGGTTGGGTGGCGGATGAATTTAGAAAAGTGATTGAGCCGAACTACATGTGCAATAGCCTACATGGTTTTAATGCACACCTGCCGGCCAATCAGAAAAGAGTATTCATCCACACCATGGTATAATCAGTTGTATTGTATGTATTGTGCACATGTAGCATATATATTTCACATCATTCAACCTTACTGCAAGCGATGAGACACCAATTAATTAATCGAGTTATGAAAAAAAACATCCCTAACAATTTTAATGACCAATACTGTCGTTTGTCAAGTACAGACACAAAAACGTTGCTGTTTGCAGCCAATGTGAAGATTTTTTGCTTTTCCCATATCGCTTTAAATCCAATTACAATTCCCTTCTGGACAATTATTTATTACATCAATTATATGTAATAAGAAATGGAAAAGCAGATAGAGGACAAATTGAAATAGAGATGGTTAAAGAAAATGACAAATATTTGTCATTTAAATGAAATCAACGTTGCGATTGGGAAGAGAGCAATTTTATGTCAACGTTTATCAAACTAGAATTACGAGAGCAAATTAACTATGACTATTGTTATGGCTTTTGTGCCAATCAGCAGTATGCACGGGTAGCGTGGCCGAGCGGTCTAAGGCGCTGGATTAAGGCTCCAGTCTCTTCGGGGGCGTGGGTTCGAATCCCACCGCTGCCAAGTACTGTTTTTTTGAATGTTTCAGGCGATATTTATTTTTTGCCATTTGATAAAACCTGATGTTGGCGAAAACTACAACGCTACACCGCTTTTGGTAGTGTCTCCGAATTGATTATATTGTCGTATTTTACGATAGGACGTTTACATAGGACCATGGAAAATGGACTAGTTTTCCCTTTGTACGTCATGCAGGCAGTACTCAGTTCAAGCTGCAAACTTATCCCGCTTATCTCGCTGGTACTGCCGGACTCCCAGCCGCTGGCTTTTCTAACATTAATTGTCCATAACCAAAGTGTTGGTAAAGCTTTTTTGTTAGGAGTTACACATGGCCTGTTAGTTGTGCGAATTGTTTGCCTGGGCTATAAAAGCAACCCGGAAGCACTTAACTGTAACTCCTGGGCTTCAAATAAAAGTTGGAGAGTGTTGCTTCAAGAAGTTTGATTCCTCTGACATGACATGCATTTTCGGAAATTAAGTTGATTGTCGTCTGGAATGGCTTATATGTTGTTGCTATGTTACTTTTTATGCGAATAATGTCGCATTGTATGGTCTCAGATCACAGGTTGTATAATAACTATATCTAGATACAATATTTACTGTATATACCTACAGTGAGGATGCATACAGTCTATGGATAAGGACGTGATATTTATTTGATATAATTTGTTTTGTTTTATTACATGTATTTATCTCAGGGACCATACACAAAAACCATAAAAGAAAACCCAAAACAAAAGATTAATCTCATACAAGAAAACGATATGTCTAATACCAAATTATTGTACCTGATTCCATCAGCAGTCCCATTTATATTGTTTAAAGTAGATAAAAAGGTTTGAAATGTACTATAATTTCAAGTCCACTTAAAGGTCCAGTGTTTAAGATTTAGTGGTATCTAAAACTTTAAGTATGTTTTAATTAGCGTGTAATCACCTGAAACTAAGAATTGTGTTTTCATTACCTTAGAATGAGCCCTTTATATGTACATAGGAAGGGGACATCACTGTCCAATCTGAGTAGCTGCCATTGATGTATTATAAGAGCTGGACCAAAAATGGCACCCATTCAGTCCTATAAGAATTGCTTGGATGGCGCATATGCCAAAAAAAGTTTCTACTTTCCAGGTTTACCTCCACATAGTGCGGCCCACTGAATATGCACAGTATTGTTTCCCCCACTGGCCCCGCCTGTGAGTTCCCACTTGGCAAGTAGACTTTAAATTGTGATAACGTCACAGATTTTTAAATTACTTTTCTCAGCTCGAGGAAGGTTTTACAAATATTAAAGCTCCAGGGATCAGAAGTTCATAATAGTCATAATTGACCTTGTTTGCAGTTCGAGGTGTCCTGTCAACAGTTTTACAGACATCTCTTTTATAATGGTGGTCTATGGGGAAAATGCTTTTTGGGCTGCATGGGGATTTTTCGCTACAATACCAGGAGTGGCCACTGGGAAAATTGGCTGTAAGGCTGAGCAGCGGAGCTCTATCCAGCTCTTATAATACATCTATGGCATGGATGTATAAAGAGAACTGGATACAGTGTCGGAGACATCGAAACAGTTTACCTTTACCTTGACAGTTATATCATTAATAGAGGTTACATCACAGCTTTTTAAGGCAAATAACTCATATTTGTTTAAATTCAGACAGAAACCTGAAGCTTTTGAAAATACATCACTGCAGAGAATTTCCTGAGGAAAAAAATAAAAACTGTGGACCTCGGCAACATGTCTCTCTGGCCTGTGGTGCGCTGTGGCCAGCAGGTGTCTTCAGTTGGTTGCAATCTGCAACCTCACTGCTAGATGCCACTAAATCATACACACTGGTCCTTTAATGGAAATTCAATCTCAATATTCTCTTAAATTGTGAATTTAAAAAAAAATCAAATTGAATCGCAGCGTACTTTAAATGTTTTTAATTTTACTTGTTGTTATGCCATTTACACAAAAAGGCTCTTTTACTGTCCCGCAACTTAGTTACAACATAGTTTTGGGCCTAATTGCCCATCTTCATCCTGAGCAGAGGTCAGATCAATTAAGCCAAATAAAGCGCGGAGTTTTAGCGTTGTCATTTACAAAGCTGGTGCTTTTATTCTGAAAATACCACAGCGGAAGTAGCAGTATTGTTTTTGTAGCGGAACACAGTGGACACTTGATAGTAGCCTATGTTTGGAAGGTGAATGTTGTAAAGCCAGATTAAAGTGTAGATCAGTTTTGTATCCACTCAGACTCCTAGCTAACATTAGCTAGCGTTAGCTTCGTGAAGGATTCAGCCTGGGCTGGTTGTTGTTTGGTTAGCTTGGTTTGTGTAGGCACCGTGAGTGGACATGAAGCCGCCTCCTCGCACGCGAACTAAACCAGAACGCGACCTGAAACCTGAGCTGTTACCGCAGCGTTCAGGTAAACTGGCCTGTAAATGGCAGCGAGCGGAGCAGAGGAGGCTCCTGAATGCCCTGAAAAGACTAAGCAGTACCGCCGGGATTCTGAGTGACATCGACTACGATGTGCTGAGAACATCCGTCCGTACTCGCTCCATTACAGAGGTAACGTTGCTAACACTGTTCTCAAGGATACACCCCGGTTCCACCTCGCTACATAAGCATTCCAGTTCAATTATTGTTTATTCTAACCAAACAAACGAACCGCAATTAAGGATAGGTTTACAATTTTAAAACAATAGTCAGGTGCCCCAGTGAACACGGAAATAGGTATTTCTTTCCATAATTATATCTCATTTTCACACTGACCTTAAGAAGATCCACAGTTCTCCTTCTGTGCAGAAATGTATGTAAAAGTCTATTTGAAGCTAATATGAAGCTTCAGCCGTCCAAAAGAGTCAAATTAAGTAGATATCTAGTCTTTTTAGTGCCAAAGTCCCTCAATTTCTTACTATACTTGCACTGCAGCTCAACAGGGCAACACTGACCGAGGAAACACAAAAGGGGAGGATTTAATGCTAAAAAGACTGTACATGTGGCAGATGTCCACTTGATATGACTAACTCAGACTGCTGAAGCCTCATATAAGCTCCAGATCAGAACTTTTACATGCATTTTTCTACAAAATGACTGTGTGGACACACAGGATTCTGGCCCCATCAGTTACACTGCAAGCGCATTTGAAGGGGATCTTTTAATAGCCAGTATGAACAGGTGGAATGATTACAGAGAGGAAAACCTCTTTCTTCACTGTTCATATGAGCACCTGACTGTTGTTTTAAGACACACTTGGAAAAACTGTGAACCTGTGCTTGAAGTGACCCTGACCTCTTACTGAAGGCATGGTTGTGGGGAAGTGATTAGGGTCACACTGCAGCGGCATGGGCGAATGTTATGTCCCCAATTTATTTTAAATGACAATCATTGTATAACCTGCAAATGATCAAAAATGGCCATTCTAAGTCACCAGAATTAAAGGACTAAATTTGTTAATTCTATATCAATCAACTTATTAATTTGGCAAGAGGATGCCATCTCCACTGTCCTCCACTCATTCTTCACACACCTTGAAAATAACTGCACCTACATCAGAATGCTGTTTGTTGATTTCAGCTCAGCATTTAATACAATCTCCCCCATGAAACTGCACTCTGTATCTGGATATTGGACTTCCTCACAAACAGACCACAGACAGTTGGGATTGGTGGTCACACCTCCTCCACCCTAGTGCTCAACACTGGAGCCCCCCAGGGTTGTGTGCTCAGCCCCCTCCTAATCTCGCTGTACACCCATGACTGCAACCCCCGACATGGAGAGAACTCTGTTGTGAAGTTTGCAGATGACATAACCATCATCGGCCAGATTTCAAACAACGATGAGAGTTCATATTGGGAGGAAATCAACAATCTTGCAGAACGGTGCACAGAGAACAACCTACTGCTCAATGTCAACAAAACCAAGGAGCTGATTGGTGATTTTTAGAAAAAAGAATGCAAAGACACACAGCCCTGTCTACATCAGTGGCGCTGAGGTGGAGCAGGTGAACAGTTTTAAGTTCTTTGAAACATCACAGAGAACCTGTCATGGATATCACCTATCTCCAACCTAATAAAAAAAGCTCAGAAACAACTGTATTTCTTAAGGACACTTAAGAAGGCAAAATTCCTGTCCCAAGTTCTTGTTAACTTTTACAGAGGAGCAATAGAAAACATTCTGGCTGGAAACATCACAAATTAGCATGAGATGTGCATGGCCCAAGACAGGAAGGCTCTGCAGAGGGTGATTAAAACCGCTGAGAACATCATCAATACCCATCTACTGAGCATCAGTGATAAAGGAGGAGCCTGCACAGAGCCCAAAGGATACTAAAAGACAGTACCCACCCCAGCCACAGCCTGTTCACTCTGCTGCTGTCTGGCAAGAGATACAGAAGTATCTGCTGTCGAACCACCAGACCACAGAGCGGCTTCTTTCCTCAGGCTGTGACACTCCTCAGTTCATCTTCTGTACTCCAATATAAAAAAAATGTTTTATTTTTATGACTTATTATTTATTCATTCATTTATGTAATTTCTGTTTTTGTTAGTAGCATAAAGGGACTACAAACTACATTTAATTATACAATCTTGTGTGCTTTGGGTAGATCTATGTTTTTTAAAGATGTTGTGTGGACTATAATGACACATATCTTCCTTCCCTTAGATCCACTCTGTGGTGGAATCTCTGAAGAACAAAGTGATCTCATGTGCCAGCTTCAACTTGAAGAAGAAGAGGTGGGAGGAGAAGAAGGTCAGAAAGCCCATTGAGTTGTGGACACACATGGCTTCTGCTGTGGCTGGAACACTTGAAGAACCCATTTCCACTGCTTTCTCTCAGGTGGGGTAAATAAGACCAATCCGTTGTTCTTTATTTTACATTTTTGTTTCTGCACATTATTGAAGTAACACAAAGTTTTTGTCTCAAAGGAAACATTTGTAAGCACTAAGATGCATCTTTGCCTCATTTTGTTCTGCAGAGAAGAAGACGCATTTAAAAAATACCTGCAGGCAAACCTGTATCTATGTTATCAGTTGTGGAATCATCGGCACCACTTTGAATCTTTCGTCTCTCTCCTCCCATCATGTTCCTCTCCCTGATTTTCAGATGTTGATAGTGTCGTCTACAGAGCCTCGCACCCTCAGGAACTGTGACCCTCCCCAGGTCCATAGACCACCCACACAGGAAGACAGGCCTGCTGATCGCACCGTCCCTTTGAGACCAATGCCTCGTTTACCAGCCAAAGGTATGGACCTCCAAATGATCTGAGCGTTATCAAATTTGCTGAAATGTGGTTGACAGTAAATATCAGACGTCAGGAGTCTGTGTCATTTCCAGCTGATATAATGAAGCCTCCTGCCTGACCACAGCTACTCTTAAAACACTCAATAAAACTTGTTTCTTTATCTTTGTTTTGCATGTTTTATTCTTTGCTTCAGTGTTAATTAGTGATTATGGTAGACCAGCTCTGCAGAGATGCGGGTCTCCTCTTTCTGCTCCTCACTGAAATCATTTGGCTGCTCAATTTGCTCCTGAATCAGAGGACAGGAAGGAATGAGGAGGAATCTGTTAGAGAACAGACTGCAGGATGCATTTATGAGATGGTTTTTCATAAAGAGAAAATAAAATATAGCAGTGCAGTGTTTGGTTGCAAAAAATAGAATACTGCTGGAAATGTTACATGATCTTGAAAATACCTACAAAATCCGAACATTACCGGAAAATGTAATCAAACCAGTAACATGCATGCAAGTGCTTTATAAAGCAGCAGAATATACATGTCAGATATTCTTATCAGAAACACATTCCTCGCAGCGTGTTTTTAAACACACGCCCTGCATTGCTTGCCTTGTTACAAACAGGCTGTTGCATTTCTTTCCCTTTTAAAAGAGCTGGAACTTGGATTTGAGACCTCCTGAGCAGAGCACAAATTTATGTTTGGAAATAGTGGAAACAAAAGAAGAACCCATGACAATGGCTACACCTTATCTTACAGGTTAAGTTATAAATGTGATGAAAATTTAACAGGTTGGTCTCATGTCTGAATAAGAAACCAAGTCACTAATATGTAAAAGTCCAGACCAGCAGTTTTCCTCTTTAAATGTTCAAAAAATTAATATCCAGCAAAATTCTTTACATACATCATTCGAGGAAATAGGAATCTCTCTATATAAAGCATCTCTCTCTGTCTGTCTGTCTGTCTGTCTGTCTGTCTGTATGTATGTATGTATGTGATAAATTCTTCTTGCTTAGCTCTGGGTATGCATTGAAGGATCATTATCTTAGAATATTTTGCTACAGATACGTGGTTCCAGGCTCAAGAAGAATCTCCAAGATACTCCAAGTAAGCTTAACAGCTTTAACTATGTGAGATTTTCGTCCACCTCAGGTTTGTGTCCTGCCACCAACACAGCCCGTCAACACCTGGTACTCAAGACTCCAGCACCAACCATTGGCCCAGCCAGGAGACTCCCAGCACCATCCCAAGTGGTCAGAGTGACCAATAGCAAAACCCCTTCACTCCACCAACAGCTTTCTGCTGCAGCTGGAAGCTCACCTGCTGCTACCTCTCAGTCTGCTGCTCCCTCCTGCCAGCGTCCTCCTCCATCCCTGCTGCGGCCTGCTGCACAGACCACAGACCAAGCAGCTGCTGCTGTCACAGCCAGTTGTAGCTCTGCAGCAGAGGTCAAATCTCTGAGCGATGGCAGCTCTGTAAGCCAGACTAACCAGCAAATCTCAGAGAAAAATCCCACCACCAGTCCATCCAGTCCTCACATGCCCCTCTCCTCCTTGGCCCCGACTACTACTCCATCCTCTGCCACCTCCACCAGTTCAGCCACCTCCAACTGCTCCTCCACCTGCCCCAAGCCCACACTCTCCGCTCCTGCCGCAGCAGTTCACGCCAGGTTTGGTCGCACCAGCAAATACGCCACAAAGGACAGTCCCAGGACATTTGGCGTAGGGTGTGTAGTGGACTTCGAGAGGATCTATCGCTACCTGAGTGTCATCCACAAGCCGAATGACGAGTGTCATCTCACCCCCATGGGTGAGTCAGGGATTCATTCATTTAGTTTCAGTCTTTAAAGTGTACTTTAATGTGAACTTTATGGCACACAAAGTATCTGAACAAGTTGCGTTCAACATACAGCATCACATCATTGAGTTCACCTAAACATGGAATTTTGATTTAGGATTTAGGACTGCCCATGTTTCTGCAGTTGTTGATGTTCACAGAGGCCTGTGACTGTTTTCACATAACTGTATTGTCTTGTGTCCCTCAGAGAGTGCTATAGTGTTGGATCTATTGATGTCTCTCCCAGAAGAGCTCCCCTTGCTAGACTGCAACAAACTGCACAACCACCTGATCCAGGTACAGATGCTGCAACAGGCTTGCCTGTTTATCACTGGCTGTCACACATATTTACAGAGTACAGACATTATAGTCTTCTGCATACTCTTTATTTTCTGCATTAGCTCCACTGCTTCCATAAGCCCTAAATATTGACCATTGAGCAGCCAATTAACAGTATGCATCTCAGAAATTTCTGTTGCTGAGTTGGTATGTTTTTAAATCAGTGGGTTTAAGTTCAGAAGTAATTGACCTAAAGCCGAGTTTGAAAGTTGATAGGGGCCACATTAAAACATTAAAGGATGTCTCGCTCCATGTAATCCTTTCATTCAGCCGCTCAGAGCTGCACGTTTTTTTGTCTGCAGCAGGGTTTACATTAGCCAGCTTTTTGCCGGTATCACATGTAGTTGTCTGGCAGATGAAAATATCAACGGCCAAAATGTCTGGTGGGAAATATGCCGATTGCTAAATAAATAAACTCATTAATAGCATATTAAATTGGTCTAATAATGAATTATAATATTAGACAATATTAGAGTTCATTCTGCTGACTAAAATACATTTGTTGGATCATAGGGTTTGTGTTTTTGTGTTTTATTGCTGTTTAAATATATTCTATTATATGGCTATTTCAACATATGTCCAATAGTTGTTCTGTATGGCTGAAATCTGGAACGTTAATGGACATATGGGCCATCAGGTGGAAGATACATCCTACCGATGCATTTATTTTTTATTTGTTTTGCAGTTGATTTATATTTAAAGTTCAAGGAAAACCGCTGTTTTTTTAAAGTTCACTAAATGTATGATGTTTCCAAAGTCAATGAGTAATCATGTTAAATAATCGTGATCTCAATATTGACCAAAATAATCGTGATTATGATTTTTGCCATAATCGAGAAGGCTTAACTGAGAGGCTGCGTGAAGGGCCAGTATAAGATAAGTAAGGAGTTTTTTGAACTGTAAATCATGCAAAGATATTCCGGTATAGCCAAAGAATATTAGGGCTGTAGTCTCCTGGTCAACTGGTTAATAAGTTGTTCGATATGCTCTCATCCAACCAAATTCTTATTGGTCGAATAATCGCTGTGTTACTGTCAAACGAGAAAAGTGCTACATCAATAGCCTTCCAGGATTAATACATTTGCTGCGGCGGGAGGGACAGACTAACAAATTACCTGTGAAAACAACGGGGGTGCCGTTGTGAATGAGTGTTTCTTCTTTAATTATAACAACGAGAACCCCCGTCAAGCCAATATTTAATGCCAAAAATAATGCCAAATAACCATTCATTCAGACATCAACAATGTTTGGGAGCCTCTTTGCAGCGCTGTCCCAATGCGCAAGTCAACCTCTGTGTCATTGCCTGGGAAACTATTGGTCGCGTAGCTCCGTTAAGGAATACAGCATTGTGTAATATGTGTACGTAGCAGGTGGGAAAGAGCGAGTGGCAGGAAAGTGACAGAGGAAAAGGTTAGCAGTAAGTTGTCAGTCTGGCAGTAAATGTACAGTACAGGCTAGAGTGTGTCACTGTCCCGTAACAAGCCCCCCCCCCCCCCCACGCAACTAATCGAGTAGTCGAAGATTATGTACGATTTCAGTCGACCAAGATTTTCTTTGGTTGACTACAACCCTACAGAATATATAGACCTGGAAATGTGCTGAATATGGACCCTCCAAAGAAATCAACAGACACACAAAAATACTTTCTGTTTAGATTGGATGGAGAAATTTAGTTTCATCGGGTAGCTCATTCAGAGCTCCAAAATTGACTATTGCGGGCTTGCGGTAGCTGCAGTTGCACATTACTCGTAATTTGAAACACTTTCAACTTGAGAGTTGTGCTCTGGATGTATTTGGTCATAATAAAGTTTTTTTTTTCAACTGTGAGGGCAGTGTACACATGCTAGAGTTATCTTGCAGTTCATCTTCAAACATGCAGTGGTTGCAAGCATTTTACAAGCAAGTTTTGATTTAAGTACTAAATACTTTGCGAGACCAACATGAAGTATATTGTGAACTTTGTATACCGTCACCCAGAGTATGTATGTATACACACACACACACATACACATATATATATATATATATATATATATGTGTGTGTGTGTTCAGTGTTTCCCCTATAATTGTACAGGCCCCACCGGGCCAAAAGAGTCTTTTCTTTAATGCCAAAAATAACGACAAATATCCATTAATTCGGAAATCAATAATCATTTGCCTTTGGGAGCCTCTGTGCGGCACTATTCTGAAATGTGAGTCAACCTCTTGACACCTCGTCTCTTTAGGGTTTTTTCGGTGCGAACCACCGGGCCTGAAAAAAATTCTAGGGGAATCACTGGAATTATTATATATGACGTAAGTATAGAGGGAGTATTTTTTGCTATTTAGTTGGATGATGAAGAAACCATTCTGAATATACCACATAAAAAAAGAAACTTCAAAGTAATGCCAGACTGTTTCTGCTACTGAAGCAAAGAGTGGAAAAGTATTAAATGACTGATGAGGTCCATCTGACCCAAATGTTGCATTTATAATCATGGGAGCCAATTAACAGTGTGGATTATTTTTCTAATAAAAGACAAGCTTTTGTTTTTATTTCCAGTTATCATCACACAGTTGTCTCATGTCACTCTGAGCTGCAGTGATGGAATCAGAATGTAAAATCATCCTCACTGTCAGCTATCACTCCAGGGATAGAATCAACTTTGCACAATTAAAATGCAGCTAAAATCATCATCATGTGTTTAGTGTTGTAATTGATCTCTCTGTTTTAAAACCAGAGTGGAAACAGAAAGCCGGGAACAATAAAATGTTTCCCCTGACTTTTAAAAATATATATTGCTATTTTTTACTTGTCACTTTATTGTAAACTCAGGACTTATGCCCATGACGGGATCTTGTACTCTTTGTTTCCAGTGATCTGATTGGTCAGTGGTCGGGGTGTTGACAGGTTGTGATCCCATCCTCTGACTGATATATTATTATATATGACATCTATGCAATGGTATCTACAGGCTAGTGAGCACTGAGGTTCAGATTTATTCACCCATTAAATAAATGCACAACATGGGTTTTAGGCGTCACATCTGTGCTGTCTGACACTGGTAAAGTAACCAATCTGGCAAGCCCTGAAGCCCCTTACAAGTATCTTGGATTCTTTGCCTTGTAAGTAGTAGTGTGGCAGTAGAGGGGGCTTGCAGCAAGTATCATCACAATGCAAGGTGAGTTGGTTCTAGCATTTCCTGGAAGCAGTATGTACCAGTACAGAATAGATCTGGCATGTACTAAACTTCACTGTATTGCTACAAAAGCTGTGTTCATTTTTTTGCACTAGCTGTGTATTAACCTGACAGCCCTCCTCTTTTTCATGTTTCAGGTGTACCAATGTCTTTCTGCTTCTGCGGATTCCCCAGTAGCAAGAGAAATGTTTAAAGTCTTAAAGACACAGAAACAAGGAACTGATGAGCCTCACACAGCAGGGTCACAGGACAGACTCTCTGATCAGACGGAGACACCAAGTGTGCGAGGCAGCAACCCAAAGCCAAAGCATGACAGCAGCAGAACCAACAGTCAGCTGGACACTGCTGACAGCAGCGATGTCACAGACAGTGAATGGAGGAAAATGCAGCCAGACGAAGCTGAGAGCCAATCACAAGAAAGCAAAAACACATCCAGCCGAACAGGGGACACAGATGTGATGGGACTCCCCCCACTTAACCCTTTCATGGTGCCACTGAAACTGTTGATGCAGAGATAGATTGAGTTTAAAATTAAAAAAAACACACGTACAATGGTTTGTGTATATTCTTTAGTTATGTCTCTGTTCTGTAATAAAATGTTTTATTTAATATAGATTCTAGAGTTGAGTCACAAAGGTCATTGTTTGTCTTAGAGGTTAGGAGAGCACCGCTGCATTTTAATTACCCACCAGAATCTGTCCCTAGTAACATGTCAAGTATTGAAAGTTGATATCAAATGTTTGGTCAGGTTCATAGGCACGTCTATGTATTTTTGATCAGAAAGTTCCTTACTTAAATCAAAATGTTTTAAATAAAAATATCTAAATCTAAATCAAATTTAGACTATTTTTTCTTGGGTTCTCTGCTTCTGTTAAGACAATATTAACATAGCATTGAGAATATTGGCATTGAGAAGTCTGGCTTATTTTCTTAGTGAAGTAATTGCTTGTCTATTAAGTATCAGAAAAAAATGCCCATTGAAATTTCAGGAGAGACAGAGAGACTTAGAAAACCAGCAAATATTCACACTTAAAAGCTGCAACCAGTGATTCTTTTTGCATTTTTGTTTAAAAAATTACCAGAACGATCAAAATAGTTGCAGATCAATTTTATGTTGAATTATTAATCCAACAATCAACTAATCATTACAGCTCTGAGTTTTGCACAAATAAATGTTTATATTTGTCAAACAAAGGTACTAAAAAAAGTTTTGTTTTACTACCAGTACTGAAAATTGTCAAACCGTACTAAGTGCAAAATCGGGGGCATTGGGAGACTACAGCCTTTGTAGGATCATTGAGAATTAGTTTGCATTCTTTTGCAACAATCAATTTAACATATTTTTTAAGAGACTCAATTTACAAATGTATTTTATTAGGAACAGTTTTCTTGTATGTAGGTATTTTACAACTTTGGCTTATTTTGTTAATTAAAGAAAAAGGGGTTTGCAGAAAATAGTTTTAGCATCAATTTTGGGTATCATATTTGCACATAAAAAATTCAAAAGATACACTCCTATAGAGGACCACAAGTCTGCGTTAAGACAGGCAAACATTATTGATCCCAGGACTACATCCAAAATCATTATTCACTACTAAAACATATAGACCGATTTTGCTGTGTATAGAGTAAGTCTGGGTGTCATTTGAAATTTTGTGATACAAGTGCTGATACAAAACCTGAGTTTCTGTACTAATACCAAAACTACAGTGTGTTGGTGCCACAATGACAAAAAATACATGATTAGTTTCTCTTTATATCTCATTTTAAACAGATCCTACATTTTGTTTATTATTACTACATACCAAATATTCCCATTTAAGCAAGAAACTTCTATTATACCAACATAAGAGAAATAGTGAAACAGATTTGTGAATAGCAACATGAAGTGACATGTTAAAAAAATGTAAAAACTAAAACATTTATAGTCATTATAATATGAAAAATAGAAAAGTATAATAATCATGCATTGCCCTGAATATTGTCTCATATTGTTTTTGTGGCAACTGTCAACAACACATTGTGAAATCTTCTACACTTAATGGTCAGAGTTTCCTCTGTAGTGTAGTGTGACAAAGACGTGTTCTTGGAGGATGAAAGTTCGCTTGAGGTGGAGCACCGTTGCCATAACACTCACTCTGTGTTTACACTAATTGTAAGAGCCTGAGATGTCGTGTGGAGTGTACAAGTGCAATTGTTTTCTTACTGCTTTACAACATTTGTCTTGTGCAACTTTGAAGCGCTATCGCTGATTATGCAATCTCACAGCAGAGATGTGTCTTTTGGCTTCCTGGGAAACAGAAACCAATGGACATCTTCACAGATATCACAGTATCCAGTCGTTCTGCTGTTCTTTGGTCTGATGATGGACAATTTTAATGTTTTTTTTTCATTTTCATAACATTCTCTTTATCAATATGTTCCATTACTTAAGTTTTTAAAAATGATACAGTGAAAGGAAGTGGTGGAAAAATATTCAGACCCTTTATTCAAGTATCAATACTACAATGTAAAAATACTACATTATGTAAAAGAGTTGCATTTGTTTTATTCAAGTAATGTTACAGAAGTATTGTCAAGAGAATGTATTTAAAAGTAAAAATATTCATTAAGCAAAGTGGCCCCTTTCACACTGATATTTTATTAGTTATGGAAACATAAAATAAAGCATTACATGAAAAGACTTTACTCAAACTGTTGTCACAAAGTTGGAAGCACACTACTGTCCATAATATCATTTTGTGCTGGAGCATCAGTGAAACTGAGGGGCCTAGACCAAACGAGGAAAAACAGTCCAAGATTTGTAGTGTTTGGACAGATGTGTCATCTTACTTTTTGCCATATAGTTTAGTATATTCGATTATTAACTGTAATATATTAACCTGTAAGCAGCGTAGTAATATAAGCTGTCCAGGTCCAGCTTATTCAGTGTAACCACTTTATATACTTTTGGGTAGTTTAATCTACAATCATGTATCATATTTCATAAATTCATCCTATGTTTTCTATGAAAATATTTTTTACCTGTAAAATATCCAGGGCATTTTATAACTGAGAACACTGCATTGTGTTCATTTTAAATTACATAAAAAGGAGATAACACTCTGTGATTATAAACATATTACACATGCTGGACTTAACAGCAGTTGTTTTGTCAAGTGCTATTTCCAAGGTCAAGAATGAGCATTTGAATCTTCACTTCCATACCAACTGTGCAAATTCTATCTGCTAATGAAGACTGTGTGATATGATTAAAAGCTACAGAACATCTACTGAATGGACCTTGTGGTGAGACTATTTTGTCAATCTGAAAATTCGATTGCAAATAAACTAAATAAATTACATATATTGGTATTTAATATTTTTCACCAAATTACATAACTTGCAGCATAAAAAAACAACATTAGGGTCATAAATCCCTAAGATATAATAATAATAAAAAAAGTTTGTGGCTAGTCAAAAAATGTGTAGCTGGGTTAGGTTATTTGGGGAGGAATTTGAAGATTACTTCTGTTGGATTGCCTCACTCATTGTAAAATCCAAATGAATAAGTTAAATTTGATTATAATCTGTGTTGTAACTACAACACAGAAACTGTATGAGAATTTCATAATAATAAATAATTACAAATTATATTTTTATTTACTGCCCAATTATTTACATGTTAAACTGTAAATTACTATTTGTATATACTGATTTTGTAAGAATCTCCAAACACATGTTTGTGACTTGGTAATTATTGTGTGTATGAATACCTCCTATGCATTTTGTTGACCTTGTAATAGTGTTTTTGTCAAGGTAGTCCATTTAAAAATAGCTTTGTTACTGTACAAGTCAAAGAAAATAAGTAGCTGTTGTTATTTGCACTGTTTATGACTGCGGAATGGAACATGTACGTAAACTCTGAGGGAGGTTTTGCCAAGCTTTAGTGTCTGATAAGATAAAATAGATAACCCCCACCCTGTTACACCTCATCTTATAACATCTCTTCTATAAACCTTTGACCTTCAAGCAGTGAATAAGTGAGGTGCGCCATGTGGATTCCACATGATTTATTATACATCATTTCTGCATACCATTACAGCAGTTATTGTAAAATCAAGATAAAGACCCGCCTTTGACCACAGAACAGGCACATTGTTGGTTAAGCTTACCTGTTGCTAAGCCACTACCTGTAAATGCTCTTCACATACTATCAAAACATACAACTACTAAGTAAAACAGCAGAGGTAAAAGGTCATGCACTTTTTAATCATTGTCAGTGTCTAATGTGGACACCACTGAATGCTTTCATATTGTTGTCAACAGCTCCCAAAGCTGTCAAGCTGTCAGCCTATATAACTGTGTTGTTGCCTACTGACAGTTTCTGCTGCCTGTGTAGACTCTGAAGCTACTGCAACATCCAGTTGTACACCACAAAACAAAGCCAAACAAAACTTAAAGCATTTGGTATAAGCCCAGAAACCAGCACATTCCAATAAAGTAAAAAAAATTATGGAGTTTAATCAGTTGTCATGGAGATGGCTCAGTTATACGTGGCCAACCCTGTCTCTGTATGGACATAATTTCTAGGAAACAGGGTTGAAGTGGTTGGACTGTCAGCATCTAGTCAGAGTCATCAAGTCAGAAGGAGTCAACACTTACCACAAACTATTCAACACCTCAACATCTCCGCTGGTATACCCAAACCAACACAATACAATTTGGATTTTCTGAATTGTCTGGCACATTACTTTGATGGTGAGAATGTAGCGCTGTGCATTGTTTCAATTACTAATTTTAGATTTAGAAAAGCTACAAATGCTGTTGTACCCAGAAATAATATATGTCATAAGAGTGTCAGTGCTGGGAGGAGCATTTTGGTTATAACAATAATTAATAATTATCAAAGGTAATTATTAAAATCAATCAAGTTATTAATACAAATGAATGATAACAGGGCACCACCCGAAAACCAGGACCAATAACCAAACACGTGTCTGGTGGTAAGATGGCGAGGGGCAGATCGCCGCTTTGTCCCACATTATCTGGCCACCAGATGTGCAAAGGGGTGCGAGTGTTACTGTGTGTGTGTGCATGTAAACAGGGTTAGTAACAAGAGAGGAGAGAAAAAAAAAGAGAAGCGCCAGCTCACGGCGGAGTCCTGCGACCATGGGTAGAGAGCAGTAGTTGCTTTGTCACACAGAGAGCGTATGTATGGACGGTAGTCTGTAACGCACGTTGTCTGGACTGTTGACCTACAAAGCAACCCATTGTCTTGCTCACAGTGGCACAATACGCAGCAGTCCTGAGTGGGTCAACACAACTTAGCTTAGCGTGGTGAAGATCTTCACACTTGGCGAGGGGAAATACACGTGCACGGTGGTTACCTCCTTTAGTAAACTGGCTCACAGGGAAAGCTAAGCATCCTGCAGCACGGTTACAATAGAAAGGCAATGGGTGTTTTTGTGCAGCTGGTACTTATAGCTGAGGTGACGTCATGGCTGCATCATCGGCATTCCCTGTGGTGTTGGGACGTCTCTACCGATGAGAGTGTGGGGCTCTCCCAAATCTTGCATTAAGGTGTGAACTGCAGGGCAATTTTGGAGGTGTAGTCTGTGTGAGTAGCCTTTAGGCACTCTTCCTTTGTTTCAGGGATTAAAGGATAAAGGCAGCCTTGTGGTCAGGCTTCAGAGTTTACAAATAGGCCTGCCTTTGTCTGACCACATGGTTGAGGCCCAACAAGAGTATATGTTAAAATGCTAGCGGCAGGGCTCTAGTTATGGCAATGTTGGTCGGTGGGTTGCCATGAAATTTGTTCCCCACTGAATGAAGACTTAATCCCTTGATTTTTCATCTCATTCCATCATCAGGTCAAAATTTCACTTCATCCAATAATTTGGTTTATTATGAAATACCTGCAAAACTAATGACATTCCCATCAGCAGTGTTAATTAGCAAATTCAACCATATTAGCACGTTGATAGCAATTTTCTCAAAGGGGCGTTGCGTCGAAGTACCACCTCACAGAGATGCTAGCACGGCTATAGACTCTACTTTTAGACAGTGAGAGGTTACCACCACCAACTCCATTGTTTCCAAAGTAAAGATGATGGCAGCTGTGCTGCAGTGTCAGCAGCAAGGACAGAGACAGTGGCTGCCACCCACATAAATGTGCACGGGTATTTGCCGCTGTCATGTGAGTTGATTATGGTTACACCTCTTCATCAGCATTGAACAGTGAAATTGAACAGTAAGCTTTTGCCCAGTATCTGGGCAAAAGCTTAAATGTTTGATTATTAGGTCTGGGCCAGTAAACAATGTTTATGATATTAGTTAGCTAAATTAATTGCTATATTTGTGTAATTTTTCCAACATTTTGCTCTACTTTGAATACCACTTTTCTTGTAAACAAAGACAAGTTCTGTTTACATTCAGTGTTTCTTACCAAAAAGCATTGTGTGTATCCTTGTAGTATAACAAATGTGTTGGGTGCATTTCTAGTTCAGTTCAGTTTAGTTATTTATTGTCCCACAAGTGTAAAAATAGACAATAGATGTGCTTGTGCTATAGTAAGGAGTAAGGATGTATGTTAAAAGCAAGGAAAACAGTAATGAAGAATAAAGATAAGAAAAAAAATAAAGTGCTAAGCTGTGTGAGGAATCAAGAGGCGGTGTATAATGTAATGTTCCTTCCACATAAAACATTATCAACATAAACCATAGTGACTTCATTATTGACAGTACACATGGAATGTAAAGGAATGTAGGGGAGACACATGATGATAGGTGTGTATGTGCAATAAACTTGAGTCATATTCAAGTGATTTTATCTCATGCCAGTTTCTCTTATCTCAGGCAGTCTTGTCATCTGTGACGTTTAACTACACCTTGACATTGGGTGGATGCGTTTGGAAAGAGCTAATCCACTTAAGTCAGACACTTTACAGAGTGTAAATGGTGCACTTTGATAGACACATATGTGGCCATTTTGCATTTTCAGCATTTGGATTTTAGTATTTTGTGTCATTTATCACTGACATCCACCGCTGCCTGGGACGTATCTGGTCATGGCGTTTTCTTCACATTTCCTGATTATCTATGCTCTATTCATCTGCTTATTTTCTGCCAATGGTAAGACTCATACTCAACACATTTGCTAAATCAACACTTTTATGTCAACTCAAGCCTTTACTTAATATTTTTCATGTCCACTACAATTTTCATGTTGGTGCAAAATGTCATTCTAATGTTTAAATTTAAAAACAAAATATATTTGCATTTCCTTTTACAGCTGATTTAAGAGTTCTTATGCCATGTCAAGTCAATTTTATTTATATAGTGCCAAATCATAACATGCCAAATCATGCCAAATCATAACGGTGATAATCACTGAGTGCCAGGGACCTGGCCCTGGGACTTTCGTGCTCAGACCCTTATGTCAGTGTTAGGTATTGTATGGAAGCCAATGAAGTATGTTGTCAGCCTTCATTTTGCAAATTCTTCAGTATGGACATTTGGCAATTTAGGAGATTAGGTCATTAAAATATTTTCTCATTATGATGATAAAAATGTTATCTGGGTGGCATGTTGTAATAGCATAGAAATGTCATTTTGAGGAGACAAGGTTATGCAAGCCCAACTGGTACCTCAATCTCTTCTATTATCAAAGGAACCTCTCCACTGTCTTTTCCTGAATTCCCTGTAAAAATGCATCAGTTACCTCTTTCTTAGATCCATCTAGCTAATACTAATGCAGTCTCCAACAGCCCTTCAGTAAATCTTATCTTTATGAGGGTTCAGTGTTTGTTCAAACTGTTTTAGAGAAGTGCTGATTTAACTTTATTCTTTATTTAACTTAATCATTTTGGACTTTACACTTTGTGCTGCTGTTGAATTGTATTGTGTTATAGTCAGAGGAGTTTCTGAAAGAAATGCTCTGAAGGGGCTAGATTTGACAAAAACAGATTTCTTGGTTAAAAACTGGACATTTGTCTCTCACGTTGGCCTCCAGTTTTTAAAAAACAAATTAAGTGTTCATCTGGTTTTATTTTAAAAAGTCCTAGATACCTTGATAGCTGAATAGTTAAGACACACACCACATAACCGCAACATCCTCAATTCAAATCTGACCAGGGACCTAGTTTGCATGTCATTCCTTTCTTGCTCCTTGTGTTTCCTGACTGCTTCTACACTATCCACACTATCGGCTGTCGAATATAAAGTGAGAAAAAATTTTAAATTGTGTTCCAAAGTTTGTTGAGTTTATTGCTTTACTGAGTAAATTTAAATCAAATTACAGAGTCACATCTGTTGAGTTTATGGTCAAAACTGACTGGTGTGATTTTATTCACAAAAAACACTGTCTTAAAGAACAAGAATTACTTACAGTCAGGGGGCACATTTCCATTCTCTGACAGGAATGTTTTCACCACTATTTCAATGTTTGACTCTTCATTGTTCACTTCATCCTCATCAGTTCAATGATAGTCTGGATCATGTTCTGTGTTTCTGACACTTCTCCTTTGAGATCATTTTAATCCTTATCAGTGTCTTGATCAAGAGTGTAGTCAAGAGCCTCTTCCGATGTGACTTTTCTGCTCATTGTGTTGTCGCAGAAGAAGCAGAGCTGCCTCTTAAATAGGCCTTCTGCATCATTTTTGACTTTATATACTGTAGGTGTCCTTCTCACTTGCTCAGTCTGGTTTTAAAAGAAAAACTACACAAGTATATACAGCAAGTTAGTATACTGCACTGGCCATAAAACAAGCCCTACTTTGTTTCTTAGGGAAAAAAGACCTAATGGGTTCCCTACTTTATCACTTGACTTGTAAAAGATTTTTGAGGTCAGTATCCTCAAATCTATTCAAAACCAAACTAAATTTCAAAACTACTTAGGTGTTAAATTAGTAACATTAATTCTTTTTTTTTAAGATTATTATTTGGCTTTTTGCCTTTATGTGGGAGTCAGTGTAGTGAGACAGGAAAGAAGGAGAGAGAGGGAGGTATGACATGCAACAAGGGTCCCTTGGCTGGGAATCGAACTGTGAACGTTACAGTTATACAGTATGCACCTAAACCATTAAGCCACCAGGGCACCTGTAACAGTAATTCTTATGAACAATGATTCTCTCTTTCTACCTCTCCTGGTAAGTCCTTAATGTGGAACAAGGTGAGCATAGAATGATGTAGGAGAGCACAGGTCGTTAATGGTGGCAGAGTTGGAACAGTTGAGACTGCTGCAGGTTCTGTACCAGTACTGCCTCCAATACCCCACATCTGATTTTAATTCCATACAAAAAGGGAAAATACTACTACAACTAATAATAATAATATATGACTTGATAAAATGATAATAATTATTATTATTCTGGATGGACTTGTATAATGTGATCAAACTTTATATCTCCAGGTATTATTCTCTCTGTTTTGGGCAAAGTGGTTCTGTTCCAAAGATAGATAGAAGTCCTAGAATCCCTCTTAGTCTGGCCCCTCACCTTTGACCAATATGCCATAGGGACCTTTACAGGGTCCCTATAGGGTGAGCAGCAAGGTCCTAAACAAGATAGTCATTATCAGCTCCACCCTTAATGGGAATTCACACTTCCTCAAAATACATGGTTAGAGGAACTATTTGAATGTACAACTATTTATAGTGCAATGGTAATGACTCAGCAGAAACCACACCAACCTGCTGTATACATATGACCTCTGAATGGTCAGGCACCAGTCACTAGCAAGTTGAAATATTTTTTAGTTTGATCCAGGCAACCTTTTCATGTTCAGTCTTCTCAGCAAGTACCATTGGTGAGCACTGAATGAGTCAAAATCATGACCCTGGCAGTGCTGGCTGGCCTTTCTAGATGAGGGTTTTCCACTCAGATGTTTGCCTGGCACAAATTCCAGAATGTCCAGGAGGTCAAAAAATGTTGAGTGTCCTGGACATTGATCGGATTTGAATGGCATTAATTGGTTAGGACATAAACATGTATACCTCTGTATATAATGTGCTGCCTCTTTCAGTCTGGCATGTAGTATATGCAGTATACATGTAAATACAGTATACATTTAAATGCTCATGAGCATATCATTTTAACCCAGTCAATTTAATGATTCTTACTAATAATGTGATCCACAACTGTTTGAGGAATGCATAATATCCTTCCCTTTCATTTTAAATACCTGTATCCATCCTGCATCCAGACATTTATTTAAAGTTAGAAATGAATCATGGTGTTGGCAATTAAAGTCAGCAAAGTCCTCTGTAGAGAGAAAACTCAGTTAAATCAATGGGGGAGAAGATTTTTATGAAAACTGTGGCATAAAGATATGTAAAGATAATTATTGCATCATAATTACAGGCAGATAAAGATAAGAGTAGTCTACCAACCAAAAAGTGTTCTGTATTCTTTTTGTGGGATTATATAAATGCCAGGCATTCTCTTGGCAGACCTTGAATGCATATAAACTAAACAGGACGATTGATCCAATTTTCGGGAAGCAGCTACAATGACTCCCTGTAAAGATATTTTGATAGCATTTCCAACAGGCACATGAAAGAAGCTAAAATTACCTTCATATTATATATAATGAACATTTCCTTAGACAGAACATTTGAGTGATCAAAGAAAACATATATGTAGGAGAATAGCTGTGCTTTTCTGTTTGTTTCAGTAACATTTGAGACAGCATCAGCACCTGAATCAACCAGTTCCACCAACATAACATCTGAACCTTCTGAGACCATCTCATTACCCGAACAAACCAGCCCCAATGACACAGTAACTTCCAGGCCTTCTGAAACCACCTTGGTGTCTGAATTAACCAGCCCATCTGAAATACTAACTTCTGAGCCAGCATCTGACTCAACTGGTCCAACTGATTCAGTAACATCGGAGCCTACAGAGACAATATCAGCACCTGAACCAACCACTTCCACTGATGCAACATCTGCACCCTTTGAGACCACTTCCGTACCCGAACAAACCACTCCCACTGACACAGTAACTTCCAGTCCTTCAGAAACCACCTTGGTGTCTGAATCAACCAGTCCATCTGAAATACTAACTTCTGAGCCTGCATCTGAATCAACTGGTCCAACTGATTCAGTAACATCTGAGCCTGCAGAGACAACAACAACACCTGAACCATCCAGTTCCACTGATACAACATCTCCACCCTTCGAAACCACTTCCGTACCTGAACAAACCAGTCCCACTGACACAGTAACTTCCAGTCCTTCTGAGACCACCTTGGTGTCTGAATCAACCAGTCCATCTGAAATACTAACTTCTGAGCCTGTATCTAAATCAACTGGTTCAACTGATTCAGTAACAACTGAGGCTGTAGAGACAACATCTGCACCTGAACCAACCACTTCCATTGATGTAACATCTGCACCCTCAGAGACCACCTCACTACCCGAACAAACCAGTCCCACTGACACAGTAACTTCCAGTCCTTCTGAAACCACCTCGGTGTCTGAATCAACCAGTCCATCTGAAATCCAAACTTCTGACCCTGCATCTGAATCAACTGGTCCAACTGATTCAGTAACATCTGAGCCTGCAGAGACAACAACAACACCTGAACCAACCAGTTCCACTGATACAACATCTCCACCCTTCGAAACCACTTCCGTACCTGAACAAACCAGTCCCACTGACACAGTAACTTCCAGTCCTTCTGAGACCACCTTGGTGTCTGAATCAACCAGTCCATCTGAAATACTAACTTCTGAGCCTGCATCTGAATCAACTGGTCCAACTGATTCAGTAACATCTGAGCCTGCAGAGACAACAACAACACCTGAACCAACCAGTTCCACTGATACAACATCTCCACCCTTCGAAACCACTTCCGTACGTGAACAAACCAGTCCCACTGACACAGTAACTTCCAGTCCTTCTGAGACCACCTTGGTGTCTGAATCAACCAGTCCATCTGAAATACTAACTTCTGAGCCTGTATCTAAATCAACTGGTTCAACTGATTCAGTAACAACTGAGGCTGTAGAGACAACATCTGCACCTGAACCAACCACTTCCATTGATGTAACATCTGCACCCTCAGAGACCACCTCACTACCCGAACAAACCAGTCCCACTGACACAGTAACTTCCAGTCCTTCTGAAACCACCTCGGTGTCTGAATCAACCAGTCCATCTGAAATCCAAACTTCTGAGCCTGCATCTGAATCAACTGGTCCAACTGATTCAGTAACATCTGAGCCTGCAGAGACAACAACAACACCTGAACCAACCAGTTCCACTGATACAACATCTCCACCCTTCGAAACCACTTCCGTACCTGAACAAACCAGTCCCACTGACACAGTAACTTCCAGTCCTTCTGAGACCACCTTGGTGTCTGAATCAACCAGTCCATCTGAAATACTAACTTCTGAGCCTGTATCTAAATCAACTGGTTCAACTGATTCAGTAACAACTGAGGCTGCAGAGACAACATCTGCACCTGAACCAACCACTTCCATTGATGTAACATCTGCACCCTCAGAGACCACCTCACTACCCGAACAAACCAGTCCCACTGACACAGTAACTTCCAGTCCTTCTAAGACCACCTTGGTGTCTGAATCAACCAGTCCATCTGAAATCCTAACTTCTGAGCCTGCATCTGAATCAACTGGTCCAACTGATTCAGTAACATCTGAGCATGCAGAGACAACATCAGCACCTGATCCAACCATTTCCACTGATGCAACATCTGCACCCTTCGAGACCACTTCCGTATCCGAACAAACCACTCCCACTGACACAGTAACTTCCAGTCCTTCTGAGACCACCTTGGTGTCTGAATCAACCAGTCCATCTGAAATCCTAACTTCTGAGCCTGCATCTGAATCAACTGCTTCAACTGATTCAGTAACAACTGAGACTGCAGACACAACATCTGCAACTGAACAAACCACTTCCATTGATGTAACATCTGCACCCTCAGAGACCACCTCACTACCTGAACAAACCAGTCCCACTGACACAATGACTTCTGGGAATTCTGAGACCACCTTGGTACCTGAACTAACCAGTCCATCTGAAATACTAACTTCAGAGCCTGTATCTGACTCAACTGGTCAAACTAATTCACTAACATCTGAGCCTGCAGAGACAACATCAGCACCTGATCCAACCAGTTCCACTGATGCAACATCTGCACCCTTCGAGACCACTTCCGTATCCGAAGAAACCAGTCCCACTGACACAGTAACTTCCAGTCCTTCTGAGACCACCTTGGTGTCTGAATCAACCAGTCCATCTGAAATCCTAACTTCTGAGCCTGCATCTGAATCAACTGGTTCAACTGATTCAGTAACAACTGAGACTGCAGACACAACATCTGCAACTGAACAAACCACTTCCATTGATGTAACATCTGCACCCTCAGAGACCACCTCACTACCTGAACAAACCAGTCCCACTGACACAATGACTTCTGGGAATTCTGAGACCACCTTGGTACCTGAACTAACCAGTCCATCTGAAATACTAACTTCCGAGCCTGTATCTGACTCAACTGGTCAAACTGATTCAGTAACATCTGAGCCTGCAGAGACAACATCAGCACCTGATCCAACCAGTTCCACTGATGCAACATCTGCACCCTTCGAGACCACTTCCGTATCCGAACAAACCACTCCCACTGACACAGTAACTTCCAGTCCTTCTGAGACCACCTTGGTGTCTGAATCAACCAGTCCATCTGAAATCCTAACTTCTGAGCCTGCATCTGAATCAACTGCTTCAACTGATTCAGTAACAACTGAGACTGCAGACACAACATCTGCACCTGAACCAACCACTTCCATTGCTGTAACATCTGCACCCTCAGAAACCACCTCACTACCTGAACAAACCAGTCCCACTGACACAATGACTTCTGGGAATTCTGAGACCACCTTGGTACCTGAACTAACCAGTCCATCTGAAATACTAACTTCTGAGCCTGTATCTGACTCAACTGGTCCAACTGATTCAGTAACATCTGAGCATGCAGAGACAACATCAACACCTGATCCAACCAGTTCCACTGATGCAACATCTGCACCCTTCGAGACCACTTCCGTATCCGAACAAACCACTCCCACTGACACAGTAACTTCCAGTCCTTCTGAGACCACCTTGGTGTCTGAATCAACCAGTCCATCTGAAATCCTAACTTCTGAGCCTGCATCTGAATCAACTGCTTCAACTGATTCAGTAACAACTGAGACTGCAGACACAACATCTGCAACTGAACAAACCACTTCCATTGATGTAACATCTGCACCCTCAGAGACCACCTCACTACCTGAACAAACCAGTCCCACTGACACAATGATTTCTGGGAATTCTGAGACCACCTTGGTACCTGAACTAACCAGTCCATCTGAAATACTAACTTCAGAGCCTGTATCTGACTCAACTGGTCAAACTAATTCAGTAACATCTGAGCCTGCAGAGACAACATCAGCACCTGATCCAACCAGTTCCACTGATGCAACATCTGCACCCTTCGAGACCACTTCCGTATCCGAAGAAACCAGTCCCACTGACACAGTAACTTCCAGTCCTTCTGAGACCACCTTGGTGTCTGAATCAACCAGTCCATCTGAAATCCTAACTTCTGAGCCTGCATCTGAATCAACTGGTTCAACTGATTCAGTAACAACTGAGACTGCAGACACAACATCTGCAACTGAACAAACCACTTCCATTGATGTAACATCTGCACCCTCAGAGACCACCTCACTACCTGAACAAACCAGTCCCACTGACACAATGACTTCTGGGAATTCTGAGACCACCTTGGTACCTGAACTAACCAGTCCATCTGAAATACTAACTTCCGAGCCTGTATCTGACTCAACTGGTCAAACTGATTCAGTAACATCTGAGCCTGCAGAGACAACATCAGCACCTGATCCAACCAGTTCCACTGATGCAACATCTGCACCCTTCGAGACCACTTCCGTATCCGAACAAACCACTCCCACTGACACAGTAACTTCCAGTCCTTCTGAGACCACCTTGGTGTCTGAATCAACCAGTCCATCTGAAATCCTAACTTCTGAGCCTGCATCTGAATCAACTGCTTCAACTGATTCAGTAACAACTGAGACTGCAGACACAACATCTGCACCTGAACCAACCACTTCCATTGATGTAACATCTGCACCCTCAGAAACCACCTCACTACCTGAACAAACCAGTCCCACTGACACAATGACTTCTGGGAATTCTGAGACCACCTTGGTACCTGAACTAACCAGTCCATCTGAAATACTAACTTCAGAGCCTGTATCTGACTCAACTGGTCCAACTGATTCAGTAACATCTGAGCATGCAGAGACAACATCAGCACCTGATCCAACCAGTTCCACTGATGCAACATCTGCACCCTTCGAGACCACTTCCGTATCCGAAGAAACCAGTCCCACTGACACAGTAACTTCCAGTCCTTCTGAGACCACCTTGGTGTCTGAATCAACCAGTCCATCTGAAATCCTAACTTCTGAGCCTGCATCTGAATCAACTGCTTCAACTGATTCAGTAACAACTGAGACTGCAGACACAACATCTGCAACTGAACAAACCACTTCCATTGATGTAACATCTGCACCCTCAGAGACCACCTCACTACCTGAACAAACCAGTCCCACTGACACAATGACTTCTGGGAATTCTGAGACCACCTTGGTACCTGAACTAACCAGTCCATCTGAAATACTAACTTCAGAGCCTGTATCTGACTCAACTGGTCAAACTAATTCAGTAACATCTGAGCCTGCAGAGACAACATCAGCACCTGATCCAACCAGTTCCACTGATGCAACATCTGCACCCTTCGAGACCACTTCCGTATCCGAACAAACCACTCCCACTGACACAGTAACTTCCAGTCCTTCTGAGACCACCTTGGTGTCTGAATCAACCAGTCCATCTGAAATCCTAACTTCTGAGCCTGCATCTGAATCAACTGCTTCAACTGATTCAGTAACAACTGAGACTGCAGACACAACATCTGCAACTGAACAAACCACTTCCATTGATGTAACATCTGCACCCTCAGAGACCACCTCACTACCTGAACAAACCAGTCCCACTGACACAATGACTTCTGGGAATTCTGAGACCACCTTGGTACCTGAACTAACCAGTCCATCTGAAATACTAACTTCAGAGCCTGTATCTGACTCAACTGGTCAAACTAATTCAGTAACATCTGAGCCTGCAGAGACAACATCAGCACCTGATCCAACCAGTTCCACTGATGCAACATCTGCACCCTTCGAGACCACTTCCGTATCCGAACAAACCACTCCCACTGACACAGTAACTTCCAGTCCTTCTGAGACCACCTTGGTGTCTGAATCAACCAGTCCATCTGAAATCCTAACTTCTGAGCCTGCATCTGAATCAACTGCTTCAACTGATTCAGTAACAACTGAGACTGCAGACACAACATCTGCACCTGAACCAACCACTTCCATTGATGTAACATCTGCACCCTCAGAAACCACCTCACTACCTGAACAAACCAGTCCCACTGACACAATGACTTCTGGGAATTCTGAGACCACCTTGGTACCTGAACTAACCAGTCCATCTGAAATACTAACTTCAGAGCCTGTATCTGACTCAACTGGTCCAACTGATTCAGTAACATCTGAGCATGCAGAGACAACATCAGCACCTGATCCAACCAGTTCCACTGATGCAACATCTGCACCCTTCGAGACCACTTCCGTATCCGAACAAACCACTCCCACTGACACAGTAACTTCCAGTCCTTCTGAGACCACCTTGGTGTCTGAATCAACCAGTCCATCTGAAATCCTAACTTCTGAGCCTGCATCTGAATCAACTGCTTCAACTGATTCAGTAACAACTGAGACTGCAGACACAACATCTGCAACTGAACAAACCACTTCCATTGATGTAACATCTGCACCCTCAGAGACCACCTCACTACCTGAACAAACCAGTCCCACTGACACAATGACTTCTGGGAATTCTGAGACCACCTTGGTACCTGAACTAACCAGTCCATCTGAAATACTAACTTCAGAGCCTGTATCTGACTCAACTGGTCAAACTAATTCAGTAACATCTGAGCCTGCAGAGACAACATCAGCACCTGATCCAACCAGTTCCACTGATGCAACATCTGCACCCTTCGAGACCACTTCCGTATCCGAACAAACCACTCCCACTGACACAGTAACTTCCAGTCCTTCTGAGACCACCTTGGTGTCTGAATCAACCAGTCCATCTGAAATCCTAACTTCTGAGCCTGCATCTGAATCAACTGCTTCAACTGATTCAGTAACAACTGAGACTGCAGACACAACATCTGCACCTGAACCAACCACTTCCATTGATGTAACATCTGCACCCTCAGAAACCACCTCACTACCTGAACAAACCAGTCCCACTGACACAATGACTTCTGGGAATTCTGAGACCACCTTGGTACCTGAACTAACCAGTCCATCTGAAATACTAACTTCAGAGCCTGTATCTGACTCAACTGGTCCAACTGATTCAGTAACATCTGAGCATGCAGAGACAACATCAGCACCTGATCCAACCAGTTCCACTGATGCAACATCTGCACCCTTCAAGACCACTTCCGTATCCGAAGAAACCAGTCCCACTGACACAGTAACTTCCAGTCCTTCTGAGACCACCTTGGTGTCTGAATCAACCAGTCCATCTGAAATCCTAACTTCTGAGCCTGCATCTGAATCAACTGGTTCAACTGATTCAGTAACAACTGAGACTGCAGACACAACATCTGCAACTGAACAAACCACTTCCATTGATGTAACATCTGCACCCTCAGAGACCACCTCACTACCTGAACAAACCAGTCCCACTGACACAATGACTTCTGGGAATTCTGAGACCACCTTGGTACCTGAACTAACCAGTCCATCTGAAATACTAACTTCCGAGCCTGTATCTGACTCAACTGGTCAAACTGATTCAGTAACATCTGAGCCTGCAGAGACAACATCAGCACCTGATCCAACCAGTTCCACTGATGCAACATCTGCACCCTTCGAGACCACTTCCGTATCCGAACAAACCACTCCCACTGACACAGTAACTTCCAGTCCTTCTGAGACCACCTTGGTGTCTGAATCAACCAGTCCATCTGAAATCCTAACTTCTGAGCCTGCATCTGAATCAACTGCTTCACCTGATTCAGTAACAACTGAGACTGCAGACACAACATCTGCACCTGAACCAACCACTTCCATTGATGTAACATCTGCACCCTCAGAAACCACCTCACTACCTGAACAAACCAGTCCCACTGACACAATGACTTCTGGGAATTCTGAGACCACCTTGGTACCTGAACTAACCAGTCCATCTGAAATACTAACTTCAGAGCCTGTATCTGACTCAACTGGTCCAACTGATTCAGTAACATCTGAGCATGCAGAGACAACATCAGCACCTGATCCAACCAGTTCCACTGATGAAACATCTGCACCCTTCGAGACCACTTCCGTATCCGAAGAAACCAGTCCCACTGACACAGTAACTTCCAGTCCTTCTGAGACCACCTTGGTGTCTGAATCAACAAGTCCATCTGAAATCCTAACTTCTGAGCCTGCATCTGAATCAACTGCTTCAACTGATTCAGTAACAACTGAGACTACAGACACAACATCTGCACCTGAACCAACCACTTCCATTGATGTAACATCTGCACCCTCAGAGACCACCTCACTACCTGAACAAACCAGTCCCACTGACACAATGACTTCTGGGAATTCTGAGACCACCTTGGTACCTGAACTAACCAGTCCATCTGAAATACTAACTTCTGAGCCTGTATCTGACTCAACTGGTCCAACTGATTCAGTAACATCTGAGCCTGCAGAGACAACATCAGCACCTGATCCAACCAGTTCCACTGATGCAACATCTGCACCCTTCGAGACCACTTCCGTATCCGAAGAAACCAGTCCCACTGACACAGTAACTTCCAGTCCTTCTGAGACCACCTTGGTGTCTGAATCAACCAGTCCATCTGAAATCCTAACTTCTGAGCCTGCATCTGAATCAACTGGTTCAACTGATTCAGTAACAACTGAGACTGCAGACACAACATCTGCACCTGATCCAACCACTTCCATTGATGTAACATCTGCACCCTCAGAGACCACCTCACTACCTGAACAAACCAGTCCCACTGACACAATGACTTCTGGGAATTCTGAGACCACCTTGGTACCTGAACTAACCAGTCCATCTGAAATACTAACTTCCGAGCCTGTATCTGACTCAACTGGTCAAACTGATTCAGTAACATCTGAGCCTGCAGAGACAACATCAGCACCTGATCCAACCAGTTCCACTGATGCAACATCTGCACCCTTCGAGACCACTTCCGTATCCGAAGAAACCAGTCCCACTGACACAGTAACTTCCAGTCCTTCTGAGACCACCCTGGTGTCTGAATCAACCAGTCCATCTGAAATCCTAACTTCTGAGCCTGCATCTGAATCAACTGGTTCAACTGATTCAGTAACAACTGAGACTGCAGACACAACATCTGCACCTGAACCAACCACTTCCATTGATGTAACATCTGCACCCTCAGAAACCACCTCACTACCTGAACAAACCAGTCCCACTGACACAATGACTTCTGGGAATTCTGAGACCACCTTGGTACCTGAACTAACCAGTCCATCTGAAATACTAACTTCAGAGCCTGTATCTGACTCAACTGGTCCAACTGATTCAGTAACATCTGAGCATGCAGAGACAACATCAGCACCTGATCCAACCAGTTCCACTGATGAAACATCTGCACCCTTCGAGACCACTTCCGTATCCGAAGAAACCAGTCCCACTGACACAGTAACTTCCAGTCCTTCTGAGACCACCTTGGTACCTGAACTAACCAGTCCATCTGAAATACTAACTTCTGAGCCATCATCTGACTCAACTGGTCCAACTG
The DNA here is from genome assembly GCF_963924715.1 of Thunnus thynnus. Classification (NCBI taxonomy): domain Eukaryota; kingdom Metazoa; phylum Chordata; class Actinopteri; order Scombriformes; family Scombridae; genus Thunnus; species Thunnus thynnus. Next base: position 594,492 of record NC_089538.1, read on the forward strand.
ATTCAGTAACATCTGAGCCTGCAGAGACAACATCAGCACCTGAACTGACCATTTCCACTGATGCAACATCTACACCCTTCGAGACCACTTCCGTATCCGAAGAAACCACTCCCACTGACACAGTAACTTCCAGTCCTTCTGAGACCACCTTGGTACCTGAACTAACCAGTCCATCTGAAATCCCAACTTCTGAGCCTGTATCTGACTCAACTGGTCCAACTGATTCAGTAACATCTGAGCCTGCAGAGACAACATCAGCACCCGAACCAACCAGTTCCACTGATGCAACATCTGCACTCTTCGAGACCACTTCCGTATCCGAAGAAACCAGTCCCACTGACATAGAAACTTCCAGTCCTTCTGAAACCACCTTGGTGTCTGAATCAACCAGTCCATCTGAAATACTAACTTCTGAGCCTGTATCTGAATCAACTGGTCAAACTGATTCAGTAACATCTGAGACTGCAGACACAACATCTGCACCTGAACAAACTACGTCCATTGATGTAACATCTGCACCCTCAGAGACCACCTCAGTACCCGAACAAACCAGTCCCACTGACACAATGACTTCTGGGAATTCTGAGACCACCTTCGTACCTGAACTAACCAGTCCATCTGAAATACTAACTTCTGAGCCTGTATCTGACTCAACTGATCCAACTGATTCAGTAACATCTGAGCCTGTAGAGATAACATCAGCACCTGAACCAACCATTTCCACTGATGCAACATCTGCACCCTTCGAGACCACTTCCGTATCCGAAGAAACCAGTCCCACTGACACAGAAACTTCCAGTCCTTCTGAAACCACCTTGGTGTCTGAACTAACCAGTCCATCTGAAATCCTAACTTCTGAGCCTGTATCTGAATCAACTGGTCCAACTGATTCAGTAACATCTGAGACTGCAGACACAACATCTGCACCTGAACAAACCACTTCCATTGATGTAACATCTGCACCCTCAGAGACCACCTCAGTACCCGAACAAACCAGTCCAACTGACACAATGACTTCTGGGAATTCTGAGACCACCTTGGTACCTGAACTAACCAGTCCATCTGAAATACTAACTTCTGAGCCTGTATCTGACTCAACTGGTCCAACTGATTCAGTAACATCTGAGCCTGCAGAGACAACATCAGCGCCCGAACCAACCAGTTCCACTGATGCAACATCTGCACCCTTCCAGACCACTTCCGTATCCGAAGAAACCAGTCCCACTGACACAGAAACTTCCAGTCCTTCTGAAACCACCTTGGTGTCTGAATCAACCAGTCCATCTGAAATCCTAACTTCTGAGCCTGTATCTGAATCAACTGGTCAAACTGATTCAGTAACATCTGAGACTGCAGACACAACATCTGCACCTGAACAAACTACGTCCATTGATGTAACATCTGCACCCTCAGAGACCACCTCACTACCCGAGCAAACCACTTCCACTGACACAATGACTTCTGGGAATTCTGAGACCACCTTGGTACCTGAACTAACCAGTCCATCTGAAATACTAACTTCAGAGCCTGCATCTGAATCAACTGGTTCAACTGATTCAGTAACATCTGAGCCTGCAGAGACAACATCAGCACCTGAACCAACCATTTCCACTGATGCAACATCTACACCCTTCGAGACCACTTCCGTATCTGAAGAAACCAGTCCCACTGACACAGAAACTTCCAGTCCTTCTGAAACCACCTTGGTGTCTGAATCAACCAGTCCATCTGAAATCCTAACTTCTGAGCCTGTATCTGAATCAACTGGTCCAACTGATTCAGTAACATCTGAGACTGCAGACACAACATCTGCACCTGAACAAACCACTTCCATTGATGTAACATCTGCACCCTCAGAGACCAGCTCAGTACCCGAACAAACCAGTCCCACTGACACAATGACTTCTGGGAATTCTGAGACCACCTTGGTACCTGAACTAACCAGTCCATCTGAAATACTAACTTCTGAGCCTGTATCTGACTCAACTGGTCCAACTGATTCAGTAACATCTGAGCCTGCAGAGACAACATCAGCACCCGAACCAACCAGTTCCACTGATGCAACATCTGCACCCTTCGAGACCACTTCCGTATCCGAAGAAACCAGTCCCACTGACACAGTAACTTCCAGTCCTTCTGAGACCACCTTGGTACCTGAACTAACCAGTCCATCTGAAATACTGACTTCTGAGCCATCATCTGACTCAACTGGTCCAACTGATTCAGTAACATCTCAACCTGTAGAGATAACATCAGCACCCGAACCAACCAGTTCCACTGATGCAACATCTGCACCCTTTGAGACCACTTCCATATCCGAAGAAACCACTCCCACTGACACAGAAACTTCCAGTCCTTCTGAGACCACCTTAGTGTCTGAATCAACCAGTCCATCTGAAATCCTAACTTCTGAGCCTGTATCTGAATCAACTGGTCCAACTGATTCAGTAACATCTGAGACTGCAGACACAACATCTGCACCTGAACAAACCACTTCCATTGATGTAACATCTGCACCCTCAGAGACCACCTCACTACCTGAACAAACCAGTCCCACTGACACAATGACTTCTGGGAATTCTGAGACCACCTTGGTACCTGAGCTAACCAGTCCATCTGAAATACTAACTTCTGAGCCTGTATCTGACTCAACTGGTCAAACTGATTCAGTAACATCTCAGCCTGTAGAGATAACATCAGCACCTGAACCAACCATTTCCACTGATGCAACATCTACACCCTTCGAGACCACTTCCGTATCCGAAGAAACCAGTCCCACTGACACAGAAACTTCCAGTCCTTCTGAAACCACCTTGGTGTCTGAATCAACCAGTCCATCTGAAATCCTAACTTCTGAGCCTGTATCTGAATCAACTGGTCCAACTGATTCAGTAACATCTGAGACTGCAGACACAACATCTGCACCTGAACAAACCACTTCCATTGATGTAACATCTGCACCCTCAGAGACCACCTCAGTACCCGAACAAACCAGTCCCACTGACACAATGACTTCTGGGAATTCTGAGACCACCTTGGTACCTGAACTAACCAGTCCATCTGAAATACTAACTTCTGAGCCTGTATCTGACTCAACTGGTCCAACTGATTCAGTAACATCTGAGCCTGCAGAGACAACATCAGCACCCGAACCAACCAGTTCCACTGATGCAACATCTGCACCCTTCGAGACCACTTCCGTATCCGAAGAAACCAGTCCCACTGACACAGTAACTTCCAGTCCTTCTGAAACCACCTTGGTGTCTGGACTAACCAGTCCATCTGAAATACTAACTTCTGAGCCATCATCTGATTCAACTGGTCCAACTGATTCAGTAACTTCTCAGCCTGTAGAGATAACATCAGCACCTGAACCAACCATTTCCACTGATGCAACATCTGCACCCTTCGAGACCACTTCCGTATCCGAACAAACCACTCCCACTGACACAGTACCTTCCAGTCCTTCTGAGACCACCTTGGTGTCTGAATCAACCAGTCCATCTGAAATCCTAACTTCTGAGCCTGTATCTGAATCAACTAGTCCAACTGATTCAGTAACATCTGAGACTGCAGACACAACATCTGCACCTGAACAAACCACTTCCATTGATGTAACATCTGCACCCTTCGAGACCACTTCCGTATCCGAACAAACCAGTCCCACTGACACAGTAACTTCCAGTCCTTCTGAGACCACCTTGGTGTCTGAATCAACCAGTCCATCTGAAATCCTAACTTCTGAGCCTGTATCTGAATCAACTGGTCCAACTGATTCAGTAACATCTCAGCCTGTAGAGATAACATCAGCACCTGAACCAACCATTTCCACTGATGCAACATCTGCACCCTTCGAGACCACTTCCATACCCGAACAAACCAGTCCCACTGACACAGTAACTTCCAGTCCTTCTGAGACCACCTTGGTGTCTGAATCAACCAGTCCATCTGAAATACTAACTTCTGAGCCTGTATCTGAATCAACTAGTCCAACTGATTCGGTAACAACTGAGACTGCAGACACAACATTTGCACCTGAACCAACCACTTCCATTGATGTAACATCTGCACTCTCAGAGACCACCTCACTACCCGACCAAAGCAGTCCCACTGACACAGTAACTTCCAGTCCTTCTGAAACCACCTTGGTACCTGAAGTAACCAGTCCATCTGAAATACTTACTTCTGAGCCTGCATCTGAATCATTTGGTTCAACAATTACACCACCAACAACACCTACCACGACAACAATTCAAACAACCACTCGACCAATCTCAACAGCAGGACCCTGCCAAAATGGGGGATATTTTAATGGATTCAACTGTACATGCCTCCCTGGGTTTAGTGGAAGTTTTTGCCAATTCGTTGATACAGTTGAGCCAGGTACATTTACATTAACTAATACTGTTGATCTCTTGCAAGCTCTGTTTTTTCAATTTTCTGAGCACAGTTTTTAACCAGTTTTTCTAAATTTTTCATCCATGGTCTCTAATATGTTTGATTCTCTTTTCAGATAAACTCAACAGGTCGGTCGTGGTTAACGTGGTGATCAATCAGAAATATGATGATAGCTATGACGACAAAACATCAGCTGTATACAAAGAGTTTGTGGCAAATTTCACTGAGCGGGTAAATGAAATGAATTAGTTATTTATTATGATAAAGGTGATTTCTATTGTATATTCTATATTCTATATAATATATTTTTGAAGAATGTTGTTCCTCAGTCTTGGCATGGAGTCTACAAGTCTCTGGACTGTTCTGGAGGGATGAACACCATTCTTGAAAAAGATATTCCCTCACTTGGTGATGATGGTGGTGGAGAGTGCTGTCTAACACATCAGTCCAAATCGTTATGTTATGTTCGTACTATTTCAGATGGAGGAATATTACCAGAGACAGAAGATAGCAAACTTTAAAGAAGTGTTGGTAACTAGTGTCAGGTAATGTACTTACAGTCTGTCGAGAACAAAACATTGATTATTGAATAATTCTATACAATGTGTATACAGAAATTTTCCTCTTTATACAATTATTCTATATAATGTGTACACATAAATTGTCCTCTTTATCTATATATGAATGTTCTCATTTTAATATAATGGTGCTGTAATTCACAAAGTTGCCTTATTGGAAGATAATTTCTCTTGTTCTTTTCTCTTAGCCGTGGAGACTCTTCGGTCAGATTTTCAGATAACACTGTGGAAGAGGTAAAGCAAACACCTTTCAAGCCAGATACTGAATCAGAGATCATTCAGAGATCACATCACCCATTAATTGATTTATTTTTATTTCAGATGAGATTATCAGCTGACGCTATGGCTATCTACAGTATCACATCAAGAGCAGAAGTGTAAGAAGAGAACAAACACCCTTAAAGATCTTATACTGATAAGATTCATTAACATAATTTAGCTAGTGAACATACATTAGGCACTGGGCAGCTTTGCATGTAGGCAGCCTCAGATGGTAGCAACACATTAACTGGGACAAATTTAATCTTCAATAAGCAAACTTTCCATTTGCACACTGACTTTTAGAAGACTGTTTGATCTTAGTTTTAAAGGATAACTCTAGTTATTCAGCAAAGGCCAGCCTTTGTCACAGTCTTGAATTCAGTATCTCTCTTGAGCTTAATATTGAAGATAAAAGCCAGATTTTTATGAAGCCTGAAGACTATCGTCTGCTGTTAGCTGATCTTTGGTGCCACAAGTGATGTCAGCATTTGTCAGCAAGATGAGCATATCAGTACCTTCTTTACACAAGTACATTTCAAAAGACTGTGGGGTTTGATATACAAACACTGCTTATACAGACTGCTGCTTTCTACAGTGCCTGAGAAAACTCAATGCACTGCAACTTTAGAAAACACATGCAAATGGACAAAACACAAGCAAATAAAGAAAAGATCTTTACTATTTTGACGGCAAGTACTTTGCATATAGAAAAAAAAAAACTGCAAATAAATGAAACACAAGACGCAAAGCCTGTGAGCTCGTTCAGGCAGCCTAACTTAAGTTGCTACTCCACTCACATGGCATACTCCCCTCACTGCAACATATATCCAATGCACCCTTAAAATCAGTGGCGTACTTAAGTTGCCAGTGCTTTGCTCACACTTTTGCTGCTTGCCTGCTGCCACACTGCTCACACAAGCTATGCTGTCGCTTGCTGCTGTTCATATAGTGTTCCAAAAGCACCATCTCTATTCCAGCATCCATTTGTAGGCCCTGAGTCTACGTCCCCATGGGGGCTTAGTTGGTATAGTACCAACAACATCAGAGCTTAGATGCCAAACATTAATGTCATATATATTCTACATGTACATAGTAGTCTATTCACGTGAGTTGGCTGACTGAAATAGAGCTGGTGGAAATGTATTGCAGACCAATACATTAAAGAATCTGAGGGATAACACAATTGTAATATAGAAGTTAGGAAGTAAGAGATATTGTAGATACTGAAGTGATCCTTTATGTTGTTTTTAAAATCAGATTATCTAGAAGTTATCTTAGCATGGCTTTTTATGAAGGGTGAAATGTCATATCATACTTGGTTTGCTATAAGTCTTTAGTTTGTTTCACCCATAATCTTGTTTTTTGAATTTGAAAATGTTTGCATCGATTACATTTAACGACACTGAAAAGTTACTGCTTTTCCAAAACTAAAGAGAGGTGAAACTGTTACCCTCTAACTGTATAAGCAGACAACATTGCTACTGAAAAGTAGACTACTGATACCTCAGTTTGTCACTTGACCCTCGCCTTACCTCATAGCGGTCCCTTTACCTTGAGAGCCCCTTTTAAATTACTATACTATATTAACTCGTATTTTCTGTATTTGCAGTGTTTTTTGTTCTAAATGTATGTATGTAGATGTATATGATATATGTAAATGTTGCATAAACCAAAAGGGTTTATTTGCAAGTGGAAAGTTATCTGAATGAACTGACATGAGAAGTCAGTGTGGGAAAAACTAGGAAAAGGCCCAGGTTGAAAGTGAGTGGAATTATCCATAGGTTTTGATTAATTACTTATGTCTTCCCTCAGTGTCTGACTATTTTGAATGAATTTGGTAAAGCTGTCCTCACTTTGTGATTTAGGCTGATGAAACTGGTGAATTAAAAAACAACTATAATGATAGGAATAATAGTAAATATATAAAAGTAAATAATCTCACCTACTGAACTTAAAATGTACTAATATTGTATGAAATTCTTTGTGCCTCAGTGTTAGTGTCACACATGATGTGGTTTTGGCAATTCCAAACAACAGCAGTGCCGAAGAACTATATGTGGATGACTTAAAAGCAGTTGAGGAGGCTGCTAACAAACTTGTTCGTTGCACATCAGGTAAGACAGAAAGTCAATGCCTAATTACATACAAGTGGGGTCTAAAAGTCTGAGATCACATTGAAAGTCTCTAATATTTTCACATAAATCTGGAAATAATCCGAAAGTTTGAAGACTCAGAAATAATTAAAAACACAAGAAGTTGTAAAATAAAGAAGAAATGTTTAAAATTCTGCACTATTTCTACGTCGGCAATCAAATTTAAGCAAATTTGTGGCATTGACCAACTTAACTCCTTTGTACAAAAAGTCAGATTTCCTTGAGTTGTGTCCCTTCCATTGAAGCATGCGTTCAGGTGACACTCAGGTAAATTTGATCTACTCATCAGAGGCCCGTTCAAGTAACTCAACTTGCAGTCAGTGTTCACCTGTTATAAATATGGCTGTGCCTCAAGTTTCCAGCAGATCATTGCTTACTAAGTAGCATTGTAATGGAGGGACACATGACATCAGAACTAAGTGAAAGTGTCAGAAGTCAAATTGTTATTCTAAGCGAAGAGGGACTTTCTCAGTGTCAAATCATGGCTAGACTAAAGATTTCTAAGGGGGCAGTGCATGGAACTCTAAAACGCTTTGTAGAATCTCGATCAGTTGTATCCAAAGCATAATCAGGCAGACCAAAAGTGACCACACCATCAGAAGATCAGTACATCAAGCTTAGTTCCTGGAGAGAGAGAAAAGCAACTTCAACACAAATACAGAATTTGCTAAATAAAGAAGGCACTGGACAGAACAGAACTGCAAAAAGTCCTATTTACTGATTAATCGCAGTTGGAGATATGGCAGTAACAGAAGGGCTCTATGTAAAGAGATGAACATAAGAGAGAATGATACTCCAATGTATCAAACCAACAGTGAAACATGGTGTTGGGAATATTCCTGTCTGGGGGTGTTTTGCCTACTCTGGAGTTAGACGCCTGCACTGAATTGACTACACCCTGACCAAGGAGAAGTACCACTCCATTCTTCAGAGACATGCTATACCCTCTGGTTTGCATCTTTGTGGAGAATGATTCATACTGCAGCAGGATAATGACTCCAAACACATCTCAAAGCTTTGCAAGAACTACTTGAAGACCAAAGACGATCAAGGAGTGTTGACTGTCATCGACTTTCCTCCTTGATCAATTTCCATGTTTTTCCTTTTCTACTGATCAAAAACTGTCCGTGAATATTCTTTCTGTTGATATCATATAACATACTATATATACATGTATAATGGAAGGTTATTTTTTGTTTTCTGAATTTTCAGATTGTCCTTACAATGTCACAGCTGAACCCGTAGTGAATGGCACAGATTTAAATTTGGAATGTAAGTATCACCATGTGTGTCTATATATGTGTGTGTGTGTGTGTGTGTGTGTGTGTGTGTGTGTGTGTGTGCTTTTCATGAAATCCACCCTTGGTTTTTGACTTACTCTGCACCCAATCCCTCTCCCAATTCCTCCTGTTGTTGTTGTTTGAAACTCACTCTTAAGTGTTGAAAGTTTTGGGCAATAAACTCCATTAATTGATTTAATAGATTTTTGGCCACTGACAAATCTACAACCGTATATTTTAGCCTTATAAGTTGTTAGCAAACAGTTGCCTTCTTACACATCTAGCAAACATGGAGCAACATTAGCATTAATTTGGAGTCGTGTTTCTGCTCACCTGATGAATTTACATCTAATAATTACTCTCCTTTTAGCTCTAGTTTGGTCTCTGTAGATGTGCTAGATACTTGAACTTCTTTTTTAAAAGTAACATTGTCTGTCAAATAACGTTGGTACTAGGCAGGTAGCTTGAAAGACATTTTTTCTGAAAACAGTTGCCTTCTGTGGCTGAAAATCAAGAAATATGAGAGCCAAAACCAATGTCAAGTGAATGAATGACCAAATGAACAAATCATAACACTGGATCCTCAAGCTGAACTTGTACTGAAGCATCACAGTAGTTTTTAGCATTGGTGACTGAAAGCACAGTTGTCTGCTCAGCTGGGATTTACAGTTTGTTACTTCCTGCTTAAAAGCTTATTATGTAAAAAGAAAGTTCTGCACACTTCTTTTTCATATCATATTTTTCTGGCCCTCTTGCACCTTAGCACTGTGACATGAGTAAGTGATTTTCTCAAATGATTAAAAGCTTACAGAAAGGCAGCAAAACCAACAGGTACACCTGCTCGCCATCATAAAGAGCCAGCATCCCCAAACAGAAAATCGTGTGCTAGCACTAAATATTTAAAGCGTTCAAATGGGACATTGTGGTCAATGTTTGAATCAACACCGGAACTGGTTGACAGGCACACCACTGCAGGCACCGAGTGTACATGTATATATGAAAAAGCTGGAATAGACAGTGAGCTTATTGAACTCTTCATGTCTTTGTTTTTCTCCTTCTTCCTCTCATTCCTCCAGCTGTTTGTCAAAGGTTTGTGGATGATCCAGAACATGGCAAGTATTATGAAGCTGTGTCTGTTGATGGAGCAATTACATGTGTGACTGTATGTAACAGTCACCATTCACATCCTAAAACATGCTACAACAACGGAAACTGCAGAGTGTACAGGGATATTGGACCTCTTTGCGTGTAAGTTGGCCATGCTTTCTAAAACTTTAATGAACTTTTTTGTATAATCATCTGATAAAAAAAACAATAGCATTTTTTCTGATTCCCCACACCCATGCAATACCTGCCTCACATCTGTGCTGCAAAGAAATGAACAAACAAATCATTTGAACCTATACTTTTCAAAGTTCAGTATGGTCTTCATCGGCATGCACTGCTTCCAGGAAATTATACAGCCTTGCACTCACACATTGACAGTTTTGCATACTGTCATGCTGACTGCAACTGATCAAGATGGAAGCGTTACAACTTTAAACAGTGCTACAAAGCCACTTGAGTACTCTGGCAAAGTAACTGAGTAGGTTACTTTAAGGGGAGGTAGGGCTTTTTGGGGGGCTTAATGTAGCTGTACAAACTCTGATTTGCTCGCTCTGGTGAGATTGTTCAGTACTTCTACAAACCTGCATGCTTGACTCGACACACATGCAGGTGATACCAGCTTGTGAACATACTTGCTGCCTAAATACTTCCTGTACAAACCGAATTGTGTGAACTGACTTCGGGGCTCGCCAGCTGGGTTCCTGGAACAAAGTCAGACAGTATATACAGTGCTAATTAATCTATGGATACAATTCCTGCCTGCATGTGGAGTTTGACCAGACTTACTGCTGTAGTTTGGTTGACAGAATACTTATAGACTGTTTTTTATTTCAACAAGTATCAGTGTAGTTTCGTTAATTTATTGGTAAAAAAAAAAGTAGAATCAACACATTTATCACAAAGTTAAATAGTCATAAGACATGAACTAAAGATGACCAACAGTTACATATTATAGAAGGATAATGGTTAGTAGGCATAAATCATAAATACCAGGATTTGTTGTTGTGTATTTCCCTCTAGTGGCCAAAAGGGTGCACAACACTTATTTAGGGACAAGAACTAAAACCCCCAAAACATCTTGACACTTCAACTTATTCAGTCCAAACTGAGACAATGTACTATTTTAAATTGTAACCACAATGCTTTGCATGTATATTGACATAGTGTATGAATTTCATCCAAAGAGGCTCTGATATTTCAGTCCATAAATCTTTCTCCCAATTGTTTTATAACAAACATGTAAGGGCCCTTTCTGTGGGGTCATAAAGTGAGTATCTATCTGCCGTGGCAAAAACAGATTATTTTTAAAGTATAGCAGTGTGATCTGTGATCCTGTGACTCTATAAGTAATTTAATTTGTAAATAATTTAGAGCATAGAGTAACATGCATTCTTTTCAATATTCAGCCCTTAATCATAATGTAATTAAAGCCACTGTAAGTAGAATATGAACATTTCAAAGTATGGTGCTCCCCAGTCATAGTATCAAAGAAGACACATTTTGATAAACATTTACAGGTTTTCCCTTCCCAGTACGTTTCCATTTTTTTAACTATTTCCTTACTGGGAAAATATTTGCCTCATGCTTGATGCTTAGAACACTTGGACATTGAAATGACGAAAATGGTGTTTCATTCACAATCCACTGGCAATAGCTTCAAGCTATCACTGACTCCTGATGCATTCATAACATAACAAAACAGACCTAACTAAAAGCCTTCAAAATGAGTTTATGAGATAGACTTACTAAGAATATTTAATCTTTGCATGTTATTTTTATTATTGATTTTATTTTGCTTCTATTTTCTTTTTTTAGTAGTAAAAGTTTATTAGAGCTGCTGCCTTATTGGACATGTCGTTCACTGTTGTTTAACTTTGTCCTGCCTCTGTTGTTTCAGGTGTCAAAATGTGAATGACACTTGGTATTTGGGTAATGACTGTAGACTGCCTATACAGAGGACTGCTTTCTATGTTGGGTTAAGTGTGACCCTTGCTTGTCTCATCGTGACTGTGGGAGCCTTGACCGCATACGTGCTGATCAACAAACATAAGCAAACACAGTGAGTTGAAATCTAGCATTATTGTCTGTTATCAGAAATGTGATACTCTACAGTAGGAGAGCACTGAAAGCTGTTTCTCCAGATTTCGATTGTAAAAAATATTTAAATAACTGGACTAATTAAGCTAATGCAACAGTTTGATATTTCTTCTCTTTCAGAGAAATTTCGAACATAAACAACCCCAGTCAGACTTTATTTGTACTGTATACTTGTATAGTCCAGATTATCTGTATAACTTTTACCATAAAGTTATTATAACGTGTCACTAAAACTAAGTCTATTTCAATTTTTTTTCACTGTGTGAAAAGCAGTCTGCAGTATCAGTTTTATGCAGCAATTACATAGTACACCATAGATTTTACTACTTGATTTTTAGAGAATGTTCTTGAAATGGATTCAAGATACTAGTAAACATTTATTGATTGGACTTAACTGTAAGATTATAATCAATTAACCATTAGTTCTACTCCATTGTTGCTGTAGTATTTAGTTAATGAAAAAAATACACTGGCCAATACTGTTACCACAAATCTAAAGCTGTTTCTCAGTTTAAAAAAAAAGAAAGAAAGAAAAAGAAAAAAAGAACTTTGATACCATGGGGATGATGAACATTTTCTGCACACCTTTTATAATGAAAGCTGAAATGGTAAAAAGTTGCCTTGTGTGTGCAGGAGAAGAGACATTAAAAAGAAGGTGGTGAACCAGTGGCTGAATGAGGACGTTGAGTGGTCCAGATCAAACAGCTCGGCTGACACATATAATTCTGGTAAGTGTCATTTACACATACACAGTCATACCTACATTTTGGAGGCAATGGTGAAGTACAATTTTTATTTCCTCTCCTCTGGTGTAGCAGCTACCTTTTCATTAATAAATAAAACTTTATTTTTGTAAGTTTTGTTTTATTTAAAGCACTGTCATACAGATTTGTGCAGCTTAAAGGGAAACTTTCGTATTTTTCAACCTACCTTTCGCTCAATCTGGTCTGTTTATTATTGTGTCTAACCAAGTCTCACTCAAGGAGAAGTCTTGTCCTGAAATCTTGCGAGAGTTGTGTTGTTATCGAAATCAGCTAAATATTCAGCCATGACAGCCATGAATCTTTTAGATAACACTAAGCTATGCTTTCTGTACTCCAACACAACAAACTCCTCCTGGCACCCCTCTCTCCAACTCCGTCATGGCTGAATATTTAGCTGATTTTGACAACAACTCAACTCTGGCGAGAACAAGACTTCTCTTTGAGAGAGACTTGATAAGATTGTTAACAAACAGACCAGATCAACCAAAAAGTAAAGAAGAATGTTTTATTTTCTCTGTATGGTCCTTTCCATAATGTTGTCAGACACTTAAAACAACAATCTGAGCCTGTCAGTGGCAAAAACAAGCACTTTTAGTGGGCGTACATTGACAGGGTGCAATTGCCCCAAAGGATTACATTATGTGGCTGCCTGCTGCAGTGCTCTCACTCAATACTGGACCAATTTCAAAAGTTTTCCCCATTAGTTGTTAGTTTCCCTTAAAAGCATTTACAAATCAGTTCACCCATATTACAAAAGTCATATTTATCCACTTAGCTCTACCAGTGTTGGTCTCTGACATTTCTGCTGCCAACAGTGGGTGATGAATCCATGGCCAGATTTACATGGCCCCGGGGCAAAATGAGCTGCTGGGCCCTGAATATCCCCGCTGTTCTTCTCCCCTCTGTACATTGTGTAAAATGTTCCTACACTGAAATATTGCACAGCTGTAGTTTTGCTTGATTAAACACCAATAAATGTAGATGTGTGCAACATGTAAGCACTGGATCAGCTGAAATAATGAAAGTTTTGGAACTAGACCCAGGGACCCTTTACAGAACAGGGCCTCAAAATCAGGTGGAAAAGTAGGACTCAACTTAAGGCTCTTAACATAAGGCTACTTATGTGTGTTGATATTGTACTAAAGTGGTGCATATTCCCCTACTGCCCAGATTACAATTAATCAAATTACCAAAACTCACTGAGTGTGAAAGGTCACCCCGGGAAAACCTAATCTGTTTCAGGCAGATGACAGGAGTTGAGATTTTGTATTGTTCCGAAATGACCATACAATGGCAAATGAAAACTGGGATTCTGTGTGCATTTCATGAAAACTAGTATCCTTAAGTATCCTCAAACTGCCAAAGAAATTTTAGATCTGTAAGTTGGTCATTTTTGCATTACTTTACAGTAAACTGGAATTGATTCAGGAGGAATGTATGTGATTCTCCCATGACCCCTTCTGGTTGTGCTATTTTTAGGAGATTACAGAAACCCTTCTTTTACATATGATGAATCAGCCAGCCACAGAGAGGACCCAGGTGATTACAGACAACCTGTACCTGTCTACCAGCTGACTCGACCATCATCACAAACAGCACCCAGACACAATACTCCATTTTCTAACATTGAACACCCACAGTCTGCCAGCCCAGCCCTACCCTACAGGGACATCTCCTCCAACCAGCTGGTAAGTGCACATCCACAAAAGCACAGAAGATCAGTGTTTAGTGCTGTTTGACCACACTGAAGTTTTTCTGAACTCAGCAATTATTTCTGTGCTTTTTTTTCTTTCCACAGATGAGGATCAGCAGGCCTCAGATTAGGTCATCCATTGATGTCTGAGCAGTGCAATGAAAACTGAGTCTCAACTGTTTGGTTTATTGATCTTTTAAACTGACAGCAAGCAAAATTGCTAATATATATGCAATATTTAAATTTATATTTATATAAATAATATTTATTCTAGCAAGCAGTCATGTTCTGTTTTGTGTTTACTGAAACTGTGTCAGAGAGGAGTTGATTGATCTCTATGGTCATTTATGGTGTTGTGTTGGGATGCATTAAACTGAAAAAAATTTCTAACAGTTTAGGGGGCAGAGTATAAGTAACACCTCTCAGCTGTTAACTTAGCCTACAGTGAACCGCCCCTATTGGAATTCCTATGTGGAGGAAGTACAGATGCTCACCTCTGTCAGCCAATGATGATAGAAATCTGAGACAGCAGTGGGACATAGTAAGATATTGTGATTTTGCGCAATTATAGCTGCTTTGGCTTTTATACTTTTGAAGCACTTTATGTAAATAAAAATTTCCAGTTGTCAAAAGTTGTTGTTCTGTCTTGCAGTGAGTCAACATTGTGAGGGCAACTTTAAAAAAATCTAAGTAACCTAAGTAACTGTGGCAGATCATCCAGTGTTCATTACTTATATGATAAAACTCAGCAATCAAACTGAAATCAGAGTTGCTACATCAACTAAGGAGGAATAGTGACCTGCAATTTAAACATTATGAAGTCATCCAAGATGTAGTGGATGTAGATGTAGTCTAAGATGAAGTTTCAAGATGGATATCAAAAGTAAGAGAGCAAAGATGAAGTAAAGAGTCACAAGTTGGTGATGAGTATTAAATCCATATATTGCCCATCTATTTAAGACCAGTGAAAGAACTCTGAAGCAAGATGAAAACAAGCCACATATAGTATGTACTGTCAGTCTAGAACCACTGAGGGTCAGTGTAGTCTTGTTTTAATGGTGGAATTGAAACAAGACTAGAGAAAAAGAGAGCCCAAGTCACTCACAACTGCAACAATGTCAAGGAGGACCAACTCTGGCTCTTGACATAAAGAGTAGAAAAGATAAGGA
This sequence comes from Thunnus thynnus, assembly GCF_963924715.1. Classification (NCBI taxonomy): domain Eukaryota; kingdom Metazoa; phylum Chordata; class Actinopteri; order Scombriformes; family Scombridae; genus Thunnus; species Thunnus thynnus. The sequence continues at coordinate 609,992 of NC_089538.1, forward strand.
ATCCAGGTGACTTCACTCCAGATAAAACATAAACATTTTGAACATAAACATATATAGTGTATATAAAATATCATACAAATGATAACTCAGATGGTCCTTGTTTTCATAATAAGCCATCATTTAAGTGAATTGTGATTTATTTTAATTGTTCATTTACAATTGTAGGAATTTAATTTGTTGAATGAGCAACATGAACTATAATTAGTGGGTGTTCTTAAGCACCACATAGTGGACACAGGAAGTGATAGTTATCTCCTACATGCAATGTCCAATATTCATAAAAATGTATATCCATGTCAGTTGCCCTCTGGTAAATGTATTGCTGCATTAAACTTTCACTTACGTAGTATTGCCTATGTGCAACAGGAAATGAAGCCTAAATGACACATAGTTCATCAAATGAATGAACAATTTCCAATATGTCATCAGCGCCACAAAAGAATATTTGACCCATTCACACAGTGTCCGATAGTCCTGAAAATTCAGAGCCATGTCAACCAACCTCCAGCAGCGATACCACAGCTGCTGCTCCCTCTGGCGCATACAAGATGCGAGGGCCCATTAATTAGGGCCTGAGCAAAAGTGCAAGGAACCTATTGTTTTTGTAGAGATAATAATAATAATTATTATTATTATTGTTACAGTTAATTAATTAATAATTAATAATAATAATAATAATTATTATTATTATTATTATTATTTTTATTTATTTATTTTTATTTTTTTTTTTTTCTGCACAAAATGGACCACTTGCGTGCCACCTACTTCACTCAGGAGGAACAGGTCATTATAATGGAGAGATAAGAAGAATATTATTGCAGCAAAACTTTGCAGCAACACTGTTGCTGCAAATAAGATGAGAGAGGAATGCTGGCAGAAAATTGCTGATCATGTAAATTCGTTAATTAAAAAACTAATTTGTAATTAGTTAATATACTTATTTTACCACTCAATGCATTCTCTGTGCCTCCCACATCCAGAGCTCTTAGATACGGCAGATATAAACATTAAACTCAAGAGCATTCAGGTCTCTGTCCCATAATGAAGGATAAGTGGAAATCACTTGAGGTTTTGGCTAAATCAAAGTTGAAATTAATATTATAGATTGAATATTATCTGTGATAAATACCAATAGACCAATCAATTTTACTTTTTGTTCAAAGTATTTTTTTATTAGATTTCATTTTATTTTATTATTTTTTTAAATTTGAAGTACAGTTTGCTATTTTGTAACAAAATCCCATCACACAAGTTACCCTAACCTATTGTACCATTACAAATTTCCAATATGACATATCAAATCAATGGTAAGTATGCTAAAAGACTAATTAATTTTCTTATTGGTTTATTATTATTGGTTCTAATAGCTGCAGTACCAGCAGTGTTAAACAGACTTCAGGTGGCAGCAGTAAGGAAAAACTCCCCTTTAACAGTAAGAAACCTTGGGCAGAATTAGGCTCTAGGTGGGTGGCCATCTGCCTTGACTGGTTGGTTTGAAAGAGAAAGGAAGAGGGTGAGAGAGAAACACAGAGAAGCACTACAACAACAACAACAACAACAACAATAATAGAAATATGACTAATAATAATAATAATAATAATAATAAGTTAGTAACATGCATTAATGGTACATGAATGTGTACAGATGGAGAGGGGGAAGGAGAGAGAGGAGTCAGTGTATCATGGGAAGCCTCCCAGCAGTCAAGGCCTATAGCAGCATATCTGGGGGCTGGTCCAAGGCAAGCCTGGGCCGACTCTAACTATAAGCTTCATCAAAAAGGAAAGTTTTAAGCCTTCTCTTAAACATAGAGGGGGTGTCTGCCTCCCAGACTGGAACTTGAAGATGGTTCCACAGGGGGGAAGCCTGATAGTTGAAGGCTCTGCCTCCCATTCTACTTTTGGAGACTGTAGGAACTTAAAGTAGGAACTTTAAGATATGATGGTGCCAGACCATTAAGAGCTTTGTAGGTGAGGAAATTCTGGATTTTACAGGAAGCCAATGCAGCAAAGCTAAAATATGATCTCTTTTTCTAGTTTTTGTTAGTACACATGCAGCTGCATTCTGGACCAGCTGGAGTCTTTAGAGACTTCTTAGGGCAGCCTGATAATAAGGAATTGCAATAATCCAGCATAGAAGTAACAAATGCGTGGACTATTTTTTTTTGCATCTTTTTGAGAAAGGATGTGCCTGATTTTTGCAATATTACGTAAGTGAAAAAAGGCAGTCCTTGAAATTTGTTTTATGTGGGAGTTTAAGGACATATCCTGATCAAAGATAACTCCCAGATCCCTTACAGTGGTGCTGGAGGCCAGGGTAATGCCATCCAGAGTAGCTATATCATTAGATAAAGAGTTTCTAAGGTGTTTAGGGCCAAGCACAATAACTTTAGTTTTGCCTGAGTTTAGTAGCAGAAAATTGCAGGTCATCCAGGTCTTTATGTCTCTTTAACTGATTGGTTTCATCTGGCTTAATTGATAAATATTAATTGCATATCATCTGCATAGCAATGAAAATTTATGGAGTTTGGGTTTCCTAATAATATTACCTAAAGGGAGCAGATATAAGGTCAATAGTACTGGTCCAAGCACAGAACCTTGTGGAACTCCGTGTCTAACTTTTGCGTCCATGTAGGATTCATCATTAACATGTACAAACTGATATCGATCTGATATATAGGATTTAAACCAGATTAATGCAGTTCTTCTAATGCCAATTAAATGTTCCAGTCTCTGTAATAGGATGTGATGGTCAATTGTGTCGAATGCGGCACTAAGATGGGGAGGCTTAGGCTGGGCAAGGAGGAACTGGAGGGAAGGTTGGGGCTGGCAGCCAGAATCTGAGGCTGGGACAGGGGCCGGGAGCTGAGCAGGGCAAAGCAGGGGAATTGGCAGAGCAAAGCAGGGCAGGGTGAGTCCGCATGGCTTGGGGGGAACGGAGGCGATCCTGAGCAGGTTCCGGGCAGAACAGGAGGGAGTCAGAAACAAGAGTCAGGCCAGGAACGCTGCAGGCTTATGGAAATAGGAATTAATAAAAAGCTTCAACAAGTAAAGATATTAAAGGAGCTGGATCGTGACTGACAGGGTAACTAAGTCTACGATCTGGCAGAGTGTGGAGGTTGGAACCAGGTATGTGAAGCAGAGCAGGATGATGATGATGGCTGGCAGCTGGTGACCTGACTCCGCACACCTAACTCCACCCCTGCAATCAAACACAGAGAGAGAGAGAGAGAGGGAAAGGGAGGGGGAGAGAGGCTGCCAGCTAGGCAGAAGTAGAGGCCATGACACACACACCAACTCAACATTAATTTTAGTGACCTCTGATTGGTGTAATATGGGAGTCATTACTGCTGATATGAATAATGATTTTACCATATTTACGCTTATTCTGAGCAAGCAGTTTTAAACTAGATTCTGAATTGGATTCAGTGTCGCCCACCAGAGAGTACTAATCTTAGATTAAATAATCCATCTATCTATCGTTTCATCTGTATGTCTGTCTGCCTGCATAATGTCTGTCTCTCTCTGTCTATATGTTTGTTTGTCTGTATTATCTGTCTATATATATATCTGTATATATCTATCTGTATATATGTCTGCCTATATGTCTATCTATCTATATGCTGGTCTGTATATATGTCTATCTGTCTATATGCCTGTCTGTTTGCCCTCCACCTATCGACCTAATCTTTTAAGATATATATAGGGGTATGTATGTGTTCATGAGTATATGTGTGTGTGGCTGGATATAAACAAGCAATTAGTTAAGCAACTAGTTAATAGATATGCATGCACATATTTATGGATATACTATTTATATGTGAATATATGTGTGCATTTGTATTGATGTATACAGTATATGTACAGATGTGGCTGAAAACATTGGTACCCTTCAGCTTTTTTTTTTTTTAAAAAAAACTAAATCTTTCTCTGTATTAAGTTGAAACTGATAGAAGTATATGGTATCCATCATTCTTTATTTCACATTGAATATAACTGAAACTTTGCTTATGATTTATAACTTAACGTATTATTTAACACAATAAAAGAAATTAAAGTGGCATGGCCAAAAATATTGGTACCCTTAACTTAATATTAATTAATATTTCCTCTTGTGACCACGTCCAGAGAAGCTACAGTTCCATGGGCCTTAAACTTCTTAATAATATTGGCAACAGTGGTCAAAGGAACATCAAGCTCTTTAGAGATGGTCTTGTAACCTTTATGTTGACCATGCTTGGCTATTAACTTTTGTCTAATGTTTTCAGACCACTCTCTAGTTTTCCTTCTGTTTTTCTGTTCAATGTGATGCACACAGTGGCGGCAGAATGAGTAATTTTCTCCTTAAACTGGTTGCATGAGTGATTATAAGATTGAAAACACCTGTGATATTAGTTAAAACACAATAGTCTGCTTAAAGTATCACTACAAATCAATTATTTCTTACAACTTCTAAAGGGTACCAATAATTTTGTCCAGGCTATTTTAGAATGTCTTTGTAGAATAAGCATGAAGTCAGTTATTTTCACTTTTTTTCGTTTTGTCCCACTTCAAACCAAATATAGACATGCATTTATAATAAAATATATTTTAATTTACATTATTGGTGCATTATTTTAATAAGATGCAAGGGTACCAATAATTTCAGCCACGTCAGTATGTGTATGTGTGTGCTTGCACATGTATATATGTGTGCATGCATATATATATATGTGTATATGCTTGAGGTGTGTATACACATGTATGTATGTATGTATGTATGTGTAAAACCACATATCCAGCATGTGAGTGTATGTGTGTGTGTGTGTGCGTGTGTGTATGTGTTATGACGTGTTTCACTCTTCACTGGGGCACCACTCTCACCACTGTCTCCTTCATTATTTGCTATCTTCTTTCTTCATAGAGACACTTGCTACAGCTATGCATCATAATGCCATTAAAGGAGTCCACACCACAAACCTCCAACACAAAATTATTCTCTATGCAGATGATATTTTATAGTACTTACAGGACCCCTTACCTCACAAGAAGAAACTTTTAATCTCATTAACACCTTCGCTAAAATCTCTAATTGCGTAATAAACTGGAACAAGTCCACTTTACTCCCACTTTCAGAAGATGCCTGGGATTCTGCAGAACAGAACTCAGAATAACAGCAATCATAACAACAACAACAATAACAGCAGCAATAGCCGGGGAAGGACACCAACAGGTCTGCGAAGGACCATAAAGACTTGGCCTGCAACCCAGGGTTTCCTGCGAGATGAGGAAGCACAAAAAACTCTGAGGAAGAAGCCAAGTTAGTAACATGCATTGATGGTACATTAATGCATACAGATGGACAGGAGGAAGAGGAGAGAGGAGCTCAGTGCATCATGGGAAGTTCCCCGGCAGTCTAGGCATATAGCAGTGATAGAAAAATCTGTACCTTGCATTGTGTTATATGTTAGACGGCAGGGTCTCGCGGGTAACAGCAGGACAAAGTCATATGGATATCATGTGGAAGGGAGAGTTCTGTAAAGCTTTGTCTAGGTCTGGTGGGAATCTGTAAACAACTAAAGGTGCCTCCCAAGGCCATCAATATCTACCAGTGAATTTCTTTCCTTCTTCAGAATTCTCCACGGAGACTCTGAGCACTCTTCGTGTCTATAACACGTGTGATCTGTTTGAATTAAAGAGACGCTTGACTTCAACCAACCTCAGTCTATTGATAATTTATCTATCAAGCAGCATAACTAAGGGCTGATCCAAGGCGAGCCTGGCCGGCCCTAACTATAAGCTTTATCAAAAAGGAAAGTTTTAAGCCTACTCTTAAATGTAGAGAGGGTGTCTGCCCCCTAGACTGAATCTGGAAGATGGTTCCACAGGAGAGGAGCCTGATAGCTCAAGGCTCTGCCTCCCACTCTACTTTTAAAGACTGTAGGAACCACCAGTAAGCCTACATTCTGGGAGTGCAGTGTTCTAGTGGGGTAATACAGTACTATGAGCTCTTTAAGATATGATGGTGCCTGACCATTAAAGGCTTTGTAAGTTAGGAGAAGGATTAAATTAAATTAAATTAAATTAAATTAAATTAAATTCCATCCTAGATTTTACAGGAAACCAATTTAGCGAAGCTAAAATGGGAGAAATATGATCTCTTTTTCTAGTTTTTGTTAGTACATGTGCAGCTGCATTCTGGACCAGCTGAAGAGTCTTTAGAGACTTGTTAGGTCAGCCTGATAATAAGGAATTCCAATAATCCAGCCTAGAAGTAACAAATGTGTGGGCTATTTTTTTGCATCTTTTTGGGGCAGGATGTGCCCCAAAAAATATCACTTACGTAATATTTGCAATATTACGTAAGTGAAAAAAGGCAGTCCTTGAAATTTGATTTATGTGGGAGTTTAAGGACATATCCTGATCAAAGATAACTCCCAGATTCCTTACGGTGGTGCTGGAGGCCAGGGTAATGCCATCCAGAGTAGTTATATCATTAGATAATGTGTTTCTAAGGTGTTTAGGGCCAAGCACAATAACTTCAGTTTTATCTAAGTTTAGTTGTAGAAAATTGCAGGTCATCCAGGTCTTCAGGCATGCTTGGAGTTTGTTTAACTGATTGGTTTCATCAAGCTTCATTGATAGATATAATTGGGTGTCATCTGCATAACAATGAAAATTTATGGAGTGTTTCCTAATAATATTAGCTAAAGGAAGCATATACAAGGTGAATAGAATTGGTCCAAGCACGGAACCTTGTGGAACTCCGTGTTTAACTTTTGCCTTCATGGAGGATTCATCGTTAACATGTACAAACTGAAATCAGTCGGATAAATAAGACTTAAACCAGCTTAATGCAGTTCATTTGATGCCCATTAAATGTTCCAGTCTCTGTAATAAGATGTTCTGATCAATTGTGTCAAAGGCACTAAGATCTAACAGGACAAGTGTGGTGAGAAATCCTTTGTTCGATGCAGTTAGGAGGTCGTTTGTGACTTTCACCAGTGCTGTCTCTGTGCTATGATGCGCTCTAAATCCTGACTGAAAATCAGGATTGTTGGCTAAAATGCCTGAATCAAGAGAAGGCTTCTTAAGAAGAGGTTTAATTACAGCTACTTAAGACTGTAGTACATAGCCTGTTACTAAAGACAGATTGATTGATCAGCTAACTAAGGGTAAGACTTCCTTAAGCAACCTAGTTGGGATAGGGTCTAAGAGATGGTTAAGCTGAACAAATCATTGAAGTTAGTTCAGGAAAGTCGACTGGAGAAAAACAGTCCAAATATATGTCAGGTTTTACAGTTTTTTCTAAGGATCCTGTGTTTGGGGATAAATCGGTGCCTGTTGAGGGCAGGAGGTGGTGAATTTTGTCTCTAATAGTTAGAATTTTATCATTTAAGAAGCTCATAAAGTTGTTACTACTGAGAGCTATAGGAATAAATGAATCAATCATCATTTATGTCAATGGATTATCTTGCTATTGACCTCAAAGCAGAATCAGTACTCTTTGTTAATTATACCAGCTACCAAAACACTCACCAATGTTTATACAGGAGTTCTCTGAGCTGATCTCACTCTGTGTTACCAGATATGATAAGGTGATCCTAAACAGAGACCTGAATATCCATTTTAATAAAAGAAATTACTCTAAAACTATAGAGCTCATGAATATACTAGACAATTTTGCACTAACTCAGCATATAATTGGTCCGACTCACCAGCATGGTAATACTCTAAACTTAGTGATATAACTGGTTAAACATTGGTAATGTTTCAGTAACTGAATTACCTCTCTCTGACCATCACTGTTTACTCTTTGATGCCGAGTTAACCTTAACTAGAACTAAAAGGGAACTTATAGTTCAAAAGAGGCTTTTAGATGACAAAGCTGAAGCTAAATTGTCTGATCTTATGAGATCCACACATTCATGACTGCTCTCTAAATGACAAGGTAGGTGCACTGTCACCTGTGTTAAATACTGTTGCTCCACTAAAAGTCAAAAAGAGATCGACCAACAGAATCTCCCCATGGTTAAACCGAAATAGTGTTTATGAGATCAAGAGAGCAGCTGAGAGAAAATGGAGGAAAACTAAGCTCACAGTTCCCTGTAATATATATAAAAGAAGCCATGACTGCCTATAACAAAGCTGTACGCATGGCAAGAAAGGAGTACTTCTCTAAAATTATTATGCTGGAAACTCTAGAGTACTATTCTCCACTATTGACCAGCTGCTCAACACTGCCCCCACCCCTCCACAGTCTTCAAAAGCAAAGTATGAGGAGCTCGCACTGTTTTTCAACAACAAAATAACCTCAATTAGAGTCAGTATTTCTGCTGGTGTAAACACAGATGATCTCAGCAAACACTGTAATGTAACCATGGGAAGATTTACGTGTATCACATTGAGTGACCTTTGCAAAACTGTCACCGAGTATGTTATGGCCCCCAGCCGTATTGTTTTTTTGTGTAATACTGAACTGTACAACACTGTTCATAACAGGGTGAGAGCTCTTCTCTCCTGTGAGGATCTGTGTTCATCGACAGGTGCCGGTTTCAGCCCAGATTGGCTGCCCTCCAGCGCCACAGCCGCTGTGGATTGGCCAGTTCAAGACACCAGTCTACTTAACATCCGGGGCTTCCAGGTGACACCGAGGGTTGGTGTTGGCAGTGGAGCCTTGTCCTCCCACCTTTGTAGTGCCTTGTGTGTTGAATGTTGTGATAGGAATGTAAGCATAGGCTGAATATGATTTCTCGTCTGCTGTAATTTTGGGGTCATCGTCAGTATGTGTAGCCTACTTGTTAGTCTGTATTAGCCTAGCATTTTGCTAACGCTTCCTTGCATTGTGTAACGTTATAGCTAAACCACTAAACTTTCCTGAAGCAGTAGGGGTGAATCGCCATTTCCTTTTGTGCACATTTTTTTCCTGTTTCTGTTAGTGTAGGGAGTTAGGTTTAGAAAAGGTCTTTTTGTTTATTTTTGTGTTTGTTTAGGAAATAGTTAGAAATTGTTTTGGTAAGATAGTTGGTTTTATTTATTGTTTTGGCCTTGATTCACCCGAAGCCCAGCCCAAGTCATTTAATGAGAAACCTAGTCATCTGTCACTGCTGTAATACTGCTCATATGGTGTGCAATATATATATATATATATATATATATATATATACATATATAGTGTATATCCAACCTTCCGTTCATCAGTAAGATACTTGAAAAGATAGGTTCAGTCCAAATAAATCCCTTTCTAAAAGAAAACAATATCCTGGAGGAGTTCAGTCAGACTTTAAAACATATTACAGCAATAAAACTGCTCTCACCAAGATAATCAGCCACCTCAGACTGAACTATGATGACAATAAGGTTTCAGTTCTTATCCTTTTAGACCTAAGTGCAGCATTTTACATGATTGACCATGATATCCTAGTCAATTGTCTTGAAAAGTGGGTTGGTCTTTCTGACTGTGTGTTAAACTGGTTCAAAACATACATCAAAGAGAGAAAGTTTTATGTCAGCCTTGGAGATCATGTGTCTGAGAAATATGACAACTGCTATGGGGTCGCACAATGGGGAGCTGCCTTGGTCCTTTATTTTTCTCACGCCCATAGATATACGAGAAGCCAGCTCACTAGATATTTTTAAAAGAAAGCCTAAAACCTATGTCTTTACCCGAGCATTTAAATAGCTTTGCACTTGCCCTCTGCTGCACTTCTAAATGCTCAGTCAGCTTCGCACTTCTGCTCTATTGCACTTCTTGTTTTTATCATATTTTATTCTTTGATTATTATTCAGTATGCATTCTATTTATTTTAGTTTCACTTTATAATGTGGGTTTTATTTTTATTTTATTTTCCATCTTATGTTACATCAATGTTTTTCACATGCTTTTATGTTCTTTTATGTCCTTTTCATGTAAAGCACTTGGTGCATGTAATTTCTTGTTGTAAAGCACTTTGAGCTGCATTTCATATGAAAGGTGCTACACAAATAAAGTTATTATTATTATTATAAATTATATCTTCAAACATACTAATATAAATTACATAAAAATGACAAAGAAAGAAAATAATCAGAAAAAGATATTTTTTTGAATAAAATCACATTACCTACACTAAACAAACATCAGGCTGACATCTTGGACACTCCACTAACATCAATAGAATATGAAAAAGCACTCAAAAGAATGTCAAACAATGAAGCCCCTGTAATGGATGGTTTCCCTGCTGAATTCTGTAAGCACGTCTGGCCAACTTATTCACCTTTATTCACTAGAATCGCAGATGAGATCAAAAGATCAAAATCCACCCCACAACATATGAATACAGCACTCATCTCAGCACTACTTAAATCAAATAAAGACCCAACCCTCTGCACAAGCTATCGCCCCCTATCATTAATCAATGCAGATAATAAAATCATTAGTAAAGTATTAACAATTACAGTTGAATCAATCATTTCATCTCTCATCCACCCAAATCAAACAGGATTTATTAAAGGCAGACACTCCTCAAATAATACACGCCATCTCTTCAATCTGATGAACATATTCCATTGTAACAAAACCAGTACAGTTATCCTGTCATTAGATGCAGAAACGGTATTTGATAGAGTAAACGGGACATTCCTCTTCAAAACTGTAGGAAAGTTTGGCGTTGGAAAATCATTCATTCAATGGATCAAAATTCTCTACAGCACAACCATGAGAACAGTCACTACAAATAGATTAATCTCACAAATCTTCACACTCTGCAGAGAGACCAGACAAGAATGTCCACTCGCATGTCACTATTTGCTTTATTCATCAAACCATAAGCCACAATAATACATCAAAATAACAGCATCACTATCAACAACAAACAATACAAACAATACAATACAGATACAAAATCAGTCTCTACACAGATGATATATTGTTGTTTCTACAAAATCCAAATAAATCACTCAACGAAGTTATCAAAATCATTAATACCTACTCTAACCATTCTGACTATTTAATAAATTGGAACAAATCAACAATTTTACCATTGTGTCAGCATAGTTGGAATATGATCCCTTAGAACCCTCCCTTCTCCCTCACCAAAGGCAGTGTCACATGTCTAGGTATAAAAATATCCCAAGACTATCAGAATTATTCCATCTCAACTTCACTCCATTATTAAAAACAATAGGAGATGACTTAAACCGCTGGATGATATTACCACCATCTATCATGAACCAAATCTCTACTGTAAAGATGATTACTATTACTCTATTGGAAAAACAAAAAATCCAGAATTAAACTGACCACACAACAAAAATCAAAAACTCAAGGGGGGCTAGAGGCACCTAACTTCTAGCATTATTACCTAGCCAACCAATTACAATATATTACCAAATGGATCCACAAAATCCATCATCATCACTCATGGCTGGATATAGAACAAACAGAATGCCAAGAAATTGCAATCAAGGATATACCCCTCCTCAGCAACACTGTTAAAAACACACCTGCTTTAAAAACACTGTAATAGCCACAACTTTGTCGGCCTGGTGGAAAGTCAATAAAATGACAAACTTCACAAAGTCACCTACTGCATATACACCCATTTGGCACGTCCCATATTTTCTTGTTAACAAAGCACCCATGACAGGCACCAAATGGAAGGAAAAAGGCATAACACATCTACACCACATACAACCACACAATTAAATCAAAAGTATGGTGTTGGGGAGGAACAATACTTACCCAATTAAAGCATGCAATCAGGGCAAAAACCAACACATCCAATAACAACCTTCAACCACCATCCCTATGAGACAACGTCAATTAAATTGCTAACTTAAACAAACTTTTGTTAAAATAATATAATACTTTTTTTTAATCTTCCACTGACTCCACCATATTTCTTCCAATAAATAAATGGGAAAAAGATCTTAACATCAGTACCAATAATGACTTCTGGACTCAAATATGCAAAAATACCTTCAACACGTCCATGAACACTAACACAAGACTAATTCAATACAAAGTCATTCACAAAATAAATATTACACCACACAAGATGCACACAATGGGACTTACTGGATCAGACATATGCACTCACTGTACCCTTAACACAACTGACCATTACTTCCATGCACTCTGGCTCTGCCCACCAGTATAACACTTCTGGAAAGAAATAACTACTAAACTATCGTGGTTATTTGGGTGCAGCATCCCCCTATCCCTGTCACTGTGCATACTAGGAGACTTGAACATACTTGACACATCACAAAAACAAATCACAACACCTCTACTGGTAGCCCTACCTATCACCCAAAAAACTATTTTTGTAAATTGGAAAAACATAAAACAACTCACCATCTCCCAGTGGTTAAATCTTTTAACAGAACAGGTAATGCTGAAAAAAAACAACAATCTAACCAATTCAATGAAAAATATTCGAGTTGTCGCTGAGCTAGTGCCACAACAATCTCAAACAAATTCACATATTCAAATTCACAAATTCACATTCACGTACATACACAAACACTAATAGGAACATACACAAACACTCATAGGATCATACACACACACACATACACTCTTGCCAACACACCCTTTTTTCTTTTTGTCATCATTATTATTATTATTATTGTTGTTATTGCTGCATAATGATTTATTGAAATTTCTTTCTCCCCTCATTTGTCTCTATTAATTTATTTATTCATTCATTCATCCACTCATTTTTTTCTACCAACTGTCCCTTTCTTTGTTTCTACTATTACTGCTGCCACAAATATAATTAATGATTCAAATACTTACATGCCAAAACTCACTCCACACAGCTGCTTCCCTACAACAACCACACATCGTCTTTATGCACATCTACAATTAATCTCTCTATTTCAATGTTCTACATGGTGTTAACCTGTATCCACCCCTACCTTCCCATCTGTATGTCATTCCAGTGTCTTTGTTGTTGTAAATAAAATAAAATAAAATAAAATAAAATAAAATAAAATAAAATAAAATAAAATAAAATAAAATAAAATAATGAATAAAAAAAAATAAATAAATAAAATAAAATAAAATAAAATAAAATCTTAGATTAAATTAATCTTTGTTGGTGCAACCCAGTCTAAGACTTCCTTTGCACATACTGCATTCTCAATTAAAGGCATCACCCTCTAGAGTTCCCTACCTGAATATTGAAAGCAGATTCAGGATTTTAAAAAACATTTTCTACGACAGTGAAGTCCTGGTTGAAACTTGGCCAGAACTGTAATCATGACAACAACTAGTCATTATTTGTGTACTTGAGTTCATGCTATAAATGTTTTGCGTTTTTGTTTTGTTTTATTTGTCTGTTTGTCTGTGTTGTCATGGATGATTGTTGTTCTTGTTTTATTACTATATGCACTGATTTTAAACTGTAACATAATTTTAATGATTGCTTGAGCTATCAATGCCCATCAAGGGACTTGTGTTGGACATTAGCTTTGGCTTGTACAGTACATAGGACACAGCTTCTGCAACTGTCAATGTTTCCTGACAGAGAACATTGTAGATGTTGTAGATGGCAGACTCCAGACTCCATAGTTATGCTGCTGTTGTTCTTTGGTAGTAAATAGTTTCTATTTTGCTCAATTGAACCACTTGGTTATAATGGTTTTATATGTAGTGTGTGTGTTTAATTGAAGATTTATGAAAATGTAATGGTTATGAAGATATTTTAAGAATTCCCAAGCAAAATTAGATTTTTTTTTCATTGCTTCTTTATAAATAGCCCCTATGGGCTGTGTCCATGCTCCTCCAATGTTAATGTCCTAAGTAACCAAGGTTGTTTGATTAGTTTATATTTTTATTATTATACCACACCTGATGATTTCCTTGGAAATCTGTCTTCCTTAACAAACTTTTATTACTAGGCTGTTGGCCTTTTTATGACTAGACCGTAGAAAATGAAACCTATAACTGAAAAGAAATATCATCAGGCTTCAGTTTCTACTTGAACTCATCCTCAACATACCCACTATAAACCTTTGAACCTCCAAATGAGTACATGGTTATAGGGAAATCCTATATCTTTTAGTAAGTCTCTTAAATTCCTTCAGAAGCCATTGCAAAATGCACCTTTGACCCCTTTATTGTAGAGCAATAACTGAACCAGCTCTGAGTCACTAGAGCTAAAATCAAAACAAGACTTTCTGAATATTTGCATTGCTTACTAAACACACAGGCTGGTGTGGTTCAAGCCAGGACACTAGGGTTGTACAGTATATGGCCCAGTATCCCTGTGAATAATGTTTATATTGGACAATTCCTCTGATCACAATTTACATCCGGAGCCAATGTTCAGCACAAGTAAGAAGTTTTGCAGCCTGAAGTAAATTAAGGGTGCTGTGGGCTGTGGATGGGTGTGCATCTGACTTTCATGCGGGAGACCAGCGTTTGCATCTTGTTACAGTTGAACATGTTTACTTTTACTAAACATTCCCAGACCTCAGTGTTTAAGTGGCCTAACCTCAACCATGCATTAACCATTGTGTATTTTCCATAAACACAAAAACATGTAACCATGTCCTAGTTGCCATGTTGAGATATTACAGAGAGAAATTATATTAAAAAATTGCATTGGACATTAAAAAAAACTTATCAGCTCACCATCCTGAGCAGTGACTCAAAGACTGACGGCAATCACTGCCATTGGTAATAGGAATATAAAACCATACAGTAGATACATGAGGAAAGGCGTGTATGTGCAATAAACCTGTGTCAAGTTCAAAAGTGACACTTTACTGCTATCTCTTATCTGGGACAGTCCTGGTATCTGTGATATTTCCTCCACTCCTTGACACTGCAAGTAGATGATAGTTGACAGAGCTAATCCACATAAGTCAGGCATTTTACAGAGCCTATTGAGTACATGTGTAGCGATTCAGCATTTTCAAATGTTTTGAGAATTTTGAGTCATTCATCACGGACATACAACAGTGAGATTTGGCCGACTGAGATGTAATCTGGTGATGGCATTTTCCTCTAATTTCATGGTCATCTTTATTACACTCATCAGCTCATGTTCTGCCAACAGACCTTCTTACGGTAAGATTTATAAATTTTATTAGTGTTCTTTTAATTTCTCCTATATTTTGTTTCTTGTGGTGAAATATGTATCTGTATTACTGAGTAATTTCCAGTTTGTCATAATTCCCCTTTGTTTGGTCATGGTGAATTCCAGTTTTATAAGGTCCACTACAATTTGAACTAAACCTAGTAGCATGAATTCTTAGTACTGGTCAGAAAATTCTTTTGAATGTCTGTGACAAACTTAATATTCTATCCATCTGACTGAAGTTCTTTAAATCAGTTTAGTTAATCCTGTTCTCTGAATACACATAATGTGCAGCCCAACTATTTGTTTCATCTGGAAGAGTCCATAATCTACTCAAAATCTTTTACCCATGTCTCAAAATCAAATAAAAATCAGTTAATGCATCCCTCCCACCAAAATGAGATTTCCCTTTATAATCTGGCCAAGACTTTCTCACATGATGATCTAAAAGCTTTTTTCCAAGATTATTGTCTACTCTGCCGATGATAAATTCTGCTTTTTCTTAAATAGTTTTTATTTATTCTTGTTTTTTGTAATTTTGTTAATTTGGCCTGAAAAGTGTCTTTATTTATGAGCTCTAAGTCTATAAAGGACTGGTATTGGTGAGGTGAGGGCAAGACCTGTGTGTCCTCAATGGTAACTACACCTGTGCCTGTAAAATCAATTTGACATGTAAATCTCAAGATTAACCTGCTACCAGTTGTGGAAATATGACTACGTCACAGAAACTATTAACATTTACATATGTTTGTATGGTTATGCAAGTTGTCTGAAATATTTAGATGCAAGGATTTACACAATAAAAATGCTGATAAATCCCTCAGAAAATAATGCACTTTGACTAGCAAGATTCACTCAGTACATCACTTTGTTCCGCACCTGTAAGCACCATGTGAGCAATGGAGAGTTTGATTTACTGAAGATTTCAACATAATAAATGCAGTCATAAATCATATGAGAGCTGATAAGATGGCACAAGTCTATGTAATGGTTTATATGTTAACAACAGTGGCAGTTCTTGGGTGTGTCCAATAAGGGCAAGGACCAATGGCCAGCACTCCCTCTCATCAAGCCTATTATTTCTGTTGTAAATCTTTAAAAGGGGAATGAGAACATACCCCTTCCTTTAAAAAAATGCTAAATAATTTCCTGAAACTGCCGGTGACTGAAGTTTTTAGCAAATGTTACTCAAAAAGGAGGAAATAGTGTATTTGTTTTTCAGTGGCAGATTAATCCACAACTAAATGTCAGGAAGCTGCTGCGGAAACAGAAATAGTAATAGTTATTTCTTCTTCACTGGTTTTCTGTGGCTGACTTGCTCGTCTGTCTCCGCGCAGGCCCAGTAGGAGTAGAATTGACCATTTTGGTGTTTTAATGTGGATGGAGGTATTCGCAGAAATGTGGCTCCTTCTGTGGATGTCTTTTTTTTTATTTTATTTTTTTTGTTTATCGTGCAATTCAAGTGACCAATATGAAGACACATATGACAGAGCACAAGACAAGAGGAAGAACTAGACTCAAACTGAAACAAAAGAACATTTTTAATGTGTTTATTTATTTTTATTTCTTTTTTTCCTTTTTCTCCTTTGTTTTTGTTTGTTTGCTTGTGTTATCCTTTTTTTTATTCTTCGTTTTTAGCTCTTTTCCCTTTCTCCTCTTCCTTGCTTTCTTTGCTGTCTCTTTAGGCTGTCACTAGGCCCATAGGAGGTGGCTGGCCTGTTGCAGGTCAGATCCCCTTTAGAACAGCCCCCATCCCTACAGGAAGGGTCTGTTCAACTAGGTCTCAGGAGCAGCTTTGTATTTGGAAAGGGGCTTAATGGAGATCAGGCCCTCTGACTCCAAGCTGTCCCAAACCAGTCCAGTCTCCCAAGCCCCCCCCAGTCTCCAGGGCCCAGTCCGACATGGTCCCATTCAGAGATATGGTTGAGGTGAAGAGATGAATAAAACATAACATAATAAAACTTAACAGAAGATAGATAAATGAGTATGCAAAACAAGTTTTTAAAAATAAATTAATAAATAATAAATTTTAAAAAATGAGAGAGAGAGAATAAAAAGAAAAGTGAACATGTAGGTGAATAGAGTTGGTTGTTGAGAAAGGAGGTTCAGTGTAATCGTTAATTTTACATCTGTGTATGGCCTGAAGATGAAGATGCCTGTGTATTGTTGTGCTTGTAAAATGGTAGAAATGAAAAAATAAGAAAATTCAGTAACTGAACTTAACTTACGAGACTGAAATTCATACTGTTACTAAATATTACATTTTCCTTCATTCTTAGAGTGATATCTAAATGAATATTAATATTGATAATAGTAACAATAATAACAACTATCAAATTCTTATAACATATATTTATAAATAACATTGTAGTCATCATCATCCTGTTGATATGTGTAATAATGAGAATAATAACAGTATCATCATCTTTTTCATCCTAATAATAATCTATGCAATAATTGATAGTCCATTCTTACATAAATTATCCACAGTAATCAACATCATAATCATCATTCTATAAACATATGTGGTAATATTAATAATGGTAGTCTGTTTAATAATAATATTAATAAACAACATCATCCTTCTTTTGATGTCAAAATATTGATAATGTTAATAATGAATAATAATAACAATAATCATCATCATCATGACAGATAATGCATATGTATATAAAAATAATATAGATATTAATAATTATAATGAAAGTAATAATTTAACAATAATAATATAGTTACACATTTTATACTAAGGTAATAGTAATACAAACAAATAAAAACACTCCCATTCAAAGTTATGAGCTGCAAGAAGTAGTACAACAGTTAAGCTCTGCTACATGTGCTCTTGACCCAACGCCTACCAAGTTGTTTAAAAGTGTTCTTGACTGTTTGGTAGATGATGTCCTTGAAATTGTTAAAGCCTCTGAAAACGTGGCTCGAAATCATCAAAATACATATATGATATCAAAGAATATCTCATTAAGCATCCACAAAAATCTGAATGAAAATAAACATTCATAACTATTAGAAAACCTAGCTCAAAAACAGCTCATTTGACTGCTCAAACCATTTCTCAGGACTGTGTGGGCGTGTCCAGATCATGTTTGATTGACAGCTCACTTTCAGCTCAAGTACCACTTTGTTTCCTATTCATTCACTAATTCATTTCAAATCAAATCATATCAAATGGACTCTACTTGGTTAAAAAGCTTGCCTAATCAACTAACTAGCAAAACACGTTAGACCACCCAAATCTGTGTTTTCATTTAACTGTGCTTCCCAGAGTATGATGCTAATCGTTTTAGCATTCTCCATTCACGTACATGAGACGGTTAGCATAGCTTGAACGTTTTGCTAGTAACTACCAAATCTATCAAATGGACCCTACTTGGTTGAAAGCTTGAATAATCCACTAATTTACTAACTAAGTTAGACCACCTGAAGCTGTGTTTTTATTTAACTATACCTCCTGGAGTATGGCGCTAATCGTTTTAGCATCTTCCATTCACTTAAATGAAACGGTTAGCATTAGCTTTTCTATTCAAAACTTTTGAGCTTATTATCAATTACCCCAGTGGTCTACTAGTTATCTTGACTAATCGGCCAACTAGCAGACTAGAGTAGACCACACATATCTGTTTTTATTGAGCATTTCCAGACTAAGAGGCAAAGTGTTTTAGCATCTTTCATTCACTTACATGAAACGGTTAGCATTAGCATTGCTATGCTACACTTTTGAGCTACTTATCCACTCTGTAATTAATACAGATTTGGATGATGTACCCAAGTCTGCTAGTTAGCTTAACACAGTAACTTTCAAACCTCAAAGAAAAGTGCAGTACATTGTTCTCTCATGGGGGAGATAATGCCTCTCTACTCTCTGGAATCTTCCCCACAGTTCTCAAACACGCTATTGTAAATATATTGTTAAAGACGAGCAATCTTGATCCATTTGTCCTTGAGAACTACAGACCAATCTCAAACCTACCATTCCTGGGGACAATTCTTGAAAAGGTTGTATATCAACAATTACACATGTATCTGACATATAACAATTTATTTGATGTTTACAATCTGGTTTTAGAGGTAACCACAGTGCAGAAACTGCCCTGGTTAAAGTTGTGAATGATCTTAAAATTAGCTCTGACAACCATAAAGTTTCTGTTCAGGTACATCTCGACCTCAGTGCAGCCTTTGATACGGTTGACCATGTAAATCTTCATTAGTGCCTTGAACAACATTTAGGCCTTAGAGGCACTGTTCTTAACTGGCTTTCTTCTTACCTTACTGGTAGATCCTTTTCTGTTTCTGTTGGTAACTCTCAATCAGATGAAGTCAGCATTCCATATGGAGTCCCTGATGCAAACTGGCTGAATAGCGCCCCCTACGAAATTTCAGTAAAGCAGTCCCAACAGCGGGCAAAATAGTGGATAAAGGAAGTGATGTTTATCTCCTTCTTGCACTGTCTGAAGACATCTACATGCCTGTCACAGAAGCCCTTCGATTGCGCCGCGGCCCAACGTGCGCAAGGGCGCGAAGGCCCGTTCAACACTGCTTGCAGCTTTAATTTGTATATGCTCCCACTTGGGTCCATCATTCAATAATACAACATATCATATTACTCCTATGCTGACAACACACAGTTATACATATCTGTTTCTGCCAACCACCTTAACCCAGTAAATGATCTCATCAAGTGCATTACTGATGTCAAATATTGGATGGCCAAAAATTTCTTACAGCTAAATGAGGACAAAACAGAGATCCTTTTAGCAGGTCCAAAGACACTAGATTCACTCTATGTTAACTCCCCTGTCGGTAAAACCCTGTGAGCTTGTCAAAAATTTAGGTGTGATTTTGGATGCTGATCTTAACTTTCAGGAGCACATTTCCATTATCTCTAAGACTGCTTTTTATCATCTGAGAAATATATCCAAAGTTGGACCTTTCCTGTCACAGCCAGATTCTGAAAAGTTGGTTCATGCATTCATTTCCAGTCGACTAGATTGTTGTAATAGACTCTTTGCTGGACTAGCAAAGCAAACTCCAGTTTATTCAGAATGCTGCAGCCAGAGTATTAACCAAAACCAAAAGGTGTGAAACACTCCTGTTTTGATTTCACTGGCTCCCAGTAAAGCAAAGAATTGATTTTAAAGCTATGAATGGCTTAGCTCCCTCCTACGTTGTTGACATGCTCTCTGAATACACACCAGACAGACCCCTGAGATCATCAAGTAAAGGTCTCCTCACTATACAAAGAATAAACTCTAAATTAGCTTATGGTGCCTTCAGTCATTATGGTCCTACTCTCTGGAATTCTCTACCACATGAACTCAGGTCTGTTACAGCAGTGTGTCCCTTTAAAAGTGGACTAAAAAAATCTTTTTTTCACAAGCTTCTTAGCTAGGTTAATGGGTAAAACCTTCATTTTAGAAACAGTATTATTATTGTTATTTCTTTTTAATAATGATAATAATAATACCCTCTTACCCTACTCTCTTATTGTAATACCTTCTTATCCTCTAATTTTATATGTTGTCCTATGTGTTTTTATATATGTAACATCTCCTTATTTAATGTTTTATCTTATTTGTTTTGTGTATGTAATGTTAATGTAATGTTATATATTTTTGTCATGTATGATCTTTACTCTTTTTTTGCTGTTGTTTTTAAGCACATTGAGTTTATGCATGTCGTATGAAATGTGCTATATGAATAAATTTGACTTGACTTATGTGACAAATGTCATCCAATTTACATGAGACTTACATGGTGTGGTCTATGCATTATATATATAGACTGTAAAAAATATGGACGTAGTCACCGTGACGTCACCCACTGGTTGCAAACTGCTGTTCTGAAGCCTTGAGTGTAGCAATTTGACCATCGCCATCTTGGATTTGGTCATCACCATGTTTGATTTTTGGAGCCAGAAGTGACCATATTTTGATGAGAGGGTGGGGCTGACCATAGCTGCTAGCTGGGTTAGCACGGTGCATTTACAATCTATGGTTAACAGTGATAATGCTAATGCTAATGCTAATCTTTACTAGTGAAAAACAGGCCTAAAACTGTTAAAACAAAATGTACGAAACTTGGCACACATGTCAGAAGGGCTGTACTTAGTTATGATAGTTATGATACTGATATGGGTCTTGGGCTTGGGTGGGATAAAATGACTCGAAGAGAATTTCAAAGTCAAAACCCCTTAATTCAGATGAAATTTACAAGGTGTGGTCTACAGTTGATATACAGCAAAATAATGTATAATTACTGGGTGTTCTCTAGCGCCACATAGTGGACAAAGGAAGTGATATTTAGGCATAACTCTGTGCAATGTCTGATCAGAGCCTGGACTTGAATACATCTGCATGCCTGCAATAGAAGCCCTTCGACTGCAGAGCCCCGACATGTGCAAAGGTGTGAGGGCCTGATCTGACGTGTGTGTGCTTGCAGCTTTAATTATTGTTATTATTATTCCCCCACGCCATTGAATTTTTGAGGGGCTTGGGACACTGGAAAACTTATGAAAATTGGCACACACGTCAGAACTGGTGAAAATTGCAATGTTCTGCAGTGATTGGGTTTGGGCATGGCCAGCGGGCTCCATAGCACCCCCCAATTCATGGCCATGTTGGGATAAATTTGCTTTGGATGTTCATGAAATTTGGTGGCTTCATTGCTCTCATCATTCGGGTCATAAACCATATTTTTTTAAATGTTTTCGCCGGATAGGAAATCAGCCATAGTGAATTTCATGCGTCAATTTTCATTTTACAAACACGTTTGAGGCCTTTAGCATGCATTAAAACTCATGAAACTTTGCACCTGTAATGCACTTGTTATATTAGTGAGAACTGCGATAAGTATCACAATTGGGCTTGGGCTTGGTACGTCAGCTCTATAGCGCCCCCGACTGTTAGCATTTTTGAGATTCTAGGGATGCTCGAAAACTCACAAAACTTTGCACATGCATCAGAAGTGGCGTAATTTGATATCCGATATGGGTCTTGGGTTTAGGTGTGGCAAAATGGCTGGAGGGTGCCCATAGTAAATTTCAAAGTCAAAGCCCCCACCTTTAAATTTGAGGCATATGTAAGAAATTTGGTAGGCAGATGTACCATCTCCAGACTCTGAAAAAAGTCTCTTGGAGCCATACCTTAAGTCCAACAGGAAGTCAGCCATTTTGAATCTACTTTGCTTTTTTTTTTTTTGCGAATGGAAGCCATTTACAGGTGTTGTATTTTAATGAACTCCACCTAGAGATTTAACCAGAGCAACTTCAAATTTGGTAGCTTGGCGAGGCATGCCAGAAAATTTTGCCCAAAACATGTTTGGGGCATTAAATAGGAAGTTCAATTTTACATAAACGCATAAATCAACATTGGCCACAGTGATTGTAACCAAACTTGGTGCACTTGTTCAGATGTTATGTCAGAGCTTTGCTACGCATTCTTGCAGTATTCTACCTGTATGAGGCACCACAAATACGAAAAGTTTATATCTCGAAATTGGCTACATGGATTCATAAGAAATTCTATTCGCACATCTAGGGTCATGACTGAGTCGATGCATAAAATTTGGTAATGATTGATTGTGACTGAAGTGGGCATGGCTTAGTACAACAAATCTAAATTTCTAGATATTTCACATTCTAAACTTCAAAAAATTAAAACAAATCACTTGTACATCCTACAGAGCCAAAATTTTTTCAGCACATCCACTGAATTGCATCAAAGGATTGACTCCTGCAACCTATAACCTATTCAGAAGTCCATCACTCTGTATTTTTTAAAATATGCAAAATCAATATCTCCACAAGTCTTCATTAATATGCTACCAAAGCTGACACAGACTTTCTTGATATAATAGACACCACATGTTTCAAATGATGTTCAGATCGGTCAAACAGTGAGTCCGCAGTGATATTCAATATCTTGCTGTAATTCTTCCTGCATGCACAACATTTTCTTTTTTGCTAAGTGCTGGATTCTGAGTCACCAAAATATCTGTCAGTACACCCAAAACCAGCAGAATGGTGTGTGATTTTTTTTCAGGATTTTCTCAACAACACTTTTGTCAGCATTTAAATTTAAACAGACAAAACAGACAAAAATACCCCAGTCTGGCAAATGTAATGTCATTGCCTCAAGTTGTAATAACTTGTGCGATGTCCGTGGTGTATGTTTTTGTATGGATGAAGTCTGGCAGGAATTACGTATTATGTAAATATATACAATATTATGCTCTTTATGAATTTTGTGTTAAATTATGTTCCAGGTTGGCCAAGAGCAAATCCAATCATTTTGACGAGGCTGCCTGAAAATAAGGAGTCATTTACTGCACACAACGAACATGGTGCACCTGATCCAGCTTTGACGAACACCTCAACTGGTACAGCATTAGCAAAACACCCGAATGATGACTATTCAGAAACTAAAAAGAATGTTCAAACTGAATCATCTATATATGCGGTTTCAAGTAACAATGTTTCAAAATTTACCTCAATTACGGAACAAACTGGATTCTTATTAGCAACTGATTACAATGGTTATACTTCAAAAATCGATCAATCCACTGCAAAACAGAAGTCTTTTAATGCCTCTTCCACAGCAGAACAAACTGATTCAATTGCCCATGACACTACTACTGGAATTTTAAAAATTCAGCCACATGATGGCACCTCCAGAGCTGATGAATCTGGAGAACCTGAGGTTAGTTCAGTGTTAACAAATGAGCCAGATGAATATTCAACAACTGAGTCCACTGACGCCTCTTCCACAACAGACCAAAGTGGTCCAACAACTTCAGCTTCAATGTCAACAGATGAGTCAAGTAGTCCCATGGTAACTTCTAACCAACCTGGCACGACATATTCAACTGAATATACTGATACAACTTTCTCCACTGACGACACCACAACAACAGAAACAATGGCAACAACTGACTCCACTGAGGCCTCTTTATCAACAGATGAAAGCCACACTTCTGCTGCAATCTTAACAACTGAAACAACTGATGGCACCGCCACAACTGATCATTCTGGTACAACTGAGGCTACAAGTGGGGCAACCGATAGCACATCATCAACTGATCACACTGGTGCGACAGATGAATATTCAACAACTGAGTCCACTGACGCCTCTTCCACAACAGACCAAAGTGGTCCAACAACTTCAGCTTCAATGTCAACAGATGAGTCAAGCAGTCCCATGGTAACTTCTAACCAACCTGGCACGACATATTCAACTGAATATACTGATACAACTTTCTCCACTGACGACACCACAACAACAGAAACAATGGCAACAACTGACTCCACTGAGGCCTCTTTATCAACAGATGAAAGCCACACTTCTGCTGCAATCTTAACAACTGAAACAACTGATGGCACCGCCACAACTGATCATTCTGGTACAACTGAGGCTACAAGTGGGGCAACCGATAGCACATCATCAACTGATCACACTGGTGCGACAGATGAATATTCAACAACTGAGTCCACTGACGCCTCTTCCACAACAGACCAAAGTGGTCCAACAACTTCAGCTTCAATGTCAACAGATGAGTCAAGTAGTCCCATGGTAACTTCTAACCAACCTGGCACGACATATTCAACTGAATATACTGATACAACTTTCTCCACTGACGACACCACAACAACAGAAACAATGGCAACAACTGACTCCACTGAGGCCTCTTTATCAACAGATGAAAGCCACACTTCTGCTGCAATCTTAACAACTGAAACAACTGATGGCACCGCCACAACTGATCATTCTGGTACAACTGAGGCTACAAGTGGGGCAACCGATAGCACATTATCAACTGATCACACTGGTACGACTGATGAATATTCAACAACTGAGTCCACTGACGCCTCTTCCACAACAGACCAAAGTGGTCCAACAACTTCAGCTTCAATGTCAACAGATGAGTCAAGTAGTCCCATGGTAACTTCTAACCAACCTGGCACGACATATTCAACTGAATATACTGATACAACTTTCTCCACTGACGACACCACAACAACAGAAACAATGGCAACAACTGACTCCACTGAGACCTCTTTATCAACAGATGAAAGCCACACTTCTGCTGCAATCTTAACAACTGAAACAACTGATGGCACCGCCACAACTGATCATTCTGGTACAACTGAGGCTACAAGTGGGGCAACCGATAGCACATCATCAACTGATCACACTGGTGCGACAGATGAATATTCAACAACTGAGTCCACTGACGCCTCTTCCACAACAGACCAAAGTGGTCCAACAACTTCAGCTTCAATGTCAACAGATGAGTCAAGTAGTCCCATGGTAACTTCTAACCAACCTGGCACGACATATTCAACTGAATATACTGATACAACTTTCTCCACTGACGACACCACAACAACAGAAACAATGGCAACAACTGACTCCACTGAGGCCTCTTTATCAACAGATGAAAGCCACACTTCTGCTGCAATCTTAACAACTGAAACAACTGATGGCACCGCCACAACTGATCATTCTGGTACAACTGAGGCTACAAGTGGGGCAACCGATAGCACATCATCAACTGATCACACTGGTGCGACAGATGAATATTCAACAACTGAGTCCACTGACGCCTCTTCCACAACAGACCAAAGTGGTCCAACAACTTCAGCTTCAATGTCAACAGATGAGTCAAGTAGTCCCATGGTAACTTCTAACCAACCTGGCACGACATATTCAACTGAATATACTGATACAACTTTCTCCACTGACGACACCACAACAACAGAAACAATGGCAACAACTGACTCCACTGAGGCCTCTTTATCAACAGATGAAAGCCACACTTCTGCTGCAATCTTAACAACTGAAACAACTGATGGCACCGCCACAACTAATCATTCTGGTACAACTGAGGCTACAAGTGGGGCAACCGATAGCACATCATCAACTGATCACACTGGTGCGACAGATGAATATTCAACAACTGAGTCCACTGACGCCTCTTCCACAACAGACCAAAGTGGTCCAACAACTTCAGCTTCAATGTCAACAGATGAGTCAAGTAGTCCCATGGTAACTTCTAACCAACCTGGCACGACATATTCAACTGAATATACTGATACAACTTTCTCCACTGACGACACCACAACAACAGAAACAATGGCAACAACTGACTCCACTGAGGCCTCTTTATCAACAGATGAAAGCCACACTTCTGCTGCAATCTTAACAACTGAAACAACTGATGGCACCGCCACAACTGATCATTCTGGTACAACTGAGGCTACAAGTGGGGCAACCGATAGCACATCATCAACTGATCACACTGGTGCGACAGATGAATATTCAACAACTGAGTCCACTGACGCCTCTTCCACAACAGACCAAACTGGTCCAACAACTTCAGCTTCAATGTCAACAGATGAGTCAAGTAGTCCCATGGTAACTTCTAACCAACCTGGCACGACATATTCAACTGAATATACTGATACAACTTTCTCCACTGACGACACCACAACAACAGAAACAATGGCAACAACTGACTCCACTGAGGCCTCTTTATCAACAGATGAAAGCCAAACTTCTGCTGCAATCTTAACAACTGAAACAACTGATGGCACCGCCACAACTGATCATTCTGGTACAACTGAGGCTACAAGTGGGGCAACCGATAGCACATCATCAACTGATCACACTGGTGCGACAGATGAATATTCAACAACTGAGTCCACTGACGCCTCTTCCACAACAGACCAAAGTGGTCCAACAACTTCAGCTTCAATGTCAACAGATGAGTCAAGTAGTCCCATGGTAACTTCTAACCAACCTGGCACGACATATTCAACTGAATATACTGATACAACTTTCTCCACTGACGACACCACAACAACAGAAACAATGGCAACAACTGACTCCACTGAGGCCTCTTTATCAACAGATGAAAGCCACACTTCTGCTGCAATCTTAACAACTGAAACAACTGATGGCACCGCCACAACTGATCATTCTGGTACAACTGAGGCTACAAGTGGGGCAACCGATAGCACATCATCAACTGATCACACTGGTGCGACAGATGAATATTCAACAACTGAGTCCACTGACGCCTCTTCCACAACAGACCAAAGTGGTCCAACAACTTCAGCTTCAATGTCAACAGATGAGTCAAGTAGTCCCATGGTAACTTCTAACCAACCTGGCACGACATATTCAACTGAATATACTGATACAACTTTCTCCACTGACGACACCACAACAACAGAAACAATGGCAACAACTGACTCCACTGAGGCCTCTTTATCAACAGATGAAAGCCACACTTCTGCTGCAATCTTAACAACTGAAACAACTGATGGCACCGCCACAACTGATCATTCTGGTACAACTGAGGCTACAAGTGGGGCAACCGATAGCACATCATCAACTGATCACACTGGTGCGACAGATGAATATTCAACAACTGAGTCCACTGACGCCTCTTCCACAACAGACCAAAGTGGTCCAACAACTTCAGCTTCAATGTCAACAGATGAGTCAAGTAGTCCCATGGTAACTTCTAACCAACCTGGCACGACATATTCAACTGAATATACTGATACAACTTTCTCCACTGACGACACCACAACAACAGAAACAATGGCAACAACTGACTCCACTGAGGCCTCTTTATCAACAGATGAAAGCCACACTTCTGCTGCAATCTTAACAACTGAAACAACTGATGGCACCGCCACAACTGATCATTCTGGTACAACTGAGGCTACAAGTGGGGCAACCGATAGCACATCATCAACTGATCACACTGGTGCGACAGATGAATATTCAACAACTGAGTCCACTGACGCCTCTTCCACAACAGACCAAACTGGTCCAACAACTTCAGCTTCAATGTCAACAGATGAGTCAAGTAGTCCCATGGTAACTTCTAACCAACCTGGCACGACATATTCAACTGAATATACTGATACAACTTTCTCCACTGACGACACCACAACAACAGAAACAATGGCAACAACTGACTCCACTGAGGCCTCTTTATCAACAGATGAAAGCCACACTTCTGCTGCAATCTTAACAACTGAAACAACTGATGGCACCACCACAACTGATCATTCTGGTACAACTGAGGCTACAAGTGGGGCAACCGATAGCACATCATCAACTGATCACACTGGTGCGACAGATGAATATTCAACAACTGAGTCCACTGACGCCTCTTCCACAACAGACCAAAGTGGTCCAACAACTTCAGCTTCAATGTCAACAGATGAGTCAAGTAGTCCCATGGTAACTTCTAACCAACCTGGCACGACATATTCAACTGAATATACTGATACAACTTTCTCCACTGACGACACCACAACAACAGAAACAATGGCAACAACTGACTCCACTGAGACCTCTTTATCAACAGATGAAAGCCACACTTCTGCTGCAATCTTAACAACTGAAACAACTGATGGCACCGCCACAACTGATCATTCTGGTACAACTGAGGCTACAAGTGGGGCAACCGATAGCACATCATCAACTGATCACACTGGTGCGACAGATGAATATTCAACAACTGAGTCCACTGACGCCTCTTCCACAACAGACCAAAGTGGTCCAACAACTTCAGCTTCAATGTCAACAGATGAGTCAAGTAGTCCCATGGTAACTTCTAACCAACCTGGCACGACATATTCAACTGAATATACTGATACAACTTTCTCCACTGACGACACCACAACAACAGAAACAATGGCAACAACTGACTCCACTGAGGCCTCTTTATCAACAGATGAAAGCCACACTTCTGCTGCAATCTTAACAACTGAAACAACTGATGGCACCGCCACAACTGATCATTCTGGTACAACTGAGGCTACAAGTGGGGCAACCGATAGCACATCATCAACTGATCACACTGGTGCGACAGATGAATATTCAACAACTGAGTCCACTGACGCCTCTTCCACAACAGACCAAACTGGTCCAACAACTTCAGCTTCAATGTCAACAGATGAGTCAAGTAGTCCCATGGTAACTTCTAACCAACCTGGCACGACATATTCAACTGAATATACTGATACAACTTTCTCCACTGACGACACCACAACAACAGAAACAATGGCAACAACTGACTCCACTGAGGCCTCTTTATCAACAGATGAAAGCCACACTTCTGCTGCAATCTTAACAACTGAAACAACTGATGGCACCGCCACAACTGATCATTCTGGTACAACTGAGGCTACAAGTGGGGCAACCGATAGCACATCATCAACTGATCACACTGGTGCGACAGATGAATATTCAACAACTGAGTCCACTGACGCCTCTTCCACAACAGACCAAAGTGGTCCAACAACTTCAGCTTCAATGTCAACAGATGAGTCAAGTAGTCCCATGGTAACTTCTAACCAACCTGGCACGACATATTCAACTGAATATACTGATACAACTTTCTCCACTGACGACACCACAACAACAGAAACAATGGCAACAACTGACTCCACTGAGGCCTCTTTATCAACAGATGAAAGCCACACTTCTGCTGCAATCTTAACAACTGAAACAACTGATGGCACCGCCACAACTGATCATTCTGGTACAACTGAGGCTACAAGTGGGGCAACCGATAGCACATCATCAACTGATCACACTGGTGCGACAGATGAATATTCAACAACTGAGTCCACTGACGCCTCTTCCACAACAGACCAAAGTGGTCCAACAACTTCAGCTTCAATGTCAACAGATGAGTCAAGTAGTCCCATGGTAACTTCTAACCAACCTGGCACGACATATTCAACTGAATATACTGATACAACTTTCTCCACTGACGACACCACAACAACAGAAACAATGGCAACAACTGACTCCACTGAGGCCTCTTTATCAACAGATGAAAGCCACACTTCTGCTGCAATCTTAACAACTGAAACAACTGATGGCACCGCCACAACTGATCATTCTGGTACAACTGAGGCTACAAGTGGGGCAACCGATAGCACATCATCAACTGATCACACTGGTGCGACAGATGAATATTCAACAACTGAGTCCACTGACGCCTCTTCCACAACAGACCAAAGTGGTCCAACAACTTCAGCTTCAATGTCAACAGATGAGTCAAGTAGTCCCATGGTAACTTCTAACCAACCTGGCACGACATATTCAACTGAATATACTGATACAACTTTCTCCACTGACGACACCACAACAACAGAAACAATGGCAACAACTGACTCCACTGAGACCTCTTTATCAACAGATGAAAGCCACACTTCTGCTGCAATCTTAACAACTGAAACAACTGATGGCACCGCCACAACTGATCATTCTGGTACAACTGAGGCTACAAGTGGGGCAACCGATAGCACATCATCAACTGATCACACTGGTGCGACAGATGAATATTCAACAACTGAGTCCACTGACGCCTCTTCCACAACAGACCAAAGTGGTCCAACAACTTCAGCTTCAATGTCAACAGATGAGTCAAGTAGTCCCATGGTAACTTCTAACCAACCTGGCACGACATATTCAACTGAATATACTGATACAACTTTCTCCACTGACGACACCACAACAACAGAAACAATGGCAACAACTGACTCCACTGAGGCCTCTTTATCAACAGATGAAAGCCAAACTTCTGCTGCAATCTTAACAACTGAAACAACTGATGGCACCGCCACAACTGATCATTCTGGTACAACTGAGGCTACAAGTGGGGCAACCGATAGCACATCATCAACTGATCACACTGGTGCGACAGATGAATATTCAACAACTGAGTCCACTGACGCCTCTTCCACAACAGACCAAAGTGGTCCAACAACTTCAGCTTCAATGTCAACAGATGAGTCAAGTAGTCCCATGGTAACTTCTAACCAACCTGGCACGACATATTCAACTGAATATACTGATACAACTTTCTCCACTGACGACACCACAACAACAGAAACAATGGCAACAACTGACTCCACTGAGGCCTCTTTATCAACAGATGAAAGCCACACTTCTGCTGCAATCTTAACAACTGAAACAACTGAAATATGGCACCGCCACAACTGATCATTCTGGTACAACTGAGGCTACAAGTGGGGCAACCGATAGCACAT